>NW_006921635.1:15193701-15234584 GCF_000298275.1 Orycteropus afer afer
CAAGGCTTTTATCCCCTTTCTCCTGCTCTTCCAGCCTGCTACTCTGGCGTCCCTGCGTTGTCTCTCCTCACCTGTAACCCTGGGGCTGACTCCCATGTGTACTGTGTGGTTATCTGGTTGACCTCCAGAGTGGCTCCTGCTCTCCAATCCACTGGGCTCTGCGCAGGCCTCTCCCTTGCCCTCCAGCTTGTGGTTGGCTTTGTATCATCAGTAACCAGTTGCCATTGGGTTGATTCTGACCTGACTCATAGCAATCCCATAAGGTTTTCAATAGATGACTTTTCAGAAGTAGGTCACTAGGCCTTTCTTCCCAGGCACCACTGGGTGGACTTGAACCACCAACCTTTTAGTTAGCAGTCAAGTGCATTAACCCTTTGCACTGTCCAGGGATGCCACTTGGTTGTTTTTGGTTAGTGGAGAGCCCAGGAGGAGGTTAGGGGACGAGACAAGAGCCATGATGACAAATCTCCCCACGTTGTGTCACTGGGTTTTGATGGAGAAGTTTATCTTTCCAGGACAGCACTTTCCAAGGTGCTGGTGGCCATTCCCAGTCCTCACCTGGTCAGGCCCAGGGCTGGTGACAGCTCCCCACTGTTGCCAGCCCAGCCCCCAGCCCAGACCACTGTCTCCCTTGGGTTTCCCTACATCTGCTCCTGCTTTGCTAAATAGCCTTTTTATGAAAGCCTCCTGGAATCATCTAATCGGGGAGTGCCAGCTGTATGCTGCCAGGACCTCGCCCCATTCACTCAGGGTGTAAAAACCAACAAGCACAAAAGGAAAGCCTGCGTCCCACGCCATCCTCCAGACTTTCTGCTCCCCTTCTCAGAAAGAACCGGTATTACCAGGTTTTTGGGATCCAACCAGAAATGCTACTCCATGATTTTCTTTTTTAAAAATTTCAATAACTGATGAGTCGAGAAGCTCCAGGCCAGGCCTTGGAGTCGATGTGACTGGAACGTCAGGCCCGTGGAGACTTGGTTCGGCTTGATTTCCCTTTTATCCCTTTGTGTTCCTCACGAAGGCCCTTCCATGGGGACAGTCCAGAAGCTATAGCTGTCTGGGATGATGAGGTCCTACATTAAGGCGGTGACTGAGTGACACTTGTCCATCCACAATGGGTGGTTTTAGCAAGACCAAGGAGGCATCTGCACTTCCTGGTCTGACTCAGGTGGTATGAAACAATATGAGAAAACTTGAAGAACTGGGAGTCCTGGCTGGATCTGTGCCTGGGGCTGTCAGCTGAGGAGCCTGCTTTTCCCCAAGGAAGCCAAGGGGCAATTTCAATGATTTGGCAACAGGTTGTATTGTCATTCCCCTGAGGCTATTTCTACCTGGGCTCAGATCCAGGCTTCCTAGGTTCAAATCCAAGCACTGCCACTTCCTAACTGTGAGACTTTGGGCAACTTATTTAATTTCTGTGTCTTGGTTTCTTCATCTGTGAACTGGGGATAATGATAATAACAAAATGAAACCTATTGCCATTGGTGCTTCTGACTCATAGTGACCCTACAGCACAGAGTTGAACTGCCCCATAGAGTTTCTAAGGCTGTAAATCTTTATAGTAGCAGATTGTCACATCTTTTTCCGGTGGAGTGGTTGGTAGGTTTGAACCACTGAGCTTTTGGCTTGCAGTTGAGTGCTTTACCACTGCACCACCAGGGTTCCTGGAGGAAAAAAATAGAAACTACCTTATAGGGTGGTTGTGGGGGTTAAAAGAATGAATAAATATAAAACTTGGCACATAGCAAGTGCTCAAAAATGTTATTTTTATTAGGATAAAGCTCACATTTTAAAAAATAAGTTTTTATTGTGATTTAGATGGAAATTTACAGAACACATTGGTTTCCAATTCAGCAATTCATATACATTTTGTTTGACATTGATTGTAATCCCCACAATGTAACAGCACTCTTCCCAACTCCTCCCTGCATTTCTTTTTTCCATTCATCCTTCTTTCCTATCCCTTCCCACCTTCTGTGCTCTATCCCTGGGTACATGCTGCCCTTTTGATCTCAGATGGTTGATTGTTCTAGGGAGTGTGTACCTCCTGGTGTTATTGTTCACCTTATAGGCCCGTCTACTGTTTGGCTGAAAGGTGATCCTCGGGGGTAGGTTCAGTTCCAAGCTTGAAGGGTGTCTAAAGGCCATAGTCTCAGGGGTTCCACTAGTCTCTATCAGACCAGTAAGCCTTGTCTTTTTTGATTTTGAGTTTTGTTCCATATTTTTCACCTATTCTGTAGAGGATCTAGGAGCTCTGGTAGCATAGTGTCTAAGGCACTTGATTGCTAACCAGAAGGCTGGCGGTTCAAACTCACCAGCCACTCCTCAGAAGAAAGGTTGGGCAATCTACTTCCATGGTGATACTGCCTTGGAAACCCACGAAGGGGTCGCTATGAGTTGGGGCTGACTTGAGGGCAAATAACAACAACAACAACATAGAGGACCTATCTCTTTCAGAGCGATCAGCAGTGGTAACTGGGCACTGTCTAGTTCTTCTGGTCTCCAGGTAGTGGAGGCTGGGACTCACATGGTCCATTAGTTCTTTGGACTAATTATTTCCTTATATCTTTGATTTTTTTGTCACTCTTCTATGCTCCACATGGGGAGAGACTAATAGTAGCACCTTACTTAGGTGGCCGCTTACAAGCATCTAAGATCCCAGTCACTACTCACCAAAGTAGGCTGTAGATCATTGTCTTTGGACTGTGTTATGCCAATTGATCTTGATGTCCCCTGAGACTATATTCCTGAGCCCCCAGGCCCAATGACTCATTCCCTCAAGGTGTTTGGTTATGGCCAAGAAGTTTCCATAACTGTGCCCTCTGGATGCTCTACTATATTCATGGATACATTTGCAGCACATATAGATGCATATGTAGAAATAGCCTCTGTCAAACCGATTTATATTCGTGGTGTCATCCCATTCACCTTCCCACACGTGTTCAGCTTGAGTGTCTACCTATGCATCTGCTTGTGGATTATTATTATTACTGTTATTGCAGAATTGTGTGTGTGATAGCATTCACCTTTGTTGCCTCTACCTCTTGTATTCCTGCCAGTGTCTTCCTCTGTCTTGATCATTTTGTGCTGACCTCCCCCTCATTGTATACTGCCTTTCCCTTCACCCAAGTTACTACCTGTCTACCCTCTAGTTAATGATTTGCCTTCTCTTCTCTTCCCACCCTTGGTAACCTTCAGAGAATGATTCCTTCTTGACTTTTTACTGTAGCAGTTCCATACAATATTTGTCCTTTTGTGATGGACTAATTTTACTCAGCATATTATCCTCTAGGTTCATCAGTGTTATGAACTGTTTCCCAGATTCATCATTCTTCAGTGTTGTGTAGTATTCCATGGCGTGTATGTTCCGGAATTTGTTTACCCATTCATCTGTTGGGGAGCTCTGGTGGCATCATGCCTAAGGCATTTAACTGCTAACCAGAAGGGTGGCGGTTCAAACCCACCAGCCACTCCTCGGAAGGAAGATTGGGCAATCTACTTCCTCAGTGATACTGCCTTGGAGATCTAAGGAGGGGTCGCTATGAGTTGGATCCGACTCGATGGCAGTGGGTTGGTTGGCTGTTGGTTGGTTCATCTGTTGATGGGCACTTAGGTTGTTTCCATCTTTTTTGCTATAGTGAATGGTCTTTGATGAATTTGGGAGTGCATGTATCTGTTCATGTCAAGGTTCTTATTTCTCTAGGGTGTATACCTAGTAGTGGGGTTGCTGGGTCATTGGTATTTCAATTTCCAGCTTTTTAATGAAGCACCACACCATTTTCCACAGTGGTTGCACCATTTTACAGTCCCATCAGCAGTGTATGAGTCTCTCCATACCCTTGCCAGCATTTGTTGTTTTCTGGAAAATTGACATTTAATTGAATACCTGCTTACTGTATTAAAAAAAGAAAAAAGTTGCCATTAAGTCAGTTCTAACTCATGGTGACCCCATTTGTTATAGGGTAGAACTACTCTATGGTTTTACAGAAACTGCTACAGAGTTTTCAATGCTCTGACATGTTGGATGTAGATTGCCAGATTTTTCTTCTGAGGCACCCTGGGTAGTTTCAAACCATCAGCCTTTCAGTTAGTAGTTGAGAGCTCAGGCCTTTGTGTCACCCAGGACTCCTTGCTTGAGATATACACACTTCCTTTTATCTTGTCGAATACTTACAATACATTCTGTGAGATCAGTTCCACATTATTCCTGCTTTGTAGATGAGCAAAGTGAGGCTCAAAGTGGCTATGGGACTTGTTCTGGGTCATACAGCCGGTGCAAGGCAGGCCTGAGACAGTTTGCTCTTGGGCTGTGCCCTCAACTAGCCCCGGGCCCAACTGGGAAGTCCCAGCTAGTATATTTACTCACTTTGATTGGCATCCATGGCCTGTCCTCTAGGTCTTTCCAGGCTTTTGTTTGTTAGAACCAGGTTGTTTACTTTCACTTGAAAATGCCTCCAGGGCAGGAGCTGCCTCTGAGATACTCAAGATTCTATGTGAGACCTTTCCTGAAATGGCCTTGAACATGAGAGTGTTTGGCCTGATGTAAGTGCCCCCAAAAGATGCTCTGGCATTTCTACTAGAGAGTCTGATTCAGGAACAGTGGCAGTGGGGCCATAGAATCTGAATGTTTGTACCCTGTCATGTAGGCAATTCTTTAAAACAAACAAGCAAACAAACCCACTGCCATGGAGATGATTCTGACTGATAGTGACCCCATAGGACAGAGTAGAACTGCCCCATAGGGTTCCCAAGGCTGTTAAATCTTTACAGAAACCGATGGCTTCATCTTTCTCCCGTTGGAGTGGCTGGTTCAAACCACCAAGCTTTGATTAGCAGCTGAATGCTTTAGCCACTGGGCCACCAGAGCCCCTCCAGTGAATTCCTAGGATAAATGGTTGGAAATTCTTGCTGCATGGAAGTAGAGCACCCTCTGCTGTTGAAAAGGAGAACAACAACACAGCAGACAGGCATGCCTGTGCTCTTGCCCATTGCTTCCACTGTTTTTCTTGTCAAACGTCTCTGTCATACCCTTAAGGGTCACCATGTGTCCAGATCAGATCTGGGCAGGGATAAGCAGAGAGAAAGCGAGGTAGGTCAAGATTGTCCCTGCCCTCTCAAAGTTTATGATCTAATTGGAAGTCCTGAAATCCATCCAGGCGGGGGACATATTTGAGAGACACAGCAGCCATGGAGGCTCCAGAACCGGGCCACAGATAAGATGGGGTAGAGCGGGGTGAAGGACAGGAAGGAAGAAGTTGAAGGAAAGTGAGGCTCACTGCTTGACTGCTAGAGGATGAGAAGCTGGGTACCTAAGCTGAGGAACTGCCATGGAGCTGGTGGAGGGAGCTGATGGGACAATTTAAGACACCAGAAGTAAGGGCTCTAAGAATTCCAAGGCTGGCGAAACTGATCCCCATGAGCAAGAGTGGTCAGGGAAGGCTTCCTGGAGGAAGGGCATTGTCAACATCATTGCAGCAGCCAACAGTTTTTAAGTCCTAAGTGCAAGGCCCTCTGCCAAGAGGATGTACAATACATCTGTTGTTGTCAGCTGTGCTTGAGTTGGCTCTGGCTTGTGGCAACCCCACGCACAGCAGAAGGAATTGTTGTCCAGTCCTATGCCATCTTCAAGATCAATAATATGCTCAAGTCCATTATTGCAGCCTCTGTGTATCATGAGTGCCTTAACCTAGGGAGCTCACCTTCCAGCCCTACATTGGACAATACTCTGTTGTGATCCATAGGGTTTTCATGACCTAATTAGATCTAACCCTCACAAAACTCCATGAGGTAGATCTTGCTCTCATCTCTAATTTACAATAAGAAACAGGTGCAGAGAGATGCAGTTCAATGCACACGGTCACACGGACCATAAGTGGTAGACCTGGGATAGAAACTCAGTTCTTTTTGTCTCCAGAGCTCAGCAAGAATGGGAAAGTTTTTCAGGTAGGAGGAATCATATTGATGGTATGCCAGTAAATATTTAACCCCCAGCTCTCTGAAAGCAAAATTAAAAAAATCCAAACCCTTATTTGTAGCATTTACCTATTTCCATGCAAACAGTTCCAACATGGCTGATTCCAGGCTATCAAAGAGACATCACTGAACGGAAGTTGGGAAGAGATGTGCAGAATCAGCTGTCTCGGAAGCGAGGATGAGTCGCTCCAACACATTGCTGGTTGGCAAAGGCCTGGAAGGGGTAGGAGCAAGTGTTGGGGGTTGGAGAGGAGGTTCTCGTGGCTAAAGAGGGGAGCTGAGAAGTCAGGCTGGTTAGAGAGTGGGGTTGAGTTACTGATGGCCTTGAATGAGACTTACTGGTCAAATGGACTGAGTGGCTGGCACTGTCATGTTAAACACAAGGAAGAGAACTCAGCCTGACAGAGGAGAGTGGAATAGTCATGCTGTTAATCTTATAACAGTAATCACTTAATGGTGGGGAGTGCTTACAGTGTGCCAGGCACTGTGCTTCACGTGCTGCTACGTGCCATTGAAGGAGCTCTGCCGGTGCAGTGGTTAAAGCGTTCGGCTGCTAAACAAAGGGTCTGCAGTTTGAACCCATCAGCCACCCTACAGGAGAACGATGAGCCAGTCTGCTTCCATAAATATTTGCAGCCTTGGAAACCCTACGGGGCAATTCTACTCTGTCCTATATGGTCACTATGGGTTGGAATCTACTTGATGGCCGTGGGTTTTTTAGGAGGTGCGATTGAGTCAATTGCAATCCATAGCGACCTCATGTGGCAAAGTAGAACTACTGCATAGTGTTTCCTAGACTGTAATCCTTATGGAAGCAGATGATCAGGGCTTCCTACTGGAGGGTCACTGAGAGGAAGGCAAGGGGTTTGAAGATTAAACCTTTTGGTTAGTGATTAACTGTTGCACCAGCAGGGCTCCTTGTGCTTTATGCAGATGTATTTTCCCCATTTTAGAGAAGAGGAAATGGAGGCACAGAGAAGCAAGTTACCCAAGGTTACACAGCTGTTAACTGGCAGACCAAACTCACTGCCATTGAATCGATTCAACCCATAGCAAGTCCTCCTTGGGTTTCCAAGGTAGTATCTCTATGGAAGCAGATTGCCTAAACTTCCTTCCAAGGAGAGGCAGGTGGATTTGAAACGCCAGGCTTGTGGTTGGCAGTCAAATGCCTTAGGCACTACGCCACCAGAGCTCCCGTTAACTGGCAGAGCCGGGCTCAAACCCAGCCAGTCTGGCTCCAGAGTCTGTGATCTTAAGTCCTGTGTTTTAGCTCCTTGGAGCCTTAGTTTCTTCATCTGTAAAATTAGCATGAAGGTGACAGGGCCAATGGACAGCACGGTGGAGTTACACTTACCAGAACAACAACAAAACCAATTGTAGCAAACACGTAGGGAGCTTGAACTGCCTCAAAGAAAGAAGCACGGAATAGCGGTCAAGGGCTTGGATTATGACATCAGGGAGATCTGGGTTCAAATGCTGACCTTCTATGGATTAGCTCAGCTAGCTATGTATCCCTTCTGAGCCTACTCCTCATCTAATATGGGGACAAAAGTACCTACCTCATAAGGCTGTTGAGACATTAAATGAGACCATGGATGGAAACTGCATACATCAGGACCTGCTCAGTAAAGGTTGGGGGGGTGGCAAGGCTGGGAGTGGGTGGGAAATAGGAACACAGAGAGTTCTGTGACTGACCTCAACAGGCCGAGATTGGGGCTAAATTCCCAGAGAGCTGAAGAGGTACCCTTCTTGCAGGGCTCGCAAAGCCAAGAGGAAGCCTTATGCTCTGCCTGGACTTCAAACACTTTGGCCTTGCAAACAGTTGCCCACTGGTTGGTAGAGCCTAGTGATAAAACTCGTAGCTACCATTGATAGAGGACCTCAGTACTGTGTCCACAGTAGTCTGTTGGGAAGTGGTTCCCAAACCGTGCTCATAGAGGCCAAGGGGCCAGCAGATTCCAGAGGAGTTTTGCAGGAAACACAGCGACATCTCTTGGACACTTGGTCAAAATACAGCTCAAGGGAGTTCCCAGTTTCAGTGTGATATGGGGCTATTTTCCTTTGATGATGTGCAAATCAGTGTGGAACAGGAAATGAAAGCCCTAGGAGTGTTAAGTGGTTAAGTGCTCAGCTGCTAACCAAAAGGTCAACAGTTTGAACCCACCAGCAGATCTGCGAGAGAAAGATATGGCAATCTGCTTCATAAAGATTGCAAACTGTAAAAAGGACAAGGAGGCCACATCTTCTGACCTCTAACCCCACAAGAGGAGGACAGAATCACCATCAATAGCCCAAGGCCTATTACTGCAAGGCCAGACATGCTGCCTCCCTCCAGCCCTTTCACCAACCTTTCCTCCCAAAGTACCACCACCTCTCTCCTGGGTTCAATAATTCACTGCAGTGGCCACACAGAACTCATAGATTATGAGGTTTATTAGGGAAGCACCAGACTACAATTCAAGTTCAGGAAAAATGCCCAGTCTCCCTCCCAACCCACTGTCTCTCAGCCGAGTCTCTCACAGTCTCTCCCCCAGCAGTGCATGTCCCTCGGTGTCTTACTCAGCAATGCGTGTCTCTTGCGTCTCTTTCCCAGAACCACATGTCTCTTTCAGGAGCGCATGTCTCTTTCAGCAGCACATCTTTCTCAACCAGCAGTCAGATAGGGTTCTGCTTCTAGGAGGACTCCTTTTGAGCCCAGCAGAGTGGCCAAACTAGCCAATCATAGCATCAGAACTCTAAGCACCTGAGAGAGAGTGGGCACCTCCCAGAACATTGTTTTGTGCCACTCCCAACAGAAATACTCCAGGTGGACAACTTTAGCAATCAGGAGCTCCTCAGTTGCTCATAGCAAATCTCACCTTGGAGTTTACAAAGACTTATGCGTAGAAAAGCCACACTAAGTGATTTACCACACCGCACAAACCAAAACCAAACCCACTGCCATCAAGTTGATTCCGACTCATAGCAACCCCCACTGGGTTTCTGAGGCTGTAAATCTTTATGGAAGTAGATTGCCTCTTCTTCCTTCTGCAGAGCAGCTGGTGGGTTTGAACCTCCAACCTTCTGGTTAGCACTCAAATGCGTTAGGCACTGTGCCATCAGAGCTCCTTCTCCCTAAAGATTACAGCCTTGGAAATCACATAGCATAGTTCTACCCTGTCCTCTAGGGGCGCTGTGAGTTGGAATCTACTTGATGGCAATGTGTTAAAGCGTCTAATGGGATTCCAAAGTTGGAGAAGTTGTGTAGAATCCAATAAGTCCACGTACCCCATTAGTACCTAAAAACCAAAAACCAAACTCACTGCCATTGAGTCAGATCCGACTCATAGTGACCCCTCCTTGGGTTTCTGAGGGAGTATCACTACAGGAGTAGATCATTCAGTCTTTCTTCCAAGGAGTGGCTGGTGGGTTTGAAACGCCAGCCTTCTGGTTAGCAGTCACATGCCTTAGGCACTATGCCACCAGAGCTCCTCATTAGTACCTTCTTATGGTTATTCAAGAATGAACTACAAATATTTTTTCTTTCAGTTTCTGTACATTAAGTTTTCAAGAGGCCACTAAATTGTTAGGACATAAACATTTATTGAGTTGTCTTGATCAAACTATTTAATAAACGTACGTGTTCCTTTTGGGAGTGGGGAGGGGAGTCTTAGGGCACCATAAAAAAAAAAAAAAATGGCTGAGACACTAAGAGAGTCCCTGGGTGATGCAAATGATTGACATGCTCAGCTGCTAACAGAAGGGCTTCCGTCCACCCAGAGGCACCTCCAAAGAAAGGCCTGGTGATCTGTTTCCAAATAATCGGCCATTGAAACTCCATGGAGCTCAGTTCTGTTATGACATACATGGGCCCTCCATGAGTTGGAGTCGCCTGGACGGCAACTGGTAAGCGTGCCTCGGACCAAGAAAGTTGGGGATCTCGCCATATTGCTGTTTATGAAAATTGTTTCAAGTATCTTGATGAGTCAGGAGACACTAACTTCCTACCTGGGGTCACCCAGCTAGGGGATGGGAGAGGGTGAAGGGGTGGGGGTGCTTATCAAACCAAACCAAACTCACTCCCATTGAGTCAATTCTGACTCATAGCAACCCCCATAGGGGGTTGTAACTCTTTATGGAAGTAGATTGCCTCATCTTTCTTCTGCAAAGCCACCAAGCTTTTTGGATTGCAGCCTTAACCACTGTGCCACCAGAGCTCCCTGGGGGTCTGTATGAGGGTAGTGACATTCAAAGCAGGTGATTATCAAGAATGTAGACTGCCTCCCCCAACCTCGAGTTAAGTCAGCTTCGCCCCCTAAGTGTGGGAAAGAGAGCAGGCTGGGGGTTGGAACTAGCCCTGTCTGCTTGTCCTACTGGTATCCTCTCTGGTCCATCATGTGATCCACATCGTGGGCTCATGCTTGGAGCAACGCAGAATCGATTCCGTCGCGCACAATCAGTTCCGTCACACCAAGAGAGGAGAGAAGAATGATTTTAATCACTTATGCATAATTGGGGAATGGACAGAGTTCCAAGATATTCTGAAAGTCCGCCCACCCTGGTAGGTAAATATGGAACATTTGTATGTGGAGCTAAAGTTCATGGTTATGTATATACATTCCATTTCCCAAAGATGGGGTTCTCTGATCCATAAAAAGGACAGAGAAAGGTTGCTTAGTTACGACTGTTAAGTGTTCTCTCTAGTTCTGGCAGGCACCGACACCAGGTGGGTCCTGTTTGCCCCAGGCTGACCTCCCTGGACTCGCTGGGGCTGGCTGTATTCTTCGTGTCTTTTGGCCTTTGCCTCTGGGTCCTAATGCCCTTTCCCGAGGTTATTTTGTACATTACATTATCAATCAGAGGGAACCCGTCCACAGGGGCTCCGGGCACCAGCCTCCATGTGTGTTGGGAGCTGGAGGAGGTCCTCCCATCCACTGCCATCCCCTCTCCAACCAAATCCACCTTCAGTCCCAGAGTCGTTGGTTGAGCCACCTGGCCGTTGGAGGACTCCGTGTTCAGAAGTTGAAACGCTGTGCAAAGGCCCCAGGCCCCAGCCTCCTTGCTCCATCTGGTTTCCTGATCTAGAGGAAAAGTTACTGAGGAAGCTACCTCCTGGCAGAGGGTAGTGAGGGGAAGACCATGAAGCCACCAAGGGACAGTCCATAGTACCTTCCCTGCCCTTTAACCAGGGCCAGACTTTTTGGACTGGAGAACTCTGCTCCCAGCAGTGAGCTGCCTCAACCCAAAGCAACTCGTTTTGGCCACTGGTCGTACTAGGAAAGGTAGAGTCTCACCTTCTCACGGGGGTGGCTGCCAGTGCCATCCTGATGGGGCTGAACACTCAGCTCTGAGCAAGAGCAAGCCCTGTGAACCCACGTCTCCCTCTACAGGATGGGACTATTAACAGTACCTACTCCATAGAGTTGTTAGAGACGGAATATATACTAAAGCTTAGCACTTTCTGGTGGTGCAGTGGTTAAAGCACTGGGCTGCCAACCAAAAGGTCAGTGGTTTGAACCCACCAGCCACTCCGTGGGAAAAAGATGAAGCAGTCTGCTTCCACAAAGACTTATAGTCTTAGAAATGCTATGGTGCAGTTCCACTCTGTCCTAGAGGGTTGCTATGAGTCCAAATCGACTCGATAGCAATGGAAAGTATATATAGTCAGTTTGCAATGAACTTTAGCCTTTCATTCATTTGACAGATGCTTATTGAGCACCTACTACATAAAAACCAAAACCTGTTGCCATCCATCATAATGAGCTATGTGTGACCGAGCAGAACTGCTCCAAAGAGTTTTGTAGGCTGTACTCTTTACAGAAGCAGATTGCCAGACCTCTCTTCTGTGGTGCCGTTGGGTGGATCCGAACTGCCAAACTTCAGGTTAGCAGCTGAGTGCAAACCATTTGCACCACCAGGAGTCTCACCTACTATATACTGGGCACTATGTAACGGTGAAAGTATTTGGCTGCTAACCAAAAGGTCAATGGTTTGAGCCCACCAGCTGCTCTTCAGGAGAAAGATGAGGCAGTCTGCTTCTGTATAGATTGACAGCTTTGGAAACCCCATGAGGCAGTTCTACTCCGTCCTTTACAGTCGTTATGAGTTAGAATCCACTTGATGGCACTGGATTTGGTTTTTGGTTTGATTCCAGGCCCTGGGAATGTAACAGTGAGCAAGACAGGCAGAAGCCCTGCCCTCAGGGGCTTATATTCTAGCAGGAGGAGATAAAGCACAAACAAGAAACAAATCTGCATTAACTTAAAAAAGGTCTTTTATTGATATCTAATTCACAGACCAAAAAATTCACCCTTTTAAAGTGTGCCATTTAGTGGCTTTTAGTATATTCACAACGATGTACAACCATCACACGCACAAGCAATTTTAGATTTTATCACCCCCAAAGAGACCCTGTGCCATCAGCCAGCACACCCACCCCTGCAAGCCCTAGCCAACTACTAAGCTACTTTCTATCTCTATGGATTAGCCCATTCTGGACACTTCCTATCAATGGACTCATATAATATGATGTCTCCTCGTCTGGCTTCTTTCACTTAGCAGAATGGCTTCAAGGTCCATCCATGTTGCAGCATGTGTCAGTATTTCATTCCTTCTTACGGCTGAATAAAAATAATATATGTTGTTGTTTTATGTGCCGTCGAGTCGGCCCCGACTCATAGCAACCCCTCCTTGGGTTTCCAAGGCAGTATCACTACAGAAGTAGGATTGCCCAACCTTCCTTCCGAGGAGTGGCTGGTGGATTTGAACCACCAGCCTTCTGGTTAGCAGTCAAGTGCCTTAGCCATTATGCTACCAGAGCTCCTTAAAAATAATATATAAATGATATAAATAGATAATAATAACTTCACAGTATGGATCGACCACACTTTGTTTATGCATTCATTAGTTGACGGATGTCTGGGTTGTTTCCACTTTTTGGCTATTATGAATAATGCTGTTATCAACATTTCTGTACAAGTTTTTGGGCAGGCACATGTTTTGAATTCTCTTGGGGTTTGCATCTGGTTTTTTAATATATTCCATTTGCATATTATTTATCTTGGTTACTGAGTTTTCTCCTTAACACCTGAGGTAAGTACCTCACTTGCCTCTCTCTAGTCTGGCTCTGTGGTAGCTCTGGTAGTGTAGTGCCTAAGGCACTTGACTGCTTCCTCAGAAGGAAGGTTGGGCAATCTACTTCCATAGTGTTACTGCCTCGGAAACCCAAGGAGGGGTCACTATGAGTCAGAGACTATTCAATGGCACATAACAACAACAACAAAGTCTGGCTCTGCAAGCCTTGCCCTTTGCTAGCTGTGTGACTTTGGGTAAGTTGCTTAACCTCTCTGAGGCTGTTTCCTCTTCTACCTACTCACAGTTGCTAGCAGTTATTACAATGGACAGCACCTAACAACAACAACAATAACAATAACGCATGTTAGAGACCCAGCATAGTTCCTTGAGCAGAGTAGAGTCCAATGAACAAGTTTTTCCTATGGGCAGGCCTGGTGTTGAACCTGGGGAGGGGAGTCCCAAAATGGGCTTGACCTAGCCCTCCCTACACCTTGAGGAGAGCAGGCCCAGCTGCCTGGAACTCCCTGCTGCTTCTGTGCCCAAAGGAAACATGGCTGTTTTGCTCTCCTGCCTCAGCCTGACCCCTACGAGGCCTTTGGGGTAGGTCCCAATGCTACTAGCCCAGAGGCCTCCCTGGCTCCCAGCACCTTCTGCCCCAACTGCCCTGGGCCCCCCGCCTCCGCCTCCCCCACCCTCCGCTCTGCCCACTCCCAGTGAAGGCCGTGGCTCCCTGTCTCTCCTTGCTGCCATGAGGCCTGCACTTTTCGCGCAGCAGGGCTAAGTCCAAAGTTCAGTCCCTTTGCTAAGCACACGGATAAATATGAACCTTGGAGAATTTCCCCAGCTCCAATGTAAACAGAGCGGGCAGGGGCCCTGATTCACTGGCCGCTGGGGCCAGGGTTGGGGGCTGGGGGTGCCCACACGGCTCAGCTAGAGGGTTTTGGGGGGTGCAGTGGGGACAAGGAGCCTGGCTTGGGCCCTCTGGGCGGCTGGCAGGTGGACGGCCCACGTGGTGCTGGTGCCCGGTGGTCCCAGGCCTCGTGGCCCGGTGGTGGCGGAACCATGGTTTCTAAACTGAGCCAGCTGCAGACGGAGCTCCTGGCGGCCCTGCTTGAGTCGGGCCTGAGCAAAGAGGCGCTGATTCAGGCTCTGGGTGAGCCGGGGCCCTACCTGCTGGCTGGGGATGAGCCCCTGGACAAGGGCGAGGCCTGTGGTGGCGGCCGAGGGGAGCTGGCCGAACTTCCCAACGGGCTGGGGGAGACGCGGGGCTCCGAGGACGAGACAGACGACGATGGGGAAGACTTCACGCCGCCCATCCTCAAAGAGCTGGAGAACCTTAGCCCCGAGGAGGCGGCCCACCAGAAGGCCGTGGTGGAGACCCTTCTGCAGTAAGGACCCCCTCCCTGCCCCACCCTAGCTCCTGACCAGCCCTCTTCAGAGTCCAGAGCCCCCAAGAGTTTGGTCTTTAGCCAGTTATCGGAAAGGGGACCAGCCTGCGAGAGCTGAGAGGGGTACTGGTTCAGAGGCTGGAGTCCCCACCCCGAGGCAGCCCCTCTGTAGAGTCTCCTGGTCCCTAAGCCACTCAGCCCAGAGCTTGGGAAGTAGGACATGCTGTAGGGGTGCTCTGAGGGGGCCAATGCCTGGAGAATCCGAGGGTGGTGGGAATATCGAGCCAGCAAGACCATTTCTGCTCCCCAAACCCTCACTTCCCTGCCAGATCCTCAGAGCGTAGGTTCGGAGGCCAGGAAGCACAGCTGAAGGCCCGGGCTGGGGTTGTGGGGGCTTCCCAGCTACCTCGGGCCTCAAGTGTGCACCCAGGAAAGTCCAGATCTTTCTTACCTGAGATGGATGGAGCCTGGGGGCAGCAGCTGCTCCCCTTTCTGCAAAGCTACAGCCTCCCACCCCCACCTTGCTAGCAGGCGCCATTAGCAACTTCCCCATCTGTCCCCCATCTACCTGCCGGCTCCCCATGTCCTGGCGAACTGGGTGGGTCCCGGCTCGAAGCCTCCCCTCTCCTCAGCAGAGGTGACCTGGTTACTAATTACCCACAGGCTTTATTATTTCTCTTTTGTTTTATAAATTTATAAATGGCAAAAGGCTCTGATAAGGCCTGTGATCATTAACTTGTAGAGATGGTGGCCTGGAGAGGACTGGGCCAACCAACTTCCCATCAGTGGGGGTGGGGAATGGGAGGCACATGAGGAGGAAGGGCGGCCTGGGGGCTGCGGGGACCCCCTCCCCCACAAAGGCCCTATAGCCTTCATCCTGGCAGCTCTGTCTGTTCCTGGGGCTTGCGACTTGTGGGACGCAGTGCTGAGGTTTCTCCTTTCTAATTACAGTTAATGTTGATTAATGTTTGGCGACTGCTCACTCTACTTCCCAGATGGGGAAACTGAGGCTCAGAGAGGGGCAGTAGCCTGACTAAGGCAGCCCAGCTGGACCTCTAAGGCCAATCTATCTGGTGCTCTCAACCCCTATGTCTGGCGGCCAAGGGGTTCTGGGAGGTGGCTGAGAAGTCTGAGGGCAAGTCCCCCCCCCCCCACATTTTCTGTAGATTGTCTTTGTTCTGTCCAAGGTCCTGATCCCAGTTTGGGGTGGGGGAGGGCTGGCAGCTGGCATCTTCCCGGTGGCCTTGGGGTGCCCCTGGGTCTGGGCAGGGGCAGGGAGGCAGCTGGGAGGCCCCCTGACTTGGCAGGGAGAGGAGGGCAAAGAGCAGCAAGGCCACAGGGGAGGGGCAAGGAGCCAGGCATCGCAGGACCCAGGGCGAGGGCAACCTGGGCAGGGTGGGGCTGGGCTGGACCTGCTGGGGGCCCCCCAATGGGTTTGGGGGCTCTGGGGTGGGGGGGCAGGTGTGCCCAAGGCCTTTCTTACCTGGCTGGGTGGGGCCTCTTGATCAGCAGCCCCCTCAGGTGGGATGACGGGGAGGAGGCCTGATTCACAGCTCTCGAGGGGGGAGCAGAGGTCAAGGTGCTCCCTGGGGACCAGCAGGGCCCTGGGGCCTTCCAGAAAGCGAAAGGAGAGAGAAGACGTTGGGGCAATGGAGAGAGAGCCTGGAGGAGCAGAGAAGAGAGGAGACCAGCAGGGGAGAGGGGCCCAGGTCCAGCGGGGAGAAGGGGCTGGGGAGAAAGTGAGGCACCCCAGGCTGAGAGGAGAGGAGGCTGTAATGCCTCCTGCCCGCCCCATTGGGTTTTCTTTAATGCTAACAGCATGCTATTTACTTTCCATTTAAATTTGAGATGTTGCTATAAATTATCAACCAGCTCCTTGTTCCTGCAGAGTTTATAACTAACTACCCGGGTTACTTATTGTTCAGGTAACAAAAGGGATCTGAAAACGCCCTGAGGGAAAAAAAGTGGGGCTTCCAGCCACCAGGCAGGAGAAGGAGACAGAAGGAAGGGAAGCCCTGGGAGGGGGGACTGTTTGAGGCTGGAAGAGTGGGTGCAGATGCAGGACCTCCAGGCGAAGTCAAGTGTCTGGGAAGAAGCAGGACTGGGTACTGGGTCTCAGGACTTCCTGGGGTACCCCATGCCAGAGGTCACCATAGAAACCCTAGCTCTTCCCTTAGACATTGGCTTTAGCCAACGTGTAACCTTAAGCAAGTCTCTTCCCTGCTTTCTCCCTCAGTTTCCTCTCACATAGCCAATGAATAAGATCCAAACTTCCTGCTCTAGTCCCCTCTCCTCAACTTCCCCATCCTCTCCCAGGAACCCCCCCCCCTCTCCCTCACTCACTTTGCCCTAATTACACTCAACACCCCACGCTGATTCCCACCTCAGGGCCTTTGCACATGTTGTCCCTTCTGCCTGGAACCCCTGTTCCAGACCTTCCCATGGCCTGTTCCTTCTCTTCCTTCAGCTCAAATGTCACCTCTTCAGGGAGGTCCTCCCTGACCACCCCATCTAAAGGTGAGGCCCACCCCCAAGTACTTTCTTTTCCACCACCCGTGTTTACTTTTGCCTATCACTTATCATATTTATCTGTTTGTTAGTTTTCTATCTCTTGGTATGAAAACAGAAGCTCTTCAAGGGCAGGGCCTGCGTTAGGTACTTGTTCGCCACTCCCAGTGGCTGACACACAGGAGTCCCTGGGTGGATGCAAGTCATTCAGCACTTGGCTGGTAACTGAAAGGCTGGCAGGTCAAACTCATGCCTCAGAAGAAAGGCCCGGAGATCAGCTTCCAAAAGTTCACAGCCATGGAAACCCTGTGTAACACAGTTCTACTCTGGCACACAGTGGGTTGCTGTGAGTCAGATTCCACTTGACAGCAACTGGTAACTGGTGGTTCCCGCATAGCGCAAATGAGTGACTGGGACTCTCTGAGCCCTGGCGTGTCTACCGCCTTGCTGGCCAGAGTCCAGCAGGCTGAGGCCATGACCACAGGGGGAACCTGGACCCAGGGTCCTCCCTGTCCCTGAGCACCCACCCTGTAGTTCTCTGATCCTCTCATTGGGCAGCACCAGGGCACTGAGGCCCAGAAAGACAGTGGCCAAGGTGGGACTAAGGATCTGACATCCCTGAAGCCAAAGTGCCTGGGTTTGAATCCCAGCTCTGCCCCTTCCTAGCTCAGGTGAGTGATTTTGCCTTTCTTTACAAGGTAGCGATGACAATACTACTTCTTGTTGTTGTTATGTGCCGGCGAGTTGGACCCGACTCGTAGTGACCCCTCCTTGGGTTTCTGAGGCAGTATCACTACGGAAGTAGATTGCCCATCTTCCTTCCAAGGAGTGGCTGGTAGGTTTGAACCACCAGCCTTCTGGTTAGCAGTCACTTATCCACCCCCCAAAAAGGGTTAATTAAATAGCATGCTATGAAGTGCACACACAGTGAGGGCAATGTCGGGTGGCTGTTATCGGTGGCCTCATTTTACAGATGAGCAAATTAAGGCTCAGGGAGCCAAAGCGATTTGCCCCAGGTAACTTACAAAGTGTTAACACCAGAACTTGGACCTGGGTCTCCCTACCTGACCCACACTCTTCACAGTGCCCTTCACATTTCCATGCCTCTCCTTGGTAAGTTCTCCTCCCCTGTCCCTCTTCCCAGGCATTCTTGTTCAACCACCTCTCATCCATAACACTGTCAGCTCACTTCCATGTGGTGCTGTAGAGCTCACAAAGAGCTTGTGTTGTTGTTAGGTGTCACCGAGTAGGTTGCAAGTCATAGTGATCCCATGTCCAACAGAATGAAACCCTGCCTGGTCCTGCACCATCCTCACAGTCCTTGCCATGTTTGAGCCCATAGTTGCAGCCACTGTGTCAGTCCATCTCGTAGATGGTCTTCCTCTTTGAATGACTCTCTGCTTTACCAAGCATGATGTCCTCCTCCAGGGACTAGTCCCCCCTGAGAACATGATCAAAGTACGACAGAGGAAGTCCTGTCATCTTCCCTTCTAAGGAGCTTTCTGGTTGTACTTCTTCCACAAAAACCTTACAGATGCATTAACTTGTTTTCTCCTCTCCAGAACCCTTGGCAGCAGGACATATTATTAGTCCCTTATCAGAGATGAAGAGATTGAGACACAGGGAGGTTAAGCAACTTTCCCAAGGCAACATGGATAGTGAGTGGCAGAGGGGGGATTCAAACCCAGATCTGCAGGGTCCCACCCTGAGCTGGGGTAGGTACCCCTGCAAGCTGGCCTCCCAGCTCCACAACCTGGGATATGCTGAAACCCTCAGGGCAGAGAGGAAAGGGCTCAAAGCTTGGACGACTGATTGACCGCAAAAGGGGAATGTGGGAGACGTTGGCAGATCTTCACCAATCCTTGGCCCCTCTGCCTTGTGGGGTGGGGGGTCCCTGGGACTATGTATTGATGATGATGACAATATCGTTTTACTTATTGAGCACTTACTGTGTGCCAAGTCCTGGCCTATAAGCATTTCGCCTCTGTTTTAACTCATTTAATTCCCTCAATAACACTGTGAGGCAGCCATGCATTCATCTCAAGTTACAGATGGCATGTGGGCCATGTCAGATCACATAGTGGCTAAGTGGCAGTGGTGGGATTTGAAGTCAGGTTAGTTTGACTCCCAAACCCATTAGAGTCAAAGCAAGAGCTACCTGGGGACTTGGTGTTTAGTTCTGAGCTGGGAGAGATGGGGAAGTTATCCTGAGAAGAGTCAGGTCTTTGGAAATTGAGTGTGTGTGTGCATGCGTGTGTGCATGCAAGTGCACGCAAGTGTGTTGGGAGAGGGATGGGAGGAAGAGAGACAGTGTTAGAGAGAGAAACAGAGACATAGAGCAACTGAGACAGAAACTGAGAGAGACAGACAGACACGAAGAATGGAGAAATCAAGGCAGACACACTCACACACACACAGGTAGAGACCAAAAGGCACAGTGAGAGGAGAGAGATTGATTGAGTTCTAAAAAAAGTGGCATGGCCAACTTCTCCCAGCAAGACTGGCAATTTCTTTTTAGTTATTTATTTGAGTGTTTTATAGTTTTAGGTGACAGTTTACATAGCAAAGTAGGTTCCCACCTAACCCGGTTTTTTGTACACATTGCTCCATGACAGTTTTTGTAAGGTGCCAGCATTCTCATTATTTGCATTCTGTTTGTTCTGTTTCCATTTTCCAAGCTTCCCTACCTTCCTTGCCTTTCCGTCTTTGCTTTTGGGTGAATGCTGATCATTTGGTTTTGGATAGTTGATTGTTTAAGGGGATGCATTCCTCACACAGGTGAAACTGCTTGTTTTATAAGCCAATCTATGGTTGGGCTGAAAGGAGATCTGTGGGGGTGGCTTCAGGTCCAAGTTCAAAGGGTATCTTAGGGCGATAATCTTGGGGTTCCCCCAGTCTCTATTGGTCCAGTAAATCTGGCCTCTTTTAGGAGCTTGTGTTTTGTTCTCAACACTCATTTTCTTTCTCGTACTCTGTCCGGGACGTCCTACTGTGTCCCTGGTCAGAATGGCCAGTAGTGACAGCTGGGCACCGTTTAGTTGTGGTCTCAGGTTAGAAGAGGCTGTGGTTCTTGTGGGCAGTTAGTCCTGTGAACTAGTTTCTTCTCTGAGTCTTTGGTTGCCTTCATTCTCTTTTGCTTCAGACAAGTTGTTGTTGTTGTTGTTGTGTGCCATGGTGTCGGACCCGACTCATAGCGACCCCTCCTTGGGTTTCTGAGGCAGTATCACTACGGAAGTAGATTGCCCCATCTTCCTTCCAAGGAGTGGCTGGTGGGTTTGAACCGTAGAGACCAGTAGTTGGATCTTACATGGCCACTTGCAAGCTTTTAAAGCCCACGATACTATTCACCAAACTAGGACACAGAACATAAGATAACATAATGAACTATGTTATGCCAATTGACTGAGCTGTCCCACGAGACTATGGTCCTAAGCCCTTTACTTCTGTAAACCAATCCTATGAGGTGTTTGGGTATGTCTATGAGGTCTCCGTAACTATGCCTCCTGTGTGCTTTATTATATGTAATGAACACATATGTAGCACACCCAAACATGGCTATATGACTGCCTACAAATATACCTGCATATGTACATGTATGGACTCACATGCACCTTCCTATACACGTATAGCACACATATCTACCTTGTAACCACATAGATATCTTTTGGTTGTCATTACTGTTGGTGCAAAATTGTACGTAACACTTACCATAATTGTCCTTTATTCTTGTGTTCCTCTCAGTGTCTTCATGCAGCTCAGTCAAGTTGTGCTGACTTATGTTGTGAATGGCCTTTCCCATCACCAGAAATAACAAGTATCTACTTATCTAGCAAGTAATTCCTCCTCCTTCCCTCCCACTCTGGTAACCATCAAAGAAGGCTGCTTTCTCACAGACATGAGACCATACAATATTTGTCGTCTTGTAATTGACTGGTCTCACCCAGCATAATGTCGTCTGGATTCATCCACGTATGTTCTGTGGACTCACCATTAGTCTTCATAGTTGTGTAGTATTCCATTGCGTCTCTGTGCACAATTTATCTATTTTTCTGCCAACGGGCATTTAGGTTGTTGCCCTCTCTTTGCTGTTGTGAATAATGCTGCCACGAACATGGGTGTGCTTGTGTCTATTCATGTCACTGCTCTCGGATCTCCAGGATATACACCCGGCAGTGGGACAGCTGGATCAGAAGGTATTTCTATTTCTGGCTCTTTAAGGAAGTGTACTGTTTTCCACATGGTTGTGTCGTTTCACAATCCCATCAACCGTCTGGCATTTTAACTTCATTTTGTTGTTGTTGTTGTTGTTGTGAATTTGTTGTTCAACACTCCTAAGAACTGCTTGGGAGCTCTGGTAGCATAGTGGCTAAGGCACTTGCCTGCTAACCAGACGGCTGGCGGTTCAAACCCACCAGCCACTCCTTGGAAGGAAGGTTGGGCAATCCTACTTCCGTAGTGATACTGCCTCAGAAACCCAAGGAGGGGTCGCTAGGAATCGGGGCCGACTCGATGGCACACAACAACAACAACAACAAGAACTGCTTAAAAATGGAAAGTTCCTATTAGCTCACTGGAATGTTTTTGGGCCCCATTTTCATGTTCAAATGTTTACAGATGCTGCACCCTTATTTGTGAAGCATGTCTGGCCTTTGTTTTATTTCCAGTTCCGTTTAAATTTGATTTGGTGTAGGAGAATTCGACAGATAGAGACAGACAGAAGAGAGACCCAGAGAAGTGGGGGGGGGGGGTTGTACAGAGAGAGAAACAGAGACAGGCAGACAAGACACAGAAGAGACACAGGGAGCCAGCTGGACAGCGGCAGATGGTAATTCTTTAGTCTGGGCCCAGCAGAGGCCCCGGTGAGAGGAAGCCGACCCCTTCTCTCAAGAGTGAATGGAGGGCAGGAGAGAGGGCAGGAGGTGATGGCTGGAGTACGCTGGGGGAGGCAGGCCAGCTCTGAGATTAGATAAACATGTTTGCCATGGAGCACAACGCTGGACTTTGTCCTGCCCTCGCCTCCCAGCTCTGACTGGCACCGGGAGGGGGACGGGAGGGGAGAGGGAGGCGGAGAAGAGAAGATCCCAGGCGCTCCTGAAGAGGAGCTGGGGTTGAGGTCTGGAGGATCAAGAGCAGCATAAAACATGCTTGACTTCCTCCTAAGGCCACTTTGGACAAGTGACTTCACGTTTCTGAGCCTCAGTTTTCTCACCCGTGAAATGGGTCTAGTACCTACATCTCAAGATTATCGTTAGATTTAAATGACTGGCCCTTAGCACAGTGCCTGGCTCGTTATTATAAACTCTCACAAAGCATTAATTCTCACAGCTATTGCTTCTTCCAAAATGGGGCTTTGCTGTATCGACGGCTGGCCCATTTAAATTTATCCGCCACTATCTTCCTTTCCTCCTTGCCTCTCTGGGAGACACAGTCAGAGGGCCAAAGCTGACGGAGAAGGGCTCCATGCCCTCACCTCTGAGGACACTGCCAAGGGGGCAAACGCTTTAAGGAAGGAGAGGGGCTAGGAGAGAAGGTAGTATGGCATGGGCTTCAGAGCCTTGGAGAGTTTAGATGCTCTTTGTTTCTTATAATCCAGTTTTAAATATTATATATACATGTATTGAGGAGGCTCTGGGTGGCACAGATGGTTGAGCACTGGTGGTCTGAGTCCACTCAGAAGTGTCTCAGAAGAAAGGCTTGTAATCTACTTCTGAAAGGCCACGGCCTTGAAAAGCCTGTGGGGTGCATTTTCAGTCTGCACACATAGCGTCATCATGAGTCAGAACTGACCCAATGTAACTACTACCACCATGTGTACTCAATAACATTAGAAAACCAAAACCAAAACCAAACCCACTGCTGTCGAGTTGATCCAACTCATAGCGACCCCTCCTTGGGTTTCTGAGGTGGTATCACTACGGAAGTAGATTGCCCAACCTTCCTTCCGAGCAGTGCCTGGTGGGTTTGAACCTCCGGCCTTCTGGTTAGCAGTCAAGTGCCTTAGGCACTACACCACCAGAGTTCCTAACACCCTCCCCCCACCGTTGTTACTGTTGTTACGTGCCACCAAGTTGGACTCGACTCATAGCGACCCCTCTTTGGTTTTCTGAGGTGCTATCTCTACGGAAGTAGATTGCCCAATCTTCTTTTCCAAGAGTGGCTGGTGGGTTTGAACCACCAGCCTTCTGGTTAGCAGTCAAATGCCTTAGGCACTATGTCACCAGAGCTCCTAATCCTAGGAGCGGAATTGCTGAGTCAAGGGGGTGCAGGCACATGCTTTGGGCTCACATAGACCTGAATTCAAGTCCCAGTTCTGGGGTGTCAGTACTGTTGTACTGAGCTGCATTGTTGTAAGATAAGCTTAGGAGGAGAGAGCGAGGGAGTTGAGACAGAGCAGGAGAGAAACAGAAAAGAATTTATGTAGTGTGTGCAATTCTGCTCCTCTCCCGTTCCCACAGTGAGCAGAGACGCACTGAGTGAGTCATGAATTGTCACGAAACGTCCTCCAGGGCCTCAGGTCCCTCAAATCCCTCTGATTCCCAGCCCCAGAGCATGGAATGCTGACACTTAATGGACATTTTCTGTTTGAGGCCCTTGTCAGCCCTCAACTCCTTCACCTGGGACTCTGTACTGTCCCAGTGTTGTGGGGAGACTTGCCATTAACTGCAGAGATTTTCAGAGGCATTCTGACCCCAGGTGACTTCTCCCTGACAAAAGGATTTAGAATCCCTTTATGTGGGACTGGGTTCTGCTGGGTCAGCCATGTGATCTTGGGCAAGTGATGTTAAGTGCTCTGAGCCTCAATGACCCTGGCTGTAAAATGGGAGAATCCACGTTTCTCCCCGTTTCAGATCCAGTGATTTTCTTTTCCAGTAAGTCTCTCTCATTATCTACCCACCCACCTACATGTTCATCCGTGTACTTATCCACCCATCTACTTGTCCGTCCACCCATCCACTCACCCACCTGTTCATTTATACATGTGTGCCTAAGGACAATATTGTACGCCAGGTCTATTTTGTGTGCTGAGAACCAGACAGTTCCTGCCCTCAAGGACTTTACAGTTTCTCACAGTGGATAAGGCAGAGCCACAAATAACAATTCTAGGCAGGAGGAGAGGCACTCTAAAGGAGGTGCACAGGTGAGGACCCTGCTCACGTGGCTTGGCAGCTTTCTGTGGGAGTCTGTCCATGCCTCCATCTGTGTGTCCACATTTCTAAGCCTTTATTCCTGTGTGTTCACAGTGCTGTGTCCAAATGCCTCTGTCTCCATGTTCCTCCATCTTGTCAAGAGCACCCGTACCTCCTTGTCCTTGAGTTTGGGTGCAGGCCCTCAGGCTCCATGTCTGCTTTCATCCACAATCCCCATCCTCAGGGCTGACAGAACCCCCAGCCCAGTCTGCAGGGCATCCCACTGAGAAAGCCTTGTCCTTGCCCTACTCCCAGGGAGGACCCGTGGCGGGTGGCAAAGATGGTCAAATCCTACCTGCAGCAGCACAACATCCCGCAGCGGGAGGTGGTTGACACCACCGGCCTCAACCAGTCCCACCTGTCCCAGCACCTCAACAAGGGCACCCCCATGAAGACGCAGAAGCGAGCTGCCCTGTACACCTGGTACGTCCGCAAGCAGCGAGAGGTGGCGCAGCGTAAGTAGACGGCGACTGTCTGGTGAGGCCTGGACAATCTCTGACTTGTGGGTGGGGGCTGGACTTCACCACCCATTACGCAGACGGGCAGACTGAGAAGGCAGTGGGGCTCCACCAATGTTTATTATCTACTCTGCCTGAGGCACTCTAGGGGACAGGAGAAGGGCTGAAGCCGAGGACCCAAGGATGGGACCCCTGAACTGTTCAGTGGGGAAGCGGGACAAAAGATGATGACACACAGAGACGTGTCTTACACTGTGATTAATAACGTGTTGTCAGCTGCCATCAAATCAGCCTGACTCATGGCAACCCTGTGCACGACAGGATGAGACCACTGTGATTCACAGGGTTTTCACCAGCCAATTTTTGAAAGTAGACTGCCAGGACTTTCTTCCTAGTTTTAGTCTTAAAGCTCCACGGAAACCTATTCTGCGCCAGAGCAACACGCAAGCTTCCGATGACAGATGAATGGTGGCTGCACATGAAGGGCACGGGTCAGGAATTGAACACAGGTCTCGTGCATGGAGACCACTGCTCCGTTATTAACATTAATATGGTATACTTGTCATAATCAACCAACACAGAAACATTAAATTTCTATTTAATAACATTTAATTTTTTCAGAGTTCCTCAGTTTTTCCCTACTGTTCTTTTTCTGTTCTAGGATCCCATTCAGTTGTAAACACACTATGTATCCTTGTCATGTCTCCTTTGGCTCTTCTTGGTTCACAGTTTCATAGGTTTACCTTGTTTTCGATGACCTTCACAGGGTCATTTTTCAGCTCAACTTTTTTAATTTTTTAGGCCAAGTCACAGTGTCTTGTACCCCAGGTCTTGGTTCAGTCTACTTCCTTAGTCTGGGGCTGTGCTGAGGGTACGGCTATTAAGACAAAATGGTATATTGAGTCAGTGTGAGTGGGTGTGCAAGCCACAGCTGCTGAGAATGTTGGAATCTGGGCCCAGCATGCGTCTAAGTGCCTGGCAAGGGTTGGCGTTTGGTGGGTCTAATCTCCCCTCTCCCCAGAGCACTGGGGTCTGCTTCTGCCTCTCTGCAGGCAGATGGGGAAGGCCCTTCTTCTGCTGCACTGGACTCAGAATCTTCCTCCACTTTCATAACAATGTTCTGGCACTAGTCTATCTTAATCTCTTGGTGCCTGCTCAAGTGTAATCTGAGAGACTAGTTTCTAGTGAGCTGGAACTAGCTGATGAGGGATGTCTGGGTCTCTTCTCTCTTGGCCAACACTCACTCATTTACTTATTTATTTAAAATTGTTAACATTCACATTTTAAACTTGATTTCCATGGCTGAAAAGTTAAATGTAGCTCTAAACCTTCTCAGGAGAAATGGTTCAAGTTTTTGTACTACTGTGTGACCTTAAAAAACAAAACAAAACATCTAACCTACCTGAGCCTTAGCTTTCTCGTCTGCAAAATGAGGATAGCAACATGTCCCAAATCTGAACAATTGTTAATGGTTACTTGGGGCCTTTTATTGAGAAAGGTTGTGAGGTTTAATCCTGGCTCAGTAGGAAAGTATGCAGGGATCGATTAGTCATGTCTGCCTTGGGCACAGGTTAATAGAGTAGTGGCACGTGTGCTGTGTGTTTGTCATTACTGATTAGATGATTTCTAAATTCTAGCTGTAAGCTCCTCTGGTTCAGCACCCTGGGGATGAGAATCACAGGTGTCGGCAGGTGAACTGATGGCCGAAGGTGGGAGTGGCTGGAGCTCTGCTCATGGCTCTCTTTGTCTACAGAGTTCACCCATGCAGGGCAGGGTGGGTTGATTGAAGAGCCCACAGGCGATGAGCTGCCAACCAAGAAGGGGCGGAGGAACCGATTCAAGTGGGGTCCGGCATCCCAGCAGATCCTGTTCCAGGCCTATGAGAGGCAGAAGAACCCCAGCAAGGAGGAGCGAGAGGCATTGGTGGAGGAGTGCAATAGGTACAATGGCTCGCGGGTTAGCAGCAGTGACTTGGTCAGGACTGGGGCAAGGCTGGGGGAGGGAACGGTGGCTCTAGCTCAGAAGAGAGGCTCTCTGGGCCCTGAGAGCTCCTGCTATTAGCTTAGCCTGACCCAGAGAACTGCCAGTACTCACTTCTGCTCAGTGTCTTCTACCTAGCTGCATTCCTAGCAACCCCTACCGTACCACTCCATACCACTGGGAAGCAGCTCATCTCATTTCATCGCTACTATAACCCTATGGCTGTTTTGCTCACTTTATGAACGGAAAGATGGAGGGCAGAGAGGCTAAGTCAACTGCCCAAGGTCACATAGCAGAACTGAGATTGGAACTCAGATCTACCAGCCTCAAACACTTAGGCAGAGCCTGACTTCCTAGCATCTTTTCCCACCTCCAGAAGAGGGTTTCTATGAGCCTGGCCTGGAAGGCTCATAGGTGGGCATTTCTGCAGGGCAGAGTGCATCCAGAGAGGGGTGTCACCATCGCAAGCACAGGGCCTGGGCTCCAATCTTGTCACGGAGGTGCGTGTCTACAACTGGTTTGCCAACCGGCGCAAAGAAGAAGCCTTTCGGCACAAGCTGGCTATGGATACATATAGTGGGCCACCACCTGGGCCAGGCCCGGGGCCTGCACTGCCGGCCCACAGCTCCCCTGGCCTGCCCCCACCTGCTCTCTCCCCAAGTAAGGTCCATGGTGAGTGCTATGTGGGCACAGGGACTGGGGAAGTTTACAGAAAGGACATGGGGGTAGGTGGGAGGTGGGGAGGTCTGCTCCAGTGGCAGCAGCCACCCAAACCTCTTGTCCCCGAGGCTTGGATCCGTTCCATTCCATTCACTCCACTCCATTCCATTCAATTAAACCTACCTTGATTTGGGTTACTTCAAGTCACATCATTAATTTCAGATCAAATCAATTAAATTCATTTCAGGATAACTCAATTCAATTAAAATCAGTCCAATTATGTTCAACTCATTATAATCCAATTTAGTTAATTCAAATTCGGTACAATTTAATTCAATTCAATTCCCATTCAATTGATGCAGTTTAACAAAATGTAATTTAATTAATTAAATTTTTTTGCAATTCAGTTCAACTCTATCTGATCCAATTTCATTCAATATAATTGGATATGGTTCAGATCAATCCAGTTCAGTTCAGAGCAACTCAATTGAGCTCAACTCATTTCAGGTTCCACTAAACTAGATTCAGTTCAACTCTACTGACTTCAGTTCTTTCTGTTGAACTCAGTTCACTCTAGTTTGATTTCATCAGCCATCAAACCAAAAAAAACCCAAACTCATTACCACTGAGTTGATTCCAACTCACAGCAACCATCAATGGGTTTCCAAGGCTGTAGATCTTTATGGAAGCAGACTGCCTCATCTTTCTTCTGTAGAGTGGCTGGTGGGTTCAAACCACTGATCTTCTGGTTAGCAGCTAAATGCCTTAACTACTATACCACCACAGTTCCTTAGTTCAGTTCAATTATCTATTTTTAAAAACGATGTATTTCACTTTGTCTTTTATTGAACACCTACTGCATGTCAAGTGGGAGCTCTGGTGGCGTAGTGCCTAAGGCATTTGACTGCTAACCAGAAGGCTCATGGTTCAAACCCACCAGCCACTCCTCAGAAGGAAGAGGGGGGAATCTACTTCCGTAGTGATACTGCCTCGGAAACCCAAGGAGGGGTCGCTATGAGTCGAATCTGACTCGACAGCAGTGAGTTTGGTTTGTTTTTTTTGCATGTTAGGTATGGGTCATATATCTAGGAGTGGGTCATATACAGCTAATAAATGCAGCCCTGGCCTTCAAGGGGTTGGAAGCAGCCAGCACAGAGCCTGGTGCATCAAGAAAGATGGGGCAACTGGCCTAAGCAAAGCCATGAGGTTTGGAGTGATGAGGACCACAGAGAAGGGCAAGGGCAGGGAAGCGGGGTGCTCAGGCTGAACACTGCACCTCATTCCAGGTGTGCGGTATGGACAGTCTGCAACAAGTGAGGCAGCAGAAGTGCCCTCTAGCAGTGGTGGTCCCTTGGTGACAGTGTCTGCACCCCTGCACCAAGTGTCCCCCACGGGCCTGGAGCCCAGCCACAGCCTGCTGAGCACTGAAGCCAAGCTGGTGAGTGTCCCCTGCCTGTGGGGAGGAAGACTCCTCCACCCTCATCCTCCCTTGGCTGGCAGATTCTACAGGGGTCCTCAGGGAGGCAGTGTGGGGTCTCAACCTGACTCAACTTGGCCTCTCCTTGAAGGTCTCGGCAACAGGGGGTCCTCTGCCCCCCGTCAGCACGCTGACAGCACTGCACAGCCTGGAGCAGACCTCCCCAGGCCTTAACCAGCAGACTCAGAACCTCATCATGGCCTCACTCCCTGGGGTCATGGCCATTGGGCCTGGAGAGCCTGCCTCCCTGGGCCCCACGTTCACCAATACCGGTGCCTCCACCCTGGTCATTGGTAAGTAGGTATGGATGAGTAGGGGACCTGGGTGGAGGGCTCATGCAGCACATGGGAGCCGGAAGAGCCCGAAACTTGTTCCTTCATACAACACATTATCTATCAGGTGTCTGCTCTGTGCCAGAGGCTCTGCTTTATCAGTGATAGTGCGAGTGCCACACCAGACCCAAACCTCAGCCCTCCTGGCAAGACGACCAGAGTAGGGAGGCAGACAGTATGCATGAGTCACACAGCGCCTTAGAAGTAAAAGGTCCAGGGGAGAAATAGAGCAGTGAAAGGGGGATTGACGTTTTCTGGATTGCAGTTTTTTTTTAAAGCTTGACAGTCCTTATTTGTGGGAACTATATGCAGAGGCTTGATATACAAGACAGACAGGGAGCTTCTGGGAGAGGGGGCCAGGGAGCTCAGCCCAGGGCCCTTGCACTTTCGTGAAACCCCAAGGCTCCAGGGAACCCAGTGTGACAACCAGAGCTAGTCAATGCCTGCTCTCCCACTTCCTGCCCAGATAAGGAGCAGCTAATGAGGCAGTACTGACTTGCCAGGGCCTCTCAGTTAGTGACAGCTGTAAGCTTGGAGTGCATCCTAGGGTAGGGCTGTTTCCTGACCACTCCCCCTCCCAACTCAAAGCTCTGGGAAGAGATGGTGCCCCTGGGGGTCTGGGACTGGCTGGGGAGGCAGTGGAAGGGGTGAGAGCTGAGAGCTGGCTGACTCCCACCTACCCACCTGCTACAGGCCTGGCCTCCACTCAGGCCCAGAGCGTGCCGGTCATCAATAGCATGGGCAGCAGCCTGACCACCCTGCAGCCGCTGCACCCGTCCTACCAGCAGCCGCTCATGCCCCCGGTGCAAAGCCACGTGGCCCAGAGCCCCTTCATGGCCACCATGGCTCAGCTGCAGAGCCCCCACGGTGAGCATCCCTTGTTCTACCCTGGGGGTGGTGCTGGGAGGGACTGGGCCTCTGTGAACACTGAGGAACTGAGGGTGTTAGGCTATGCGTGTGTCTGGTCCAAGGGTGTGCGTGCTTCTGTGATTGAGGGCGATTGTGGTGCTCAGATGAACGTCTGTGGGCTGGAATACATTTCAGTGTGTGAATGTGTACAGCTGTGTGTGTGCACAAGTGTTTGCTGAGTGTGTACACAGTGCGTTTTGATATGTATCTGAGTGTTTACCAATATGGGTTTGTATGTGCATGCCCATGTGTGGGAATATAGGTCACAGTCCCTTGCTGAAATCATTGGAGCCATCTGTATTTCAGAATTCACCATTTTTCATACTGTAGAAAGATCAGCCCAAACCAGGGGCCATCTAGTTGACTCTGACTCACGGAGACCCTATGTGCGTCAGAGCAGAACTGTGCTCCACAAGGTGTCCACTGGCTGGTGTTTTGGAAGTAGATTGCCAGCCCTTTCTTCTGAGGCACCTCTGGGTGGACTTGAACCAACAACCTTTTGATCAGTAGCTGAGAGTGTTAACTGTGTGCCACCCAAGGGAGCAGAGTGGATAGATCACATATTACATAACACTCCCAGCAGTTTGGGGCGACACACCGCCATACTATCTCAGCAGAAGGCATGAATTCCATGAAGTAGGTTAAATAAAGACCCACACAACCTCACACCAGCTTCAGGCCAAGATTTGTTGACAAATGAGCTCTAGTGCTGTCTTTATGAACATCGTTTGGTTTTCAGAGTTTTTTGGATTTCAGAATTGGGTTGAGGGACTGTGTTGTTGTTATTGTTATGTGCTGTTGAGTCAGACCTGACTCATAGCGACCCCTCCTTGGGTTTTCGAGGCAGTATCATTAAGGAAGTAGATTGCCCCATCTTCCTTCCGAGGAGTGGCTGGTGGGTTTGAACCGCCAGCCTTCTGGTTAGCAGTCAAGTCCCTTAGGCACTACACCACCAGAGCTCCCTGTGGGACTGTGGACCTATATATATCTCTGAGGATATGTGCTTGAAAGTGTATACACGTGTGTGTGTGTTACTATGTTTTTATCTGGGTCAATGTGAACATGTGTGGTTTATATGTGTCCTACTATTGTGTGTGTGTGTTTGGGGCATAATAGGTGAAACGCTGGGTTACACTTCAGAGGTGCCTTGGAGCGTGAGATATGCTGCCCTACGCCCCGCTCACCCCGTAACTGGGGCTGTCTGCACTCCTTTGAGGCCTGTGCTTGGTCCAGAAGCACCACATCCATGCCACCCATGTCCCTTCACACCCAGCTGGCAGGAGTCAGGTTTGGGTCTGTTCCACAACCCCAGGCTGAGCAGGACTCCCTGGTGGGAGAGAGGGTCCGACCCCCTCCCTGGAGCTCCCAGTTCTGGCAATCAGCTCTGAATCCCCATCCACGGCCCCACCCTCTCAACTCTGCCTAGTTCTCCCCAGGCACAGTCCCCAGCCCTGAGGCTCTCAGGAGGAGGCCAGGGTTGATGATAACATCTCCATCCTCCCTCCTCGTCAGCCCTCTACAGCCATAAGCCTGAGGTGGCCCAATACACCCACACGGGCCTGCTTCCACAGACCATGCTCATCACCGACACCACCAACCTAAGTGCCCTCGCCAGCCTCACCCCCACCAAGCAGGTAAGGCCAGGCCCCGCCCCCGAGCACCTCCTCCACCCCAGATCTACACCCTGGGGAGCTCAGGCTGCTGCCCTGTGCCTCCAGGTCTTCACCTCAGACACAGAGGTCTCCAGTGAGTCTGGGCTCCACACATCAGTGTCCCAGGCCACCACCATCCACATCCCCAGCCAGGACCCTGCTGGCATCCAGCACCTGCAGCCTGCCCACCGGCTTAGCACCAGCCCCACAGGTGAGTGACTGTCCCCTGCCCCTCACTCTCTCTGTCCTCACTGTCAGGGTGGACATTGTGGCCACGTGTGCAGCAGACTGCGGGCAATGGGAGGGGCATCCCCAGGTTTTGGAGGATACTCTGCCTCTCAAACTCGGCTCTATGAAGCTTGCCAAATGGGGGCGTGAAACCATGGGCCAGAGGGGCCTCACAGGGTAACTCAATGGACCCCAATGAGGAAAGATTAAGTCATCGGAAGAGGCAGGTAGGGCAATGATGAGTAACTGGGCTCGTTTTGGCCAGCCGTGACTCAGGGATGTACTTGCTTTGCCTCCGGCTGAACATTATGAGTTAGTTGCCAACATCAAAGAATCAGCTTTCAAATAGGAATCTGTGTTTCTGGCTTCTCTTAGAAAACTGGAAAGACTCATGTTCCTACGTAACGGTGGAGCGTGGGCTTTCAGCGGCCACATCCCTAGTCAACCGACTCATCCCATTTGTTCCCTATCCCTTGAGTTTATAGCCCATGATGTGTGGTTAAGAGCAGGTACTTTGGAGCCAGACGCCAGCCGTGGTATGGCCACTCATGAACTGTGTGTCTTTAGGCAGGTTGCTTCCCTCTCTAAACCTTGGGCTCCTCAACCCAGCAGCAGGGCAACAGTGGCAGTTACTGACGAAGCGTGCTCCAGGCCCCATGCTTTACACCACCCCCTCCCTGAGTCCTCACCATAAACCCAGAGGCATCTATTGTCCCCATTTTAAGATGACAAAGCTGGCCCTCAAGGAGGGGAAGGATTGCCTCCTCTTCCATAGTTCTTGGGTGGCAGGGCTGGGACTTGAACCCAGGCCTAACTTCAAAGCCACCTCTTAACCATTCTTCCAGGGGTTCTCCAATGTTCCCACTAGAATATTCTGAGGCGGCCAGTCCCTGGGTAGCCCTGGAGCCTGGCTGGGAGCCTGAATAAGAACTGAGGGCAGAGGTTTGACTCTGTGGTTCCCACTATGTGCTATGGCTCAGGAGGTGAGGCCCCGGGGACAGGCAGGCAGGGTGGGTGACAGTGGGGTTGGTGGGGCAGCCAGCAGCCTCATTTCCCTCTGCAGTGTCCTCCAGCAGTCTCGTGCTGTACCAGAGCTCCGACTCCACCAACGGCCACAGCCACCTGCTGCCGACCAACCACAGTGTCATTGAGACCTTCATCTCCACGCAGATGGCCTCTTCCTCCCAGTAACTGTAGCAACTGTCTCCTGGGTTGCCTCCTGTGCTGCCTGCCTGGAGGGTGAAGGAGGCAGCCAATGCTGCCCAGAGGACATCTGATTCTGCCAAACTTTTCTTGCCATGGGACTGCTGCCTTCCTTGGGAAACTGTCTTGCCACACCCTGCTCTGCCAGCAAAGGGAGGGTTCTGCTGTCAGTGCCCCAACTGAGGAGGACTTTAGTTGCACAAAAGAGGACTTTGGAGAGCTGGGAAACAGAGCTTATTCCTGGGGCAGGACACAGGAGGAACTGTCCCTGTTGCTCAGGGTAAAATCTTGCCACTCGGAGCAGAAGGGGGCAGCTTTGGACGCTTAGCCTGGGCCTGGGGAGAGCCTGGGGCCCTGAAAGGGGCTCTGGCAGCCATACTCCTCAGGACACCAGCCTGTGTGGCTGGGATACACTGAGCACCGAGAGTCACCTGCCCCTGGGATGAATGCACCGAGGTCTATTTGTCACCCATGCACTTACCAGGCCACTCCAGCCCTGCCCCTCCCCACCTCCTAGCTCTCGATCCACACAGCCAGCCGCACCCACCCACAAACGATTTCCTGAGAGGCTACTCAGGGCCATGGCCTGGAGCTCAGATGCTCACGCCATGGGAGACTCAACCTAGCAGGGAAGATGGGCAGCTCTCCTCCCCAGCCATCACTTCTCTCAGGCCCATCACCTTGTTCTGCCGGACAAGTTTGTTCCCGAGTGTACCTTCCGAAGCCAGCTTGGCACCTGGCCTTGACTGAAGACCAGCTCTGGGCTAGGACGTCCTCCCTGCTCCTGCAGGGGCCTCGGGACTCTGTGGCTGGTGATGCACCCAGGCCTCTGGGTAGCAGCTCCTCTGACCTTGTTTGGGGGAGGCAGTAAGGTCTGAGCGCCTGGCAGACCTGAGGAGCCCAGAGCAAAGGAGGTGGAGCCAGAAGAGAGGAGCTCTCTGTGTGGATAAGACTGATGCCCAGGAGCTTGGGAGCCTGGCTGGCAGAGGGGTGGGGAGAGGTCCAGGCAGCTCACAGCCACTGTGAGAAGTCTGAGGTCTGGAATTCCACTGGGGGAGGTGGGGGGCAAAACAGCTGTACAAACCCAGGGCCCACGTGACTTCATCTCCTTGGGGTCGCTGTAGATTCCCTGGACCTCGGTGGACTACTCCACCCCGGGATTGAGGAAGAGGTCTGGAGAGAACCAGCACCCCCTGTAGCTTGTAACCAGCTAAGGGAGAGCCTGCCAAGTTATTTAACTTTCAGTAAAGCAAGTGACACATGTACTGAAAACTTGTTTGTTCAGTTATCAGGGGTTGGGCAGGTAGTGCAGGCTTGGGGTGGGCCAGGGACCCAAGGAGAGAAGGGCCCAGGGCACATACACCTTCACACACCCATTTCAGTTTTTCTTGCTCTGCTGCACCTTGGAGGCAAAAAGATAAAGCAGGCTTTCACCTTAAACTTGAGCTTCTGCTCCTTTTTGCAGAATACCCCTATTGTAGGGAAACCCAATCTGCAAGCCGTGTAGCACTTCCTGAAGCCCTGAAGCTCTGAGGTGAAGGGACTTATCTTGTGGGTGGTGGCAGGAGGATCCCACACGTGTGAGACTTATTTATAAGGTTCATCGAGATTCGGCACTGATCGAGATTCGGCAGCTCTCAGACGGCTTTGTTAAGTGCTGAGTTCCACAACAATTTATTTTTGATAATCTAGTTGGCTCAGAGATGTGATGGCATGCGGGAGACTCACAAATGTGGAGGAAGAAAATTCTGAAAAATCAGGGATACAACTCTGTCTCCTTCTTTAGACAGTGTTATCTCAAGTCCATGTGGCCGGAGGTCAGAGGCAGAACGCCTGCCTGGCCCTGGCATCGCAGGGAGCCCTTTTCTCATTTTCTAAGGATTGTTTCTCATGCTACAACTAAGGAGGCAAAGGGGGAAGGAGAAAGAGCTCTCTTCACTTGCTCAGACAGCACCAGGATGACGGACACTTGACCACTTGGCCATCAGCCTGGAGTAACTATAGGCTCCTTCCTCCTGAGGCCACGGAATATTCTGGTACTACAGGTCTGCCCCAGCCCTCAGTGGGAACAGACAGGGGCAGGTCTTGCTCAGGCTTCTGACCCTGTAAGCACTCTATCCTCCTGGTCCTTGGGGAAACCTCAGTCATCATCAGAGTCTCATAGGCAGTGTCTGACCTGCCAGCCAAGGCCTTGAACTTGGAGGGAGGCATAGGCTTGGAAATGTCTCTAGTTGGTACCTTGTCCTCAGAGGTAGTTGGGCCCTGTACCCACAGGCTGGGGTCAGTTTGCAAGCATGGCTGCTGCATTCTTTGCTGACAGGGATAGGGGAGCCTCACTAGTCTTTGTCTTTTTCTTCCTTTTCTTCTTTTTGCTCCCAAGTGATACCTGATCCCCATTTGGGGTGGTGGCTTTGGCAGAGTTGGCGCTGGTCTCCTCCTTGGCTTTCTTTTTCCGCTTCTTTGCTTCTTTTTCTACCTTGACAGGGCCATGGATGGCTGACTCCTGGAGAATGTCAGAGGCTGACACAGCTGCCTCCTGGCACCTCTGCCACTCTTCATCACTGTCCTCACTGCTGCAAGGGGGGAGGTAAGGGGTAGCCTGGGTCAATTGCAATTGAGAAAAGGTCCCAAAGCTGACCCCTTCTGTCCAAGCCACCAGAAAAGAGGACACAGAAGGAGACAATGAAAGAGCTCAGACTTGAGAGTGACACAGACCTGGGTTCAAGTATCAGCTTCTCTCCTGACCAGCTGTGTGACCTCATTAAGTGACTCAACCTCTCTGATCCCTGTGTCTTCATTTATAAAATGGGGGTCTTAACATAGCCCAGGCCTCAATGTGATAAAGTGCAAGTGAGGTGTTTGGCACAAGTTGGACACTCAAAAAGCAGTAAGCAGGCAAACCCAAATCCTGACACCACCTCCTCATCTCCTCACTGAGTGTATGGTTTCTCCAGCTACTGCACATAGCCCCTTCCTTGGCCTGGACCTGACTGGAGTCTGCTTGGAGATTGGCATGGACTAGGCAAGACAGAAGAGCAAAAAGGAGGAAGCTGGGGTCTGGCGTGAGATCTTACCTGGAGGGTGGTCGCTTCTGGCGGGGCTGGGGAGAAGGCTCCTTCTCAGGGCCACCAGGGATGGACGTGAAGAAAAGGCGGAAGCCTAATATTCAAGGGGGCAGAGTCAGCACCCTGAGATCCTGGCCCCCTCTCCCAGGTACTGAGGCTGCAATCCTGCCTCTCTGAGTTCTCAGTCCAGAGGCAAAGACCTGGAATCACTCTCATCTAACTATAAAACGATGTGTTGTTATCGGTAAATGCCTATTGGAGCCAGAGGACACTGTGTTTTTGGGGACACTAGTCTCCAAAAGATCCTAGAAGTCAGGGTTCTGGAAGCTGACAAATAAGCCCCCAAGGCAGCCTCCAAGGTGACAAATGTCTTGGGTGTGGAGCGGACAGACACGCAAGTGAGGCTGTGGAAGCCCCTGCTCAGGGTGAGACTGACGAGGTTGTAGCAGGAGAGTGGCTTCATTTCTCAGAGCCTCACTTTTCATGTCTGTAAATGGGGGTACCATTGTAATACTTGCCTCACAGTGGCGGCTATGTGAACGAAAGAAACTATATCAAAATTGTATTGCCCAACTCCACGTACATACATACCCATTGCGATCAAGTAAATTCTGACTCATAGCGACCCTATAGGATCTGATAGAGCTGTCCCACAGGGTTTCCAAGACTACAGATCCAGGCACACAGTAGGTGCTTAATAAACGAGGGATGTTATTACCAGTTTCATCACTCACCATCATCCTCTGAGGCAGCTTTCTGAATCTTGGCCTTTGCTGGTTTCTTCTCTATTTCTGAGATGGTAATGGAGCTAAGGGGAGAAGAGATAATAGTTGATTTAAGATGAGATTTTAGATAGCAAAATACATTTTTTTAATTAAAAAAAAATATATATATATAAGTGGATGCGATAGGGACATGATCTTAAGTGCAAAAGCAGACAGCACATCGGCCTGATGAGAATTCTATTGCCTAGGCCATAGCATGCTGACCACAACCCCTGCCAGCTCAAACTGCAGTGTTTCACTTGTTTAAACTCCTTTATTCCAAGGTTGAAAGATGTTTTAAAGATACCCAGTGGAGAGAATAAGGGCTGTGTATGCACAGGGAGACAGCTTAAGTGGAAGGAGTACATGGAGGAAAGGACACAGGGAAGCAGAACTATAGGGAGGGAGTGGGAGGGGAGCTGTTGCATTCTGGTAAACTGTAGTCAATGTCATGAGACAAAGTGTATGTGAGCTGCTGTATGCAAAGTTGAATTTGCTCTGTAAACTTTCACCCAAATCACAATTAAAAAAAAAAAAAAAAAGACACCCAGTAGACAACACAATGAATGCAATTTCAAACAGACCAAAGAGAACATAAGGGCACAGAGAATAGAAGGAACTGGAAGTGTGGTCAGGAAGTCCTATATACTTGACCCTACAACAATTTCAAAAGACAATACAAGAACAAAATGACAAAATAAATGAAAAATTAGAAATGATACAAAATCTACAGACAGAAATCCAGATAGCATATATTTTGCTCTGAGCTTCCTAGCAGCAGGCATGAAAAGGGAAATATGACCAGTCTAGCAAAGTGGTTCAAAGCTCAGCTTCCAAAGCAGGGTAAACCTGTTGTTGTTGTTTTTTAATTTGTTTGCTTTCGCTTTTTCAATTTTGAGATAATTGTAGATTCACATGTAGCTATAAGAAATACAGAGAGATTCCATGTACACTTCAGATTTCTCCCAGTGGTAACATTGAGCATAACCATTGCACAGTATCACAACCAGGAAACTGATAAAATCTACCCACCTTATTCAGATTTCAGAGACCTGGGGTGTGAATCATGGCTTTGTCACTTACTAGCTGTGTCCCCTTTGGCAAGTGACTTTACCTCTTTGAGCTTATTATTCATCTGAACATTGAGAATAGTAACTGATAACAACTCTCAGGGCTGTCATGAAGATAACAGATACCAGACATTTAGCACAGACCTGGGCACAAGCAGGTGTTCAATAAATGGTGGGTATGATGTTGATGGAGATAATGATTCTTTTTTTTTTTTCTTTTTATTGTGATTTGGGTGAAAGTTTATAGAGCAAATTCATTTTCCATTCAGCAGTTCATATACATTTTGTTTCATAACATTGACTGTAGTGCCCACAATGTAACAGCTCTCTTCCCACTTCCTCCCTGTAGTCACCTCTTCCCTGTGTCCTTTTTTTTTCTATGCATTTCTGCCCCCTGAGCTATCTCCCTGTGCAAATATTGCCATTTTGTTCTCCCATGATTGATCATTCTAAGGAATATATCTACCTGGTGTAAATGTTCACTCTATATGCCTATGTACTGTCTGGCTGGAACCCATGGGAGTTAGTTCAATTCCAGGCCTGAAGACTACCTAGGGGCATGGTCTCAGGGGTTTCACCAGGGTCTATCAGACCAGTAAGCCTGGTCTTTTTTTTTAGGATTTTAAGTTTTGTTCCATATTGTTCTCCTATTCTATCCAGGATCTCCTGCACTGACCCTTTTCTGAGTGGTGGAGTGTTAGCTGGGGACCATCTAGTTCTTCTGGTCTCATGGTCACATATTCTGAGCTTCACATGGTCCACCAGTTTCTTGGACTAATTATTTCATGCATCTTTGGTTTTCTTCATTCTTCTTTGTTCTGCACATAGAGAAACCAATTGCTGCATCTAGATGGCTACTTGCAAGCTTGTAAGACCCCAGCTGCTACTCACCGAAGTAGGATGTAGAACAATGTTTCTGTGTTATGCCAATTGACCTTGATGTCACCCATGACCATGGTCCTGAGCCCACAGGTCCAACAACTCACTTGACGGAGATAATTCTTATCATCAACATCAGCAAAAAGCTCTGTAAGACTTCTAACATAAGAATAAACCACATCTCTCTAGAAGCACAGAGGGACCAGAGAAAACTGATGACACCAAGAAGCAGGCTTACATTGTGTCCCTCCAAAATGTGTGTTGGAATCCTATCCCCTGTATCTGTGGATGTGATCTTGTTTGCGAACAGGGTCTTCTTTGTTATGTTAATGAGGCTATATCATAAGTTTGTCCTAAATCCAATCACTTTTGAGTTATAAAAAGAGCGGATTAGATACAGAGACAAGCAAGCGGGTATGTGGAAGACACATACATACTACCCAATGACGGTGTAGGCAGATGAGTCTACAAGCCCAGGAACTCCATGCATTGCTGGAACAGACAAGGAAGCTGAAACAGACAAGGAAGGACCCTGGTAGAGGTCTGAATTCATACTTCTAGCCTTTTGAACTGTGAGAAAATAAATTTCTGTTTTTTAAACCCACCTACTTATGAAATATGTGTTACAGCAGCACTAGCAAACTACGATGGCAAATTCTTAACAATGTCCTCACGGCAAACAGAGCCACACACTAGGTTCTCGCTCCTAATGTCCTTCTGTATAGGCCAAAGGGATCCCCCAAAGCCCTGTTTAGGAAAGGCAATCTGGGAGAAGGAGTGGAGATATGATGTTCAGGTACATGATGCTGACCTGAGGATCTAACATAGTGGTTTTCACCCATAGAACCTGAGGCAAAAGTTTAGAGACATTTCTGGTTGTCACAATTAGGGGGATGGGATGCTACTGGCATCTAGTGGGAGGATGCCAGGGATGCTGTTCAACATGCTACAATGCATAGGATAGTGCCCATGACAAAGAATTACACAGCCCAAAAGGTCAATAGAGCTAAGGTTGAGAAGCCCTGATCTAACGTAAGAGACCAACTGGTGTAGCACTTAAAACTCTTTGGAGAGAAATATGAAAAAGTGCTACTAGATCCAATTTGAAGATGGAGGAATGCCTAGGCAGACAAGTGACACAGACCCTCTTCAACAAAGAAAAGAAAAACCAGTTGAGAGAGATACAGAAGATAATCCCGGAGCCCTGAGCTTTGAAATAAACTACACAGGCGTGGATTAGGCACCAACTAGTGGAAAAATCTGAACGAAAACAGTGAGTACAGAGATGGTCAGAGCTGCTGACTATCAGCTACTCCGACCGGACCAACAGCCTGAATATTTCCAAGTGGTGTTGGGACCTGAGAACTGACCTAAAGATCAACCCTGGTCAACAAGGGCTGTAGGGACAACTGCACTGGTGGCCTATGACTAGGAAGGGAAACAGCAAGGAGAAAGACAATCTGAGCTGTGCACTTTCTGCTGTCAGGAGGGCGCAGTCATTTTGATTGTTTACACGTGACAGCCATTTTGGATATTTAAAGTGACCGACAGTGCACCAATTTTGAATGTTTATAAGCGGTGGCCATTTTGGAATATTTAAAATGACTGAGGGCACAGAAATTTTGAATCTTTACAAGTGACAACCATTTTGGATTTTAAAGTGGTAGCATTCTCATTCGGATTCCAGGGACCTAAGAATAGGCTCTGTTTGCCAACGTTGGCAGGGACATACGAGAGGCCAACAAAGGAAAGGAGACAGGTGGCGAGTGTATAAGTGCTGTCAACTAGTGAATAGAGGAGCACAGTACCCTGCTTGTGTAAATAACATACAAACAAAACAAAGAAAACGAAAATTGTGGGCAAGTCACTCTAACATACAATCACCAATTAAATATAGACACAAAAACGTCCTAATGCCTCAGAGACAACAGAGCATCACAGTCCACACAAAGAAGCAAGATAAAGCAGGAGAAACAAGGGACCAGTATACAGACCCAAAACACATCCCTGAGGAAGACACAGCATTGGAACGCCCTGATAAGGAATTCAAAAGAATTATATTTAGGTATCTTCAACAAATTGAGAGACAGATCAAGG
>NW_006921635.1:15234744-15278300 GCF_000298275.1 Orycteropus afer afer
AGAAAAAAGATCAAAACAAAATGAAGAAAGCCTAAGGTTCATGTGGGATACCATCAAAAGGAATAACTTACATGTCATTGGAATTCTAGAACAGGAAGCACAGAGAAAATTATCGAAGATTTGTTGGAAGAGAATTTTCCTGGTATGATGAAAGATGAGAATATATCCATTCAGGAAGTCCAACGAACCCCAAACAGGACAGACCCCAAAAGAAAATCACCAAGACATATCATCATCACACTCACCAAAACCAAAGACAAAGAAAGAATCTTGAAGGCAGCATGGGAAAAACGGAAAGTTACCTACGAGGGGCAACCAATAAGACTAAACTTGGATTTCTCGACAGAAACCATGCAGGAGAGAAGACAATGGGATGGTATATATAAAACCCTGAAAGAGAATTATGTACCCAGCAGAACTGTCCCCCAAATAAGATGGTGAAATTAGGACATTTCTAGATAAGCAGAAATTAAGGGAATTTGTTAAAACCAGACCAACCTTACAAAAGATGCTAAAGGGAGCCCTTCGGACAGAGAAGCAACAAGAGCCAACAACTGACCATTAACATACATGGTGCTATAACCCAGAAACCAACCCAGCTATGGAAGTATCCAAAGTAAATAAACCTACAAGATTGTAAACAGGGAACCAGAGACATCAATTGACAAATGAGGACAACTATAAACCACAAAGAGGGAAAAAACTGTGTAGTTACAGAACTTCTAGATGGTAGGGAAGTCAAGACAACTACAAGATAAGCAGACTGTTCTAAGCTTGGGAAGAAAACTATAAATCACAGGGCAACCTCAAAGAAAAATGATAAACCTTCACACTGAAAAAAGAGGACCAGCATGTATATTCAGACAATAGCAATGATGGAAATGATAACACGATTCATAAACAAAATGAGCTCAACATAGAAAATTATATGGAACAAAGAAACTGTCACCACGAAAAAGCACGTAACAAAAATGACAGCAACAAATTCATATTTGGTGATAATTACATATCTGGCAAGGGACTTATCTCTAAGATTTATAGAAAACTCCAACACCTCAACACCAAAGGAATTAACAATCCAATTGAAAAATGGGCAGAAGACATGAATAGACACTTTACCAAGGAGGATATTCAGGTAGCCAGCTAATACATGAAGAGATGCTCACCATCATTGGCCATCAGAGAGATGCAAATCAAAACAACAATGAGATACCATCTCACCCCAACACTGATGGCAAGGTTCAACGAGAGAGAAATAACAAATGCTGGCGGGGACGCAGAGACATTGGGACTCTCATACACTGCTGGTGGGACTATGAAGTGATACAACCACTGTGGAAAGCAATATGGCAATTCCTTTGAAAGCTGGAATTGGAGATATCATTTGACTTAGCAATCCCATTACTAGGCATGTATCCTAGAGAGGTGAGAGCCAGGACAGGAACAGATACATGCAAACTCATGTTCATTGCAGCACTATTTACAATAGCAAAAAGATGGAAACAACCTACACGCCCATAAGCGGGAGAGTGGATGACCAAACTATGGTACATACACATAATGGAATGCTATGCAGCACTAAGGAATAATGTAGAGTCTGCAAAACACAGTATAATATGGATGAACTTGGAGGACATTATGCTGAGTGAAATAAGTCAATCACAGAAGGACAAATATAGTATTAGTTTGTTGCTGTGGAGGGTCAAGGAAAGGTTTATATATGGAGAGAAACTTTCTTTGTTGGTTGCTGGGGTGGGAGGGAAGGGAAGGGAACATTGCTAAAAAAATAAAAAATGCATTGACCCATGTCACTTTAGTTTTATGTATTTCACTGTGCATAAATTTTATATTTCAATAAAATGCATTAAAAAAAATTATCTATATGGGATGAAATTGACAACAGCAACTTGTAAGATTAGATAGGGACCTTAGGGGGCAGCAAGTGCATGCTCATGGGGGAGGAACAACTCTGAAAAGGAGGGTGAGAATGGTTACACAACTTGAAGAATGTAATCCATGTCACTGAATTATACATGGAGCAATGGTTGAATTGGTGCATACTCTGCTGTGTATACTGTCAACAATAACAACAGAAAAGAATGCACCTATATGAGGGCATCCCAAAAGGTGTTCCATGGTATGCTGACTGGTCTTCATGAAGGAAGGCACTGTGGTCAAATGAGTTTGAGAAAGCTGGGCTCTTTACTGCAAGGATCCCCAAAGCCTTGAATATCCCATTATATGGATCCAAATCTCCATGCACACCAAGGGGCATGGAGAGTACAGTGCTTCTCCAACTGTTCTGCTGTTGGACTGCCTTTTTCCTAGAGCCACACTTTGGGCTTGTATCCTTTGGCACCCTACTTCAGCAAAGGGAACCTGAATCTTTAGATTGCATTTCAACCTGAATAACGGGAATGATGCCTGACATACAGAAAGCATCCAAAAATATTAATTCTGTCTGTTTCCTGCGCTCTCCTGGTGGGAATGAGAGCTTGTTCCCTGGAGTTCCTCTCTCATTCCCATGGTAGCAGGATAATGCTGTGGTTAAAAGCGTGGGCTTCGATAACCAAACACCTTGAGGGAGTAAGTCTCATGGGGCTTGGGGACTTGTGACTATCACCTTAGGGGACAATTAGGTCAACTGGCATAACACGGTCCACAAAGATAATGTTCTACATCCTACTTCAGTGAGTAGTGAGTGTCTGAGGTCTTAAAAACTTGTAAGCGGCCATCTAAGATGCAACTACTGCTCTCTCCATCCAGAGTAAAGAAGAGGGAAGAAAATCAAAGACTCAAACAACTAGTCCAAAGGACTGACGGACTTCACGAAGCACAGTCTCCAGTAGCTTGCGTCCAGAAGAACTAGATGGTGCCCGGCTACCACCACCAACCTCTCGGATCAGGATCACAATAGGAGGTCCTGGACAGACTAGGAGAAAAATATAGAACAAACTTCAAAATCATAAAAAAGACCAGACTTACTGGTCCAACAGAGACTGGCAGAACTGAGACTACGGCCCTTAGACATCCTTCAAACCTGGAACTGAAACTACCCCCAGGGATCACCTTTCAGCCAAACAACAGACAGGCCTACAAAGTGAACAGTTAACACCCATGAGGAACATGCTTCTCAGAACAACCAACTATATGAGGCTAAAAGAGCTGCATTTGCCCTAAAACAAAGCTCAGAAGGCAAGAAGGGGAAGGAAAGGACAAACGGAAATGGATAATCTAGGGAGAAAGTAGGAAGAGTGCTGTTACATTGAAGGATTGCAACCAATGTCACAAAATAAAACATGTATAACTTGTTGAATGGAAAACTAATTTGCTCTGCAACTTCCATCCAAACCATGATTGAAAAAAGAAAGAGTGTGGGCTTTGGACTTCAAGTCCCAGCTCTGCTCCTGACTCTCTGTGAGAGAACACCCTTGCTGGGAGTCTACGTTTCCCCATCTGGAGAATAATGACAATAGCAGGGCCTACCTGGCTGGGTGATTATGATCAAGCACATCAAGCACTTGCCACGGTGCCTGCTGGCACTCAGTGAGCTCACAGCCAACACAGCCACTACTGTTCGTACTAACAAGGGCAGAAGAGAAGGTATGCTTTGATTACCTGTCCAGTAGGGCTCCCAGCTTCTTGGCTATATGTGCTCGGAATTCAGGGGTAGTCTGAAGCTCGTTGCCATCTTGTTGGTGCTCATCCACCTTATGCCTAAAACACACACGAAAGGACATCACCTCCTGCCAGCTCACAGGCTGCCCCTATGAAGGCAGGGACTACATGTGTCCTGTTCATTCCAGGGATTAGCAACAGTGGGTCTAGCCAGGGTCTAGCCTAGAGTCTAGAGCCACAACAACAGACTCAAACATACCAACTACTATAAAATAACACAAAACTGGATAATGTTTCCTTCTGTTACACATTAAGTCACCATGAGTCAGAGTCAACTTGATGGCACCTAGTAACAACTATAGCCTAGTATCCGGCATACAGCAAGGGCCAGTTATTTATTGATTGAATGAAACTTGAACCCAAAATGCATTCTACCTGAGGCTCAGCTGGGTGTCTGGTAGCTGGTTATTTGCAGCATCTGCAGAAATAATGAAAATTGAGGCATTTATAGAGGAAATAGAAACAGTAACAACATGTTTTGTGCCAGGCACAATTTTAAGTGATTTACACTTTCGACTTGTTTCGATTTCAATGAGTTGCAAACTGGTACCTTGGATGCCACTTCTCACGTGTACATTTCGATTGTTACTTTCTTAACAACCCCATGAAAGGGGTTATCATTATCCCCATTTCACTGAAGAGGAAGCTGAGGCAAGGAGATATAAAATAACATAGCCAGAGTCAAAAAGCTATAAGTGTCAAAGTTGGGATGAGGATCCAATCCACCTGGCACCAGAGTCCCTCTCTTAACTACCATGCTGAACAGGCAAGTCTAACTGTAATTTGATTCTAGAATTTACTGAGTGCCACCACATGCGTGGCTGTGTGCTAAGTGCTGTGGAGAGAAGGGGCTCAGCTACATCAATTACATTTTACAAACCAAAATTTTGGGGATACATGATCTGGTGGCCATTTACTCAACCAAATACCAAACGTTTACTATTACCCAGATGCAGTTGCTGACCAATTTGACCAATACCCCTGCCCTCATGGAACTTATATTCTACTTGGTGAGGACAGATAACAAACAACACGCATAAGTAAAACAATAAATTTATACAGTAAGTCTCTTTCTCTATCAGGGGAGGAAAGTGGAAGTGCTGGGTAGAGATATCATTTTATAGGACAGGCAGGGAGGGGTTCACTGATAATGTAACATTTGAACAGAGATTTGAGGGAGGTGAAGAAGTAAGCCAAATGGGCATCTAGGGGACAGCATTTCCAGCAGAGGAAAGAGTACCCGCAAAGGCCCTGAGGCAGGAGCCTAACTGGGAGCACTGTGGACTGGCAAGTGTCTAGAACAGGGGCACAGAGTGAGTGTTCAACTCAAGTACATACATCAAGTGTCCAGTATCTTTCCCAGTACACAGTAAATGCTAAATAAACGATAACACTTACTATTATAACCAGCTACATCTACTTTAGGAGCTCTGGTGGCATAGTAACTAAGGCATTTGACCACTAACCAGAAGGCTGGCAGTTCAAACCCACCAACCACTCCTCGGAAGGAAGGCTGGGCAATCTACATCTACTTTGATCAGCTAGACATTTATGAGGTAAAAAAAGCAATGAGTTGCAAACTGGTACCTTGGATGTCACTTCTCACGTGTACATCTCTTTATGTATTGGTCAAAGCTTGTTCACGTTTGAGCCTCACATCAACCTTAAAACCAAAAAAACCAAACTCACTGCCGTCGAGTCAGATCTGACTCATAGGGACCCCTCCTTGGGTTTCCGAGGTGGTATCACTACAGAAGTAGATTGACCAACCTTCCTTCCAAGGAGTGGCTGGTGGGTTTGAACCACCAGCCTTCTGGTTAGCAGTCAAACCCCATAGGCACTAAACCGCCACCAGAGCTCCTCACATCAATCTTAAGAGTCAGGTATTTTATAGATGAGGAAACTGTGGTCCCCAGAAGTCATGCTATTTGTCTAGGACCAGCTTCATATCAAGTCCTCTTTCCAGTGCCACCTAGTGCTGGGCTCTGGAGAAACCTGGGTGAAGGGATAGATCAGATCCCATCCCTCAAGAAGCTTACATCACATAACCACTCACTTGCAGGCCAAGTACAGGCCAAGGTAAACGCAAAGCATTGGGGATGCAGGGATGAAAGGAAAACACTACCTATGAAACCCAACCCAACTAACCCACCTCCATCGAGTCAGTTCTGACTCACTGACTCAGAGCTACCCTCACTGGGTTTCCCAGGTGGTAAATCTCTACAAAAGCAGATTGCCCAATCTTCCTTCTGTGGAGTGGCTGGTGGGTTTGAACCACCAGCCTTCTAGTTAGTAGTCAAATGCCTTACACACTGTGCCACCGGAGTGCCTATCTATGAAAAGATTCTCTTAAATTCGATAGTGGCACAAAGGCATCTAACTCAGACTTGGAGGATAGAGAAAGCTTTCCCAAAGATGGTATTAAAGGATGAGTGGGAATCAGGCAGGAAGGGAAAGCAGTTCATATGGAGAGATCAGCCACATACTTGCTGCCATTTATTGGGCCTTTATTATGTGCCAAGCACTGCAGAGGCATCATCTCAGGTACTTCTCAACCTTGTGGTTTAAGAAGCACCATTATCCCCACTTTACAGATGGCCATATTTAGGTGAGATCTCAGTCCCTTACCCAACTTCTCACTGTTAGTGAATGATGGACATGGAAAGGCAGGTCTGTATGCAGAAATGGCAGAGAAAACTGCCGAATTATGGTGCCCAGAGTCGAGAGGGCAGTGTGGTATGGAGCCTACCTACAGGAAGTGCAATAAGGCAGGAGGGTAAGCAGGGAAAGGCAGGTAGGAAATAGATCACTATGAGACTTGTAAATCTTTTTAAACAAATGCAAAGATTCTTAATGTTGCTTTACCAGCCTCTTCTGGCAGTGTTGGTGAAGTCTGTATTACTTCTTGGAATAAGGTTTAAATGAATAAAACATAATACACAGGATTACAAAGAAAACTAATGATATTGAAATCTCGCTTCCAAGGTTGTAAATCTTTCTGCTGTGTGGGTGGCTGGTGGGTTTGAACCACCGACCACACTGGCCACATTGGTTAGCAGCCCAATGTTTTAACCACAGTGCCTTGCCAGATGGAAGCAGATGTTACCTTTCAGTTAGAGCCTAATAATGCATTCCCATGAGGTACCGCAGTGCCTAAGGCATTTGACTGCTAACCAGAAGGCTGGCGGTTCAAACCCACCAGCCACTCCTCCGAAGAAAGCTTGGGCAATCTACTTCCATAGCGATAGTACCTTGGAAACCCAAGGAGGGGTCGCTATGAGTCGGGTCCGACTCGAAGGCACATAACAACAACATCATGACAATACGGAGTCACGGAATGGTTTCAAGTGCAGGAACAACAGTCAGAGTTGCGTGCCAATTACTCGCTGGCAGCTCCTCAAGGTTGTGGAGAAGGTGTTGGAGGCAAAGAAAGGCTGGATACAAGAATCCAGAGACCGAGCCCTGCAGTCATCACGGAGAGGGAATGGAGGCCTGCTCAATATGCAGTAGTGAGTATGGAACAAAGGAAGCCGATTAAGTGACATTTAGATGCCTCAGTTTCCCCGACCGGGATAATGGAACTACTCTCCCTGCTGCACTTGCCCGGGCTCTGAACTTGGACTTCACACAGTCCCTGCGGCTTTCTCAAGGAAGGCACTTGAGGAACTCTTTCCTCAACATCCATTCTCTCAGCCCCCAGAAGATCCTAGGCCAGCCTCTTGAGCACAGCCCCCTACCAGCTCTAGGTTTCTCCGGACCACTTGGGCGCTGCTCCAAGCCCCAGGCCGGCATCGCCGCCTCGCGGCACCGCGCCAGCACCTCCGCATCGCTGCTACTGCTGCTATCCGAATCGCTCGTGGCGCCTCTGGACACCGCCATCTTGAACCACCGCAAAGGATTGTGGGGAGTTCCTTCACTGGGCCATCCCTATCCGCTTTCACAACCCACGTGAGAACGGGGCAGCGCACGTCATTGTGGGGATTGTAGTTCCAGATGTAAGAATCCTGTGCCCGTGAGCTGTCATTAAAGCGCGCGCGCGCGCGCGCGCGCGCGCGCGTGTGTTTGCGCGCCAAGCATTTGTGTAAGTCCTGAAACCTGAGAAGTAGAAGTCTCTGAGATAACTTCTCTAGCGTTTTCATTCACAAGGGAGTTCTGGTGGCCTGGTGCCTAAGGCATGTGACTACTAACTAGAAGGCTGTCGGAGAAGGCTGGCTGTTCAAACCCCCCAACCACTCCTGGGAAGGGCGGTTAGGCAATCCACTTCTGTAGTGATTCCGTCTCAGAAACCCAAGGAGGGGTCTCTATGAGTCGGGCCCCACTTCACAGCAGTGAGTTCTTTTTTTTTTTACACAAGGAAATAACCGGATTCCGACTCACAGTGACCACCTCTGGGTTTCTGAGGCGGTAAATCTTTAAGGAAGTAGATTGCTCAGTTTTCCTTCGGAACCGCCAACTTTCCGGTTACAATCAAATGTCACTTGAGCTCCTCCAACGACATTATCAATTTATTCTAGTAATTCCCAAATCCACCTGGGCGTCAGAAACACCTTACGGAACTTGTTAAAATAAAGATTCTTGGGCTTTTCTAAAAACTAACCGAATTAGAACTTCTGAGAGATGGGACCTAGGAATCTGAATTTCTTCTAACATGCTAGGGCTTTGCTACTCTAGAGGTCCAGAGGTGCAAATGATTTGCTCTCGACTACTAACCTAAAGAATGGTGGTTCAAACCTACCCACGGGCACCACAGAAGAAAGGCCTGGTGATCTGCTTCAGTAAGGATTACAGCCAAAGATCCCAGAGCAGTTCTACTCTGTAACAAGTGAGGTCACTATGAGTTGGAATTGATTATTGCATTGCGTTATTTATTATTTGTTGCTACTCAGAGTCTAGCCCATGAACCAGCAGCATTGACATCACTTGGAAGCTTGCTACCAATGGAGACTCTTGGGCTCCACCCGGGACCTCCTGATTCAGAATCTGCATTTTAACAAGATCTTCAGGTAATCTGTGTGCACATGAAAGCTTGAAAGATGCTGTCACGGGTCATTCAGGTACACAGTTTGGTTCTGAGAACAGTGTGCAGTTTCCTATCCCAGGCCTTCTCAATCCTGCCTGCACATTGGAGACACAGTGCTTTTTAAACAAATACTAATTCCCAGGACCACCCCCCCCACACATACACCTGTTGTTGTTGTTGTTATGTGCCGAGTTATGTGTTATGTGTCGAGTCGGCCTTGACTCATAGCGACCCCTCCTTGGGTTTCCGAGGCAGAATCACTACGGAAGTAGGATTGCCCAACCTTCCTTCCGACCTAAGACCAATGAATTAGAATTACTACAATTAAGATACTCTGTAGTTAAAGATGAACAAAATCACTTTTGGTTGTCTTTGGAAAGCTTTTTCTTTCCCTCTATATTTTATCTTTGGGAGCTCTTTTTAAGGTTCAAACCCACCAGGCATTCCTCGGAAGGAAGATGGAGCAATATACTTCCGTAGTGATAACTGTCTCAGAAACCCAAGGAGGGGTTGCTATGAGTTGGGTCCGACTCGACAGCACATAACAACAACAACATATTTTATCTTTGACATTGAATGTGTCAAAGACTTTATTGAAATAAGCTCTCTGGCCTCAGACTTTTCTATTCCGAAAGAGAGGAAGAAGATTCACTTGTTCTTTTTTAAATAAGAATTTGCCCCCACCGCACACACACACCTATGATGTGGTCTGTACTTAAATTATGAAGGACACAAAGATGGGGGCTGGAGTAGGTTGTTGACCCCATGAAAAAGAGGCACTTTTTCTGCTTCCCCAAAGCAAAAGGAGGTGGGAAATATGCAGATTACTATTGCTCAATTGCCCCAAGGCTGTTGACAATCAATCATAAAGTGCATTTTATATGCTATGGTAAGTGAATAGTCCAACCAGAAAGAAGGTGTGGTAGTTAAGTTTGAGTGTCAACTTGGCTGGGCCTGGTTGAGTGGCTGGGCAGCTGGTGGTAGTTATTCCCCATGATGAGACTGGCAATCATCTCCATGGTAAGATCTATCACAAGCAGCTGAGTTGAGTTGGGTTGAGGCCTTTGGGATGTGGTCTGTTTCCCGTATATAAGGAGAAGCCTTGGGAATGGTCTCTAGCTTATGGCACGCTTGGACCCTGCATGTAGCCATGTCGTTGCTCAGCAGCCTGCTATGCTCTGCCGACTTTGGGACTTACAATGGACTTAAGTTAATGGCCTGCCATGTGGTTTGGTAACATCGGGACTGTGCCTTTTTACTTGTCAACCTTGGGGCTTCTCAGCCTCAGCAGCCAGCAGCTATTGGAGTGAGGAAACGCCTCTAGCTCTAGTGGGCCAGGAGCAGGAGGCGGAGCAGGACCTCAAGATTGAGTTTTCACTCAGCCTCTAGAGCCTGGCGCTTTGAACTTGGACTTAAAGCCTCCAAATTGTAAGAATAAACTCCTGTTTGTTAAGGCCATCCCATTTGTGGTATATTCCTGTCAGAGTGGCACTAGGTAACCAGAACAGAAGGGCAAAAGGGAAAGAAGAAAGGACATTTTGTATTGGTTGATTGGTGTAAACCTATTGATCACGTGATGGCCTTTAACAAGGAAGGTGCCATTATTTCCCTTCCAGTTGCTTTTGAGTCCATTCTGAATCCTGATGACCCCATGTCAAAGTAGAACTCTGCCCCCAGGGTTTCCACGGCTGTAACCTTTTGGAACCAGATTGCCAGGCCTTTCTTCTGATAGGTTCGAACCACCAGCCTTTTGGTTAGCAGCCAAGCTCCTAACCGATCACATCACCCAGAGACTCCTGCTATTTCCCTAAGGTCCTATTATGTACTATTTGTGTTTCAGGAGTTGAGGAGATTTTACATCCTGTCATCCCTCACTCTGCCAGATTTTGCCTCTTGTCATCTCAGTTTCTGTATAGTCCTCACTTTCCAGAGTTGAGACACTCAAATAATTAAACAGTACCACTTGGACAAATCTGCTGCAAAAAAGACCTCTTCAAAGTGCTGAAGAGCAAAGATGTCTCTTTGAAGACTAAGATGTGCCTAACCCAAGCCATGGTATTTTCAATCGCCTCATATGCATGTGAAAGCTGGATAATGAACAAGGAAGACCAAAGAAGAGTTGATGCTTTTGTGTTGTGGTGTTGGCGAAGAATACTGAAAGTACCATGGACTGCTAAAAGAACTAACAATTCTGTCCTGGAAGAAGTACAGCCAGAATGCTCCTTGGAAGCAAGAATGGACAGCCATTTTGTCTCATCTACTTTGGTCATGTTGTCAAAAGAGACCATTCTCTGGAGAAGGAGATCATGCTTGGTAAAGTGGAGGGTCAGTGAAAAAGGGGAAGGCCCTCAACGAGATGGATTGACACAGTGGGTCAGTGCAATGATGGGTTCAGGTACAGCAAGGATTGTGAGGCTGGTGCAGGGCTGGGCAGTGTATGTAGGGTCGCTATGGGTCGGAGCTGACTCAATGGCACCTAACAACAACAACGTTAGCACCTAGATAATGCTAGATAATGAAGACCACCTGAAGTAGAACAAGCAAAGACTATTTATTGAGATCTTAACCATAGTAAGGGATGACCATCCTCTGCATTTGGATGAGACTCAAAGGAGGCAGAAGAGTAGCAAAGCTTTATGATGGAAAAAGGAGTGACTCAGGTGGGCCCCAATCAGAGGCTGTTGGCATGGGGAAGCTGGAGGTGGGATTAGTAGAAACAAGGTGTGCTATGTGGTTAGCTAGGGGAGCATATTTAGCCCTCTCTGGTTTGTCCTAAAAGGAGCTCTGGTGATGTAGTGGTTAAAGCATTTGGCTGTTAACCAAAAGGTCAGTGGTTTGAATCCACCAGCTGCTGCATGGAACAAAGATCAGGCAGTCTGCTTCCATAAAGATTTATAGCCTTGGAAACCCAGTGGTGGTCACTATGAGTCAGAATTGACTCAATGGCAGTGAGTTTTGTTTGACTTGTCTTAAGATGGAAGTAGGACAAGTGTTAGGGAATTGGCAGTTATCGATCAAGTCCTGATCCTTTTGGGGTGATTCCTGCAGAAACTGTGGTTTGGTTTCATGGACTGGTTACTGCAGGGATTATGGGCTAGAGCTCTACAGTCATACAGTAAAACCTGCAAAAGCCAGAAGCTATGTAAGGCAGAAAACAGAAAAATGGTAAGACTGCACCGTATCAAACACAGAAACTTGTGAGACTTGGAAATACCAGATAGTCCTGTTGAGTTCTACCTCTCACAGGTTGCATTGTATATGACTTAGCCATTGTCTGTTTGCATGTTCTCTTATCCCTCCACACTCCCCCATCAGCAGGGCAAGGATGACTTCTGTAAATACAGAAGGCTGAGACATGGGTTGTCTTGCAGAGAACTGGGAGGAATGGTTGATAGGATGAGTTCTGGGTTAGATGACAGATTAGATGCACTGAGAAGTTTCCCAGAGGAAACTAGCTGAATGGAAATGGAGCCTCTCAGGCTCTTTTCCTGGAGAGGATGAGGGTGTCACTGTCTTGGATGCCATAGCACGCAAAATCCACCTGATCATGCAGGACTTGGCCTTGGAACGTGAGCTGCTGCTGCTTTCTGAGCATGCCCAGCTTGTCCTCAATCTGTTCTTTCAGGCTCAGGATGAAGTCTTTGGGGTTGATGGCATAGGCATGGCTCCCACCATCTGGATTCTTCACAAAGACCTGAATCTCAGGGGAAAAGGTTTCCAGCAGACAGATGTGGATGTGGGAGAAGACCCCATAATAGGCCAGGGAGCAGTGGCTGCTGAGGAGCTGCCGTTCACTGTCAGGGTCCTGGAAGGACAGACGCTGCAGGCCTGAGTGGCCCCGGCTCTGCCAGATCTTCTCTTTCATCTTCCTTATGGGCTCATAAGGGTCTACCCAGAGGATCAAGTCTAAGTAGCCATACTGCTCCACTGTCACCTGGATGTCTCGTGCCCTCTGGAAAGGAGAGGGAAGAGGGGTAGGTTAAATCCACATTTCTTTGACATGTAGAAGTTTCCTTCACCCATCATCATCTTTTCAACAACCATAGTAGTAGCAGTAGCAGCAGCAGCAGCAGCAAACATTTAGTGAGAGCTAACCCTGGGTGGTGCAAACAATTCAGTGCTTGGCTGCTAGCCACAAGATTGCCACTTGGAACCCACGCAGAGGTGCCTTGGAAGACAGGCGTGGTGATCTGCTTCCGAAAGGGCACAGCCTTGAAAACCCTTTGGCACAGTTCTACTCTGCACACATGGAGCTCCCATGAGTTGGAAGACTTGATGCAGTTGGTTTGGTTTGGTTTTTTAATCACCTTCTGGAGTCCCTGGGTAGTGCAAATGGTTAATGCACTTGGCTGCTAACCAAAAGCTTAGACGTTCGGATCCACCCAGAGGCACCTTGAAAGAAATTCCTGGTGCTCTACTTCCAAACACATCAACCATTGAAAACCTTATGGAGTGCATTTCCACTCTGACACACATGGGGTTGCCGTGAGTCAGAACTGATTTGATGGCAACTAGTTTTAACCACCTTCCAGGCCCTGTGCTGGGTGCCTTTCATACTCTTAACCCCATTTTATTCTTACAGCAGCCCTATGAAGTTGGTTCTACAATTACCCCCATTTCACAGAAAAAGAAATTGTGGTTCAGCAAGGTCAAGTAATTTACCAAGCATCACAAAGGTAGTAGGGAGCAGAGCAGGGATTTGAACTGAGAATGGTCAGACCCCAAAGTCTATATCCTTCACCTAGACTACACTCAAGTACCTGAGTCCTGGCAGCTGAAGAGCTCCACCAGGAAGCTTCTGGGGAGAACTGGGCCTCCAGTGGGCCTTTACAAGAAGGAATATGGGCTCAACATTGCCAAGTCTTCAAATTTTTCAGGAGAAAAGTCATTGCACAGTGTTTTACGTTTGTAGGAAAAATGCAGATGTGTATAATATTCAGCCCATTTGTGGAACGCCTTTGGCTGGTGTACCCTTAGTTTGCAATCTCGACTCTGAATTATGGAGCCACTGGCTCAGCTTCTTCCTTTCTCCTCCACGTAGGTTAGTCTGTTGTCCCTGCACACACCTTGCTTATTCCCACCTCCAGGCCTTTGTCCCACTTATCCCCTCTACCTGGAGAGCCCTCTGCTCTGAACTTCTGTACCCCTTCTCAGCCTCTAAGGCACTCCTCAAGCCCTTACTTCTTCACCAAAACTTCTCTGGCTCTGGCGACTTCAGATTTATTCACTATTCCCAGAGCCCCACAAGACCTAAGGATGAATCCTGGCTCTGGTAACTCTTAGCAAGTGTGACCTTGGTTCATTAACTCAACTTCTGTGTGCCTCAGTTTCCTCATCTATAAAGTGGGGATAATGATGATGATGACAACAACAACACTTGGCTCCCTACTTCACAGATTTGCTTCAAGGATCATTTGAGACAGTGCCTGGGCAAACACTTTATACACCGTGAAATGTGATGTCGATATAATAGGTTAGCATGATCTTTGCTTGTACCATAGGTTTGGCATCACATTATAGTATTATTTAGCATTTTTTGATTTCTGTACATCTTGTCTTTGGTAATTCTCCCTAGCTGTTTTGTGCAAGTTCATTTCGTGGACTTGGTTCTCGACAAAACACAGTGAGTCTCTTGAGAGCAGGGACCATGCCCTATTTCTGTACTACCATCACCACCTTGCCTCTATATTCTACCAGTCCCAAACCCAGTTGGGGCACAAAACAACTCGTTGAGTTGACTTGGCTGGGCTAAGCCCCTACAAAGTATGATTGGGAGAATGGAACTGATTCTCAGGTAGGTTATGGGACAGTGAAAAGATAAGGAGCCTGACCACTGTCAACCGCTTGGAAAGAGATCAGTATCAGAGATCCTGAATAGAGTGGGAGAAAAATGTAGAACAAAACTCAAAATCATAAAAAAGACCAGGATTACTCACCTGATAGAGACTGGTGAAACCCCCAAGACTATGGCCACTAGTCACTCTTCAGGTCTGGAGTTGAACTCACTCTGATGACTTAACTTTCAGCAGAACAATAGACAGGCTTATGAGGTGAACAGTTAGAACAAGGAGGTGCACTCCTTAGAACAATCAACCATGGGAGATCAGAAGGGCAGCATTTGCACAGAGATAGCACAGAGGGCAGGAATGCATAGGAAAGAAGGACACAGGAAAAGGTAACCACAGGGAGGAAGTGGGAAGAGAATTATTATATTGTGGGGATTGTAAGCAATGTCAGGAAACAATATGTGTATGAACTGTTGAATGGAAAAATAATTTGCTCTGTAAACTGTCACCCAAATCATAATAAAAAGTTAATAATAATAATAAGATAAGGAGCTTGAGGCTCAAAATGTCAAATAATTTTCCCAAGTTCCCAAGTTCCGTAGCTAATGTCTGATACAACTGGGTCTCAAACTCAGTCTGATGCTAAAGTTTTGTTGGCTTTATCCACACAGAAGTAAATAAGGAAACACTAGGCAGTTATCTCATTCTGAGCTTTAAGCCCATGATGGCCTGAAAGGAGCTATTACATTACCTTCACATTCCAGCTGGGGACAGGGTTCTCCTGGCTGTCATAGCAACAGTCCTGTTTCAGGCACTGGCACGCCCTCTGAGCGACTATGTCCCATCTGTATCCTTCTGCCACGTTATGGGTAGGGTCAGCTGGATCCAGGATGATGGGCCTGCAACACAAGTAGACGGTGCCCAGGCTCTTTCTGGGTTGAGGCCTACCAGCCAGAAAGAACACTTCTCAGCAAGCCACTGAGTCCAGGAGGGCCCCATATTTCACTGGAAAGTAATGGTCTGGGGACCATTATATTTCCAGAAATTACTCTTGGGAAGAGTATTTGAGGTCTTTGTTTGGAATTTTGATGGGTGGGGGTCAGGCCCCAAAAAGCATGCTAGAGCAATAACAGATGCCCACTCAGGTAGGTGGGTCAAGGGCTTATGGGGGAGGCATGGAAGCATTTGCCGTAATAGTGAACAATTATCAAGTATCTTGTGGTTGGGTGCCATCAAGTCAATTCTGAGTCACAGTGACCCTATGTGACAGAGTAGGGTTTTTTAGGCTGTAATCTTCATGGGAACAAATTGCCAGGTCTTTCTCCTGCAGAACCACTGGGTGGGTTTGAACCACCAGCCTTTTGGTTAGCAGCTGTGTGTTTAACCACTGCGCCACCAAGTCTCTTATCCAGCATGTGGTGTTGTTGTTAGGTGCCATCAAGTTGGCTCTGACTCATAGTGACCCTACAAACAACAGAATGAAACATTGCCCAGTCCTGCACCAGCCTCACAATCCTTGCTATACCTGAGCCCATTGTTGCAGCCACTGTGTCAATCCATCTTGTTGAAGGCCTTCCCCTTTTTCCTCTGACCTTCACTTTACCAAGCATGATATCCTTCTCTAGGGAATGGTCCCTTCTGACATGACCAAAGTAGGCATCACTATGTGCTAAATACTATAAGCCATTGACATATATTTTCTGTGACCCTCACAATAGTCCAACATTGCAGATGCCTTATACTCCTGTTTTATGGATAAAGAGCTGAGGCTCACAGATGTGGGAAAATGGCAGAGCTAGGATTTACACTTGGGTCTCTATGATTCTTTTCACTGTACATGCTTTCTCCAAAAGTCACTGAAATGGTCTTCTGAGGGCACGAGGGCTAAAGTAGGATGGAGTGGGTGGCTTGAAGAATAAGGAGACTTACAGTGCCCAAGACTCCTGGCAATTTTGATAGGCAGTCAACTTGAGATAAAGAGGTCCCATGTTAGCATGAGCTCTCAGTATGCAGCTAACATGATGGCCTTGTTGCTCTTATGTGGTGCTGAGTCAATTCTGACTCATAGAGACCCTAGAGAGCAGAGTAGAATTGCTCCATAGGGCTTCTAAGGCTATAATCTTTAGGGAAGAGACTACCACATCTTTCTTCTGTGGAGCAGCTGGTGGGTTCCAGCTGTCTACCTTTCAATTAAGAGCAGCTGAACTCTTAACCACTGTGCTACCAAGGCTCCTTATGATGGCTTTACTGCTTAATAAAAAAACCAAAACAACACAGTTCCTATTGATTCTGACTCCTGGTACCCCAATATGTGTCAGAATTTCATTGGCTGATTTTTCAGAAATGGGTCACCAGGTCTCTATTCCGAGTTGCCCTGAATGGACTTGAACTTCTGGTAGCAGCCAAGTACTTAACCATTTGCACCACCCAGGGACTCCACTACTTAGTGAAGCCCACCCATGAAGCTCTATGCCACATTTCCCTCAATCCTCTTTCTTTTCTCCTTGACACTTGGTGGGTAAACAGTGGCCCAGTACCTCTCCTTCTTGAGCTGTTTTCTGATAAACTTCTCGATGATTGGGTTCTGGAATGTGTAGTACTTGGTCCAGTAGATGCAGACAAACTCATATGCCTGGAGCAGTTTCATCACCGTGGTAAGGCCCTCAGCCAACCGAAAATTCTCATTCTCCTGAGTACCCATTTCCCATGCATAGATGGTCAGTAGTTCGAGGGCATACAGAGGCGGCAAGTTGGCCCTGGGGCACTTGGCTTCCACGTACTTTTGAAAGAGGGAGAGAGAGAGGGAGAGAAAAGGAGAGAGAGAGAGAGAGAGAGAGAGAGAGAGAATGAGACCCCAAGATACTGTGTCAGGAATGCACTGGACCAGAAGCTGGAAAATTCAAATTCTAGTCCCAGAGCGGTGGGTAGCACAGTGGTTAAGCCCTTGGCTGTTAACCAGAAGATGAGCTGTGTAAACCCACCAACTGGTTCATGGGAGAAAGATGTGGCAGTTGGCTTCTGTAAATATTTATAGCCTTGGAAATCCCATGGAAGCAGTTCTACTTTGTCCTGTAGGGTTGCTATGAGTTGGAATCGACTCAACAGTAATAGGTTTGGTTTGGTTTTAGAGTCCCAGCTCTGCCACTGACTGGCTTGGCCAAGTCACTTTCCCTCTCTGGGCCTTGGTTTCCCCATTTTAGAATTAAGTGGCCAGCTTAGTTTAAAGGGTTCCAAACTGTGCTTGACAGAGGTAACTCTTGGGATGGAGTCATGAAGAGGTGACCCAGAAGGTGAGCAGGTCGGGCCTGGCCTCCAGTATCCTAGCCTAAGCAGCTGTGTTTTATGTTTTAAAGGTATTTATAAAATATCTACAGCTTTCAGTAAATACTACAGCCTTCAGTATAGATTACACTTCAACATAAAGAAAACAGAAATCTTCACAACTGGACCAATAAGCAACATCATGATAAACGGAGGAAAGATTGAAATTGTTAAGGATTTCATTTTGCTTTGACCCACAGTTGACACCCATGGAAGCAGCAGTCAAAAAATCAAACAACGTATTGCATTAGGCAAATCTGCTGCAAAAGATCTCTTTAAAGTGTTAAAAAGCAAAGATGTCACATTGAGGACTAAGGTGCACCTGATCCAAGCCATGATATTTTCTTTTTTTTTTGCCAGTAAGAGGGTTTTATTGTTAGCTTTTATTTTTAGCTCTGGTGGTGTAGTGGTAAGGTATTTGGCTGCTAACCAAAAGGTCAGCCACTCCTCAGAAGGAAGATGAGGCAATCTACTTCCGTAGTGATCTTGCCTCAGAAACCCACGGAGGGGTCGCTATGAGTCAGGTCTGACTCAATGACATATAACAACAAACAACAACAACAACCAAAAGGTTGGTGGTTTGAACCCACCAGCCACTCTGTGGAAGAAAGATGAGGTGGTCTACTTCCATAAAGATTGACAGCTTTGGAAACCCACTGTGGGTTGGTATGAGTTGGAATCTATTTGATGGCAGTTAGCCTGGTTTGGATTTTGGTTACATACAGCACCTAGAGATTGGGGCAGAATATATCCTCACCTTTCCCTTTTAATTACATTGCAACCACGTCTCTGGGAAACTTCTTTTTGCTCAGTCCTCCTTCTTTCCTCTTCCAAGTCTTTGAGTCTTTTTTATCCTCCAGCCCTCTCTTGAGATTCTTCTGTATGTTCAAGGGACAGGATCATCCTGAGACTTGTGTGTGCTTGAGGGAGCTCAGGTCCTTCAGTATCTTCAAAGCAGGTCTCACACAGGCACATAGTCCTGCCTGCCTCTTCTCCAAAAAAACCAAACTCATTGCCATCGAGTCGGATACGACTCATAGCAACCCCTCCTTGAGTTTCCAAGGTGGTATCACTATGGAAGTAGATTGTCCAATCTTCCTTCTGAGGAGTGGCTGGTGGGTTTGAACCACCAGCCTTCTGGTTAGCAGTCAAGTGCTTTAGGCACTATGCTACCTAGCATCCTTCAAAACATTATTTGGCTAACAATCTTGCTCTTTTCTCCTTTACTGAAGCCTCCTCATAAATGAATGAAGGGGAAAAGAAAAGAATGATGGGACAAAACCCTCCTTGTCTCCACACTTCTAAATCTTACTTGTATGTTAAGGCCCAGTTCAAATCTCCCCTTTAAGCCATGGTATTTTCAATAGCCTCATACACATGAAAAAGGCGGACAATGAATAAGGAAGACCGAAGAACTGATACCTTTAAATTATGGTGTGGGTGAAGAGTATTGAATATACCTTGGACTGGCAGAAGAACGAACCAATATATCTTGGAAGAACTACAGCCGGAGTGCTCTCCTTAGAAGGAATGATGGAGAAATTTCATCTCATATCTTTTGTACGTGTCGTCAGAGGGGACCAGTCCCTGGAGAAGGACATCATACTCAGTAAAGCAGAGGGTCAGTGAAAAAGAGGAAGACCTTCAACGAGATGGATTGTCACATTGGCTCCAGTAATGGGCAACTACGTGAGGATGGCACAGCACCAGGTGCTGTTTCATTCTGCTGTACGTAGGGTCAGTATGAGTTGGAACTGATTCAATGGCACTTCACAAGAACACAACATTGCAAATTTTATTTAAAGTGCTGCAAAGTGTTGAAGGTTTGATAGTAGCTTTTTACCTTACACTGGAGAAGATGATAGTATTAGAATTCTTTTCTTTCGTATAATACTACCCCTATGTTGTCGTTGTTTGGTGCGCTTGAGGCGATTCTAACTTATAGTGACCCTATTCACAACAGAACGAAACGTTGCCCTATCCCTCAGCAACCTCACAATTGTTGCTGTATTTGAGCCCATTGGTGCAGCCACCGTGTCAATCCATCTCGTTGAGGGTCTTCACCGAGCATGGTGTCCTTCTCTATATACTGGTCCGTCCTGATACTAGGTCCAAAGTAAGTGAGACAATACCCCCTTAAGGGGATTTAAATGCTAATGTTCCAGATGTTTGTAAAAAATTAGTTTATGATTTCAAATGTTTCTTATCCTCTAAAACTAGCTCCCCAAATCTTATTCGCTTCAGCCATTCATATCTTCTGCTTCCTTTTGTACAACATATGCCCCCAAAAATCAAGTATAAAACTTCAGCCCCACAAACAAATTTTTGTGTTTTTTAATTGTAAGAAAACAAAAAATCTGATATGGTTTTTCTTAGATCTGGGCTGCATTTCTACATAAGCAGCTTCATTTTTGCTATTTAAATCCTTTGCTTCTGTGAAAGGCTTCCTTTAAAGAAAGGGCCTCTTTAAAGAACAGAAACCACAGGACTAGCTAATAGCTGAGATCTTGCAATGAGCATTGGGTTGCCTCTCTAGCAGGCCTACTTTCTTTCCCTCTTGAATGCTGTTTGGATGGGATTGATTCCACCTTCAGCTCCAGGATGGCCACAGGCCCATCAGCATAAACCTATTCCAGTTGTCATGTTGTTCAAGGGCAAGCATGTGAATGAACAAAGTTGATTCAGTTAGAGGAAATCCTAGCTCTTTTGTTCAGTGGTCGAAGGCAGAGAAGTCTTGATGTAAAGTCAGGCTCATCTGTGGCCATTTTGCCACTACGAGAAACAAAACCAAACTCACTGCCGTTGAGTCAGATCCAACTCCTAACGCCCCCTCCTTAGGTTTCCAAGGTGGTATCACTATGGAAGTAGATCACCCAGTCTTCCTTCCGAGGAGTGGCTGGTGGGTTTGAGCTGCCTTCTGATTAGCAGTCAAATGCCTGAGGCGCTACGCTACCAGAGCATGTATGTACGTATGTGTGTTTGTCTGTCTGTGTTTATAGGTGCACGTGCCTCCTGGAAAATAAGTTTGTTTTTGACCCATAATTAAAGTTGTAATACTAAACCTGCTAGTTCTCTTCATTTTTAAAAGGATAAACGGAAATGAGCATTTTACAAAAAGTCTGATTATAATATAAATTATCTGTAGAGTGCTCTTCTCCCCACCACCCTATAGGAAATTTATGGAGAATACCAAAAAAACAAAACAAAACAAAACCCTCACTGCTAGTGAGTTGATTCTGACTCATAGAGACCCCCATTGGGTTTCTGAGGTGGTGAATCTTTATGGAAGTAGATTGCCCCACCTTCTTTCCATGGAGCAGCTGATGGGTTTGAACTGCCAACCTTCTGGTTAGCAGTCAAATGGTGGCCCTATGCCACCCGAGCTCATTATGGAAAAAAATTGGGAATAAATTCATGGGTAAAGTGATGTTGCCACACAGACAGACATACCAAGGAACTGAGTCAGTTTCACTGGACTCTTTTATTTCAGAAGTAGTTAAGACTGCTTAACCAAAGATCAACAGGACTGAGTTAGTTACCTACATTAATGTTCTATTTTGATAGATATAGGAATAAAACCTCTTTCTTCTTAATCTGTCTCCAACCTGATAGCCCCCTTACCTCCAGGTACCAGTGTTTAACCAGCTTCAGGAGGCTTTTCAGCTTAGTCGGCCGATGTTTCACGAAGTTTCTCTGTAGCTCACTGAAGGATGGAGAGAAATTTCCAGGGTAAATGAGAGCCTTAATCAGACTCACATAGACTTCAGGAGGTGGCTGAAAGTTGGGAGCCAAAGGTCCTGAGGAGAGAGGAAGCAAAGGGAGAGACTGAGGACCAGGAAGCCTCAGGGTAATAGGTAGTCCACTGGGCCGGAGGTGGGTGGGAAGAAGACTGTTAATTCATTGATGTTCTATCTCCTCAGGAACCTAAAGACTTGTATCCTCAGAGACCACAGATTGGTCCTATTGAATTGTCCTTCTTGTGAAATTCTTTCTTGGGACAACTAAAATTTCCACTCCTTGGGTCACTGGTTGCTTCCCTTGATGTCCCCTAGTTTTCCTTAAGGTCTGTTTTGGAGCTATTTTTCTGTAATTATTTTAACCACACACAAAGCCTGTAGGATAAGAAAGCTGAACTCAGAGAGAGCATTTGCCTAGGGAAGTTGTTCCATGGAAGGCATCACTAACTATCCCAGCCCTCTTTCTTGCTAGGATTGGAAGCTATTTCTGACACCTTTGGCCCATAGCAACTCCAGGTAGACACTACAGTTAATAGGAGCTGACACATGAGGTGGAACCTATTTATCATCTGGAGTTGTAGCAGAAACTTTACTTCCAACACCCAGGCCTCTCTGCTTGAGTGCAAACAATAAGTGCCAGAGAGTCAATGCCCTAGGGAAGGAGTCCTCGGCCAATGACTGAGGGAAGTCTGTGGCTAGTGGAGGTTGCTCTACAGTGTAATCTAGAATTTTCCTGGGGCCTGAAGCCCATTTGACTTGTCCTATAATGTACTCTTTCTTGGTTTTGTCCCTTCCCCTTTCAATTCCCCACTGCCCTACCAGTGTTTCCTGGGATCATTTCTCAAATAAATCACCCGTCTTCAAATCCTTATGTCCCGGTCTGCATCTGTGGAAGGCTGAAGCAGAAGGTCGAAGGAGCCCCTTGCTGAAGATGGCAGAACTTGAACAAACTGTTGTTGTTGTTGTTATGTGTCTTTGAGTCAGACCCAACTAATAGCGACCCCTCCTTGGGTTTCCAAGGCGGTATCACTACAGAAGTAGATTGCCCAACCTTCCTTCCAAGGAGTGGCTGGTGGGTTTGAACCGCCAGCCTTCTGGTTAGCAGTCAAGTACCTTAGGCACTATGCTACCAGAGCTCCCTGAACAAACTAGTAGGTGTGATTAAAGTAGACGTCAATCATAGTGACTAACTTGCTGTTTCTCCCTCCCTTTCGCTTTCTCTTAAGTGAGTAGAATAGCCAACCTTTTCATGGACACTGATTTCTTTAGGTTTGTTATTTTTAGTCACACATTCTTTTAAGTATGATCCTCTCCCATGACTGGTCTTGGCCAAGGACCACAGTCTATGAAGTAAGATGATCTGGGGAGCGGAAGTCCAGGGCAACACAGAAAAGAAGAGCAAAGACATTCCTGACTTCCAAGAGGTCTTCCACCCCCTCCCTATTTCCCTATATAATCATGCTTATCCCTTTGCTCGGGAAGACAGACATTTTAGAGAAACAAGTCTCCCTGTCTCCTTGGATACCATATTCAATAAATTCTTTTGCTTTCCAGCTTCAACCAGTTGTTGATCATCAGCTCTACGCAAAAGGGGGTAAGGACCTTATTGTTCCTACGACACTTCTGGGAAAATCCAGGGGCTCTATGGCTGCAGTCATGCTATGGAAGGAAGCACATGGGGTGACTATTGTAACTCATTTCCCTTGTAGGTCCCCCTCCTGAGTGTACTTTCTGCACGAAGATTCCCCTTCCTGAGTACCCTTTCTGCTGTCACCCAGGATGACCTTTCTTTTCCTCTGGGCACTTAGCCTCATTTCCATTTATCTGTGTAATTCTTTCATAAATTTCTCTTTCCTGAGTTGAGCTCCATGGTGGCCAGAGTTGGATCATTAAGTCCTATGGACTGTGGTACCCAGCCCCCAGCCTGGGACATGAATGAATGCATACATGCATGTAGGGAGCTGTCTGAGGCATGACTGAGGGGCGAGGGAGTAGCATGTCCTGGGAGGGCAGGTGAGTGAGGTGAGTAAGCTTCCCCTCCCCTTACCCAGGGCCCTGTAGGCAGGCACGATGGTGATGGTGATGAGCTCTGCAATCTCCCTGGTCTGGATGGTGAGGACGAGAGTGTTGGGGACTCCATGGGCCACCCACAGGTCCTTCAGCTTGAAGGCCAGCAGGTCCCGGCAATGCCACACTTTTTTCCGTATCAGGCGAAGAACAGCGTGGTGGTACATGGCCTCCTCCTGGAAGCTGTGGAAACAGCTCAGGAACAACACCAACTCCACCTCCGCAGCACTCCTGAGCACAGTGCCGTTCCCAAAGGAGCCCACCTGTAGAACAAGAGCCTGTCACCTGGAGGCCACTTCCATGTCCAATCCATCCCTTACACACTTCACACACATTATCCCATTTTAGAGTGTCTGAGTGGCACAAACCATTAAGCACTCGACAACTAGCTGAAAGGTGGTTTGAACCCACCCAGAGCACCTTGAAAGACAAGGCTGGTGATCTGCTTTCCAAAGGCCTTGAAAGCCCTACGGTTGTTAGGTGCCATCGAGTTGGCTCTGACTCATAGCAACCTTATGTATAACATAAGGTCCTGCACCATCCTCACAATCCTTGCTATACAATGAAAACCCTATGGAGTATTTCTATTCTGCACACATGGGGTTGCCTTGAGTTGGAATCAACTCCATGGCAATGAATAACAATGACAACATCCCATTTTATGCTCACTGTAACCCTGAGGGACACTTGGGTAGCGCTAATATCCTCGCTCTACAGGTGAGAATACTAAGACATGGAGAAGCTACATCGTTTGCTCATGGTCACATAGTCCCTGGGTTTGACCTAGGCAGCCAGTCTCCAGAGTCCATGCTGCTTAGTGACTACATGGTGCTGCTTCCGAGCCTCAGTCTTCTCACCTGCAGAGTGAGAATGGTAATGCCTGCTTTATAGTGTCACTCTGAGGATCTTCAGGAGTCTGGGTAATTCCATGATGTTAAAGAGGGGAAGCGGGATTGCCTGGTGGATAAGAGCCAAGGACTGTGCATTGAAGCAGCCTGACTTTGGCTCTGACTCCTGCTCTGTTGCTTAGCTGTAAAATCATGCTGGGTGATAAGTCCCTGATCTGTAAAATGAAAGTAATGGTGTAAAATGAAGGTAATGGTGGAACATGAGTCACTGGTTTATGGGAGGATTAGGTGAGACCCAGTGTGCCAAGTGGCACACAGAAAATCAGTAATATATTTCTCTTCCTCCACTAACCTTTGGCACTAACTTCATCTGTGGACAATCTCTCCCACTGCCTGGGTCTCAGTTACCCCCTCTGTAACGGAAGGACCCTGATCTGGATGATTTTGAAGGGAACTTTTTGTTGTTTTGAGATTCTAGGCTTGGTCTCTAGTCCCTGTTACCTGCAGGATACAAACCCCACAACTCTCTGCCCCTCCCTCCTTGCTGGGAGGTAGAAGGGCTAAGGATTCATCAGACCTTGCGGCTTGGTTGGCCACCTCTTCTGGTGGGTGGGGTCACTAGTCACTGAACTTTAATTATAATCCAGCTCTCATGTGTCTAGCACTCCCTGTGTCAGGGACCACTGAAAGCCCTTTGCCCATGTTGCTATTACAATTACTCCTAGTTTACCAGTTGTCTTTTACTCATGGTGCTCCCATGTGTGTCAGAGTAGAGCTTGGCTCCATAGCGTTTTCAATAACAGACATTTTAGAGAAACGAGTCTCTCTGTCTCCTTGGATACCATATTGAATAACAGTTTGAAAAGAGGTCTTTTGGAAGTAGATCTCCAGGCTTTTCTTCTGAGGTGGACTTGAACCACCAGCCTTTTGGTTGGTAGCTGAGTGCTTAAACATTTGCACCACCATCCATTTTACAGATGAGAAAAGTGAAGCATCATGGAGTTGATCAACTTGCCAAGATCTCAGAGCCAGGAGGCAACAGCGTCACACTGAGTCTGAGCATAGAGTGTGTCTCGTCCACCCATTTCCTCGTGACCCAGTCTGTGGCCCAGGCCCTGATTATGAAAAGGAGGAGTTTGCTATCTTTTTTCCCTTCCTTGTCCAGTCTCTTTCTCCAGTCTGTATGCAGACTCAGCATTTCTGCCCCATGTGAGAGGGTTGGGAAGTCCTTGAGGTTGTGCCTGGACTCTCCTTTCTGCCCTTCTCAGTGGGAAGATCCAGGCAGAGAGGAAAGAACCAGCCGGACAGGCTTCATGGCTTGCTTTATTGCCATTGAGCGGATTCTGACTTAGGGCAACTCTATGTGTTACAGAGTAGAACTGATCCCTGGGATTTTCTTGGCTGTGGTCTTTTATGGAAACAGATGACCAGGCCTTTCTTCCTCAGAGCCACTGCATAGGTTTCAACTATGAACCACTTGGTTAGTAGTTGGGTGAAAACCTTTTGTGCCACCCAGGGACCTTTGTTCAAACCTACTGAAGGCCAACTCATTTGAGTGCTGGGGCTTGAGTCCATAAAGGATTCTTCCTAATTGGCGACTGCTCTTAGGATACCTCTGTCATATAGAGGTATCCAGGGGAAAAGAGGCTGTGGTCTGTGAGCAGGATTCAGGGCTGGGTGAACACCTACCGTCACGGCTCGTTCTGTTTGTAGCACCCTTCTCTCCTCAGCTTTCCCCCATTCCATCCATTTCATTCTCAGGTTTGTGAGTAAGGGTCTGGAAAGGTCTCTGTGAGTTGGACTCGTGACCTAATCCCAGAGTCCAGGCAAAAATTTGAATAATGCTTCTCTTTTTGAACATTTACCTGGTACACTAATCATTTATCCTGCAGTGCCTCATTTGAGGGAGATATGATGGTGATGATGCCGCCCCAATTGCAGAGAAGACTGAGAATTTGAGAGATAAAATGGTAAGTCCAGTGTCACAGAACTGACAAGTGAAGAAGTCAAGAGTAAAACCCAAGTCCTTCAAATATCAAAACTTCCGATTTCTCACCTCTAAAGCAGCCACCAGCCACTTCTTGGAAGGGAGATTGGGCAATCTACTTCCGTAGAGATACCGCCTTGGAAACCCAACGTGGGTTGTCATGAGTCAGATCCAATTAGACGGCAGTGAGGTTTTTTTTTTTTTTTTTTTTGGGGGGGGGGAACCATAGTAGGGATGGGTGAAAAGAAACGTTGGGGACGTGAGGCTTCTGAATCCTTCCCTGGAGGGGTTTCCTCTGAAGAGGGAATTAGAGCACTGGACTGGGAGTCAGGAGTCTCAGTTCTAGTCTTGCCTCTGCCACCAACTTGCTGTGTGATCATGGGACATCTCTCACCCTCCCTGTGCTTGAACTTCCTTCATGGTTAAGTGAGTCATTAACTGAGACTGTCTGATTCTCCAGGGTCTTTCTAGCTCTGAACCTCTTGAATTTTGAGCCTAGCTAGGCCAGGAGGTAGGAGCTCTGGTAGCATAGTGGCTAAGACACTTGACTGCTATCCAGATGGCTGGCGGTTCAAACCCACCAGCCACTCCTCAGAAGGAAGATGGGGCAATCAATCTACTTCCATAGTGATACTGCCTCAGAAACCCACGGAGGGGTCGCTATGAGTCGGGTCCGACTTGACGGCACATAACAACAACAACAACAACAGGCCAGGAGGTGGCATGAGCCAGCTGGAGGAAAGGTTTAGGGAAACCTCAGTGAGGTGGCTGGAGCCCTGGCTGTAGCTCAAGTCCCAACTCCAACACTAGCTGTGTGATCTCAGGCAAGGCACTTCACCTTTCTGAGGTTCCATTAAAAAACTCTTTTCATTATAAAAATTTGAAAACATACAGGATAAAATAAAATGCAAATACAATGAACATTCATATACTCAACCACTTAGAATGAACACGTCTAAACCCCTTGACACATCTGTTTCATCTAAACCATTTTAAAGTAAATTACAGACATCAAGATAATTTATCCTTTAATATTTTAGCACTTATGTAAAAAATAAGAGACCAATCTCCCCATAACTACAAAACTACTCCAGGCACATCTCATGTCACTACGCTTCACTTTATTGCACCTCATGGATATTGCTTTCTTCTTTTCTTTTTTTACAAATTGAAGGTTTGTGGCAACCCTGCGTCGAACAAGTTCATTGGCACAATTTTTCCAATAGCATGTGCTTATGTTGTGGGTCTGTGTCACATTTTGGTAATTTCACAATATTTCAAACTTTTCATAATGCTACCGCACACTTATAGACTATTCATCCACTGCCATCACGTCGATTCCGACTCATAGTGACCCCCACTGGGCTTCCAAGCCTGTAAATCTTTACGGAAGTAGATTGCCTCATCTACCTCCCATGGAGCAGCGTGTGGGTTTGAACTGTAGACCTTCTGGTTAGCAGCTAAATGGGTTACCCACTATGCCACCAGAGCTCCTTTAATAGGCTACCGTATAGTATAAACATGATTTTATCTGCGCCGGAAAAGCAAAAAATTTGTGTGACTTGTTTTATTTTGATATTCACTTTATTACACTGGTCTGGAACCAAACCTGCAATATCTCTGAGTCAACATCAACGATGATTCCCTTATATTATCTAATAAACCAAAGCCAAATGCACGCTGTCAAGTCAAATCCGACTCATAGCAAGCCCTCCTTGGATTTCTGAGACAGTGTCTCTACAGAAGTAGATTGCCCAGTCTTCCTTCTGAGGAACACCTAAGTCAAACACCTTAGGCACTACACCACCAGAGCTATCAAAACCCAGGCTGTATTCTAATTTTTCCAATTGTCCCCAAATTGTATTTTACAGATGGATTATTCAAACCATAATTTAATTAAAGACTTTGCATTGCATTTTGTTCTTATAAATCTTAAGCCTCTGAGCCTCTATTTTGCTCATCTGTAAAAGGGGAAAAGAATAGTACCTACTTCACAGAATGTAAGAATTGGAGATAATATATGCTAAGAGGGTCAGTCAACTGGTGTATCTTAAAATGTGAGCTATTATCATTAGCTTTCTTAGTGGACTCGTTCTGCTCAAGGAAGCAGAGGGATGTCTCGAGATGTTAACAGTGTGGGCTAGGGATAATCTGGCAAAGGGTCCCCAGCATCACCAGGGATGTAGCCCCTCATGCTGGGTTTTGCCTGCCTTCATTAAGGGATGGAAGAAACAAGTCTTACCTTGACCACCTTCAGCACCTGCACCTCCTGGTCCAGGGGATGCTCGCCTGGGAAGGGCTCCTGCCTCAGGAACTGCTCAAGGGTTCGCACAACCTTTATCACCTTTTCCTTCCACTCTCGGCTGGGCAGCAGCCACTGAGCCACGAAGGAGTCCAGCTTGGAGGCAGGGGTGCCATACAGCTCCTGAGCCAGGGCCATCTCCGCTTCAGAGTACTACTGCTGGACAGATACAGCCACACGCCTGTTTGGCTGCAGGCACACACCGCTTCGTTAAGGGGACCCCTCTTCTGCTGACCTCCAGGATCCTGGGGGGTTAAAGTACTGGAACAGAGAGAAAACCGGTGATGACTGGACTAACCTGGGGCTCCTCTCCCAGAAGCCCCTCGTTGTGGCGGTGATGCTGAGGGACACTGGGCTGAGGCTGGAAGCCTGGAACTCCCTTAAAGGGCTTGGCTGCCAGCCAACCTGCTGTCTGTTGGTTTCGATTCTCAGCTTTTTGAGTTTCCCTTTTATGACGTTTGGAAACTGAAATTCTCTTTGGCTCACTGAGGAGGCAATTTATTTATTTTATTTTTATTGTTATTTGGGTGAAAGTTTACAGAGAAAACTCACTTTCCATACAGCAGTTCACATACACTTTGTCTCATGACATTGACTACAATTTACCCTCCCACTTCCTCCCCATAGTAACTTCCCTGTGTTCTTCCCTGCATGTACTCCTGCCCCCTGAGCTATATCCCTGTGCACATACAGCCCTTCTAATCTCCCATGATTGTTTTCTCCAAGGAGTGTGTCTATCTCAGGTACATGTTCAACTCATATGCCTGTCTCTTGTTTGGCTGAAAGCCACAGGTGTGGGTTCAATTCTAGACCTGAAGGGCAGCTAGGGGCCATAGTCTCAGTGGTTCCATCAGGCTCTACCAGACCAGCAAACCTGGTCTTGAGGAGGCAATTTTGCCAGGAGGTTAGAGTTGAATGGCAACCCAACCATTCCATCTTGAAATAAGGAAACTGCGGCTCAGAAAGATAAGGGACTTTCTTAAGGTGGGGAGAAGAAGTGAGAAATCCAGACTCAAAGGGAACAGACTTGGAATTCCAGTCTTCTTTATCAGACTCTCTTTCTCACTGCTTTATTTAAACTTTTAAAAAATATTTTATATCCTGATTTTCGCTTGACGCTATAACACTGAACATCTTTTCCCATCCACACATGTTCTTCCATAGCACCATTTTTACTGATAAGTGACTGACTTCTGCCATTTTGTTTTTTTTTCTGTCTTGACTTTGTCTTTGTCCTTTCTTTTGTGTATGATTTCTTAAAATATATTTTCTTAGTGTTTGTCCTATTACATTTTTGAGCTTGCACTTACAACATTCTAGGGTGCTCTGGTACCAACTGGGAGCTCTGATGGCGTAGTGCCTAAAGCATTTGACTGCTAACCAGAAGGTTGTTGGATCAAACCTGCCAGCCGCTCCTTTCTGCACTTTAAATATATCATTCCATAGCTTTCTGGCCTCCAATGTTCCTGAGGCAAAACCAGCATTTAACCTTATGGGGGATATTTTGGTTATGACTGCTTTTCTTGCACTGTTTTTAGGCACAGCATCAGTTTTTCTTTTTTTTTTTTTAATTATTAATAAATTTTTATTGTTGTGGAATATATATAACACAATGTTTGTCCTTTTAACTATTTGTTTGTGTGGCAAATACATATGAAACAAAATATTTGTCATTTCAGCAGTCTTCCCATGTGCAGTCCAAGGACATTAATGATGTTTGTCATGTTCAATGTCACTCTTCTCTGTATCCAAATTTACCATCATCCTTAACAGAAGCTTTGTGTCTCTTTCTCCCTCTCTCCTGCCCTCCCTTGGTAAGCTTGGTAACTTGTAAACTTAAATCTCTATAAACTTGCCTATTTCAGATATTTTATATAAGTGGCATCATACTATATGTGTCCTTTTGTGACTGACTCATTTCACTCCACATGATATTTTCAAGGTTCATCCATGTAATAGCATGTATCAGAACTTCATTTCTCTTTATGGCAGAGTAATATTTCATTCTATGTATGTATCATGCTTTGTTTATCCATTTATTTGTTAATGGACTAAGGGAGGCAGCATCCTATATTGATGAAGGCCATAGTCTCTGGTGTCTGGTTAGGCATACACAATCTTGACTCTCAGCTCTGCTCCTTACTAGCTGTGTGATGTTGACCAACACCTTTAACTGCCTGAGTTACTCTTTCCTATATGTAAAATGCAGCAATTGTATCAATCTATGCATGTTGTGAGAATAAAATGGTTGCCAAGGTCCCTGTACTATACCTGAAACACAATAAATGCTCCAGAACTAGTTCAAAATCTCTAAACTCAAAATAGTATTGGCTTAGCCCACTCAACAGATCAATTCTATCCTGAGTCAGGTGGCCACTCCTGATTCAATTAGGTGCCGTCAGAGAGGTGAAGCTATTTGATGTGAACAGAATTATTCAGTTGATTAGAGAATCTCTGACGTACAGGTTTGAGTGTAGAGAGATGAAATCATGGGAGAAAGGAGGGCTGACTCAAGTCCTGGAGTTGTGAATCAGCATTCAGTGTTCAGGGAATTGCAAGTGTTTGGACATGGCTGGAGGGTAGGGTGTGTCTTGAGAGTATGAGGAAGTATAGATATAAGCAAGGACTAGATTGTCAAGGACCCTGAATGCCAATGAAAAAACTTGAACTTTATTCTGTAGGTAATGTGGAGCCATTGGAGGATGTTAAAGAGGGGAAGGGTACATTGACATTTGTGTTTCAAAAGATCACAATGGTTGGTGTACAAAACAGTGGGATAGGGAGACAGGACCATCAGGAATCTAGATCATGGGCAACTCTGTCATGGCCACCCCTGGGAACTTGCAGGCACTCGTCAGCCTTTCCTAATGAGCGTGATGGTGTCACAGTCTTTGATCTGCAGGTCTCTGAGGCTGCGCCGATTCTGCAGATTCTGACCCTGGAACTTTAGTATTTGATCCTTCACGCAAGGCCCTCCAGCTGCCTCAATCTTCTCTTTCAAGTCCCAGATGAAGTCATCAGGGTCGATGGCATACGGCTTGTTCTGGCCACTAGAGTCCTTCACAAAGACCTGGATCTCATATGGTAAGGTTTCCAGCACCCGGATACTCACCTTAGAGAAGATCCCATAATCTGCAAGGGTCTTCTGGCTGCTGAGCAGTTGCCGGTCTCCACCCGGCTCTTGAAAGGAGAGTCGCTGGTGACTGCCATAGATACACATGTCCTTAATCTTTGTTTTCATCTTCCAAATGGGGCTGTAGGGGTTCACTGAGAGTGTCCTGGCCTCCTCCCCTGTCTTTCTCACTGTCACCTGCACATCTCTTGCTGGCTGAAAGGGAGGCAGGGGTAGTGAGAGTGATTATGTGGTTATGACTGTCTGTTGTCTCCAAGCCTCTCTGTTCTGGTGACTTGTGATATAATTTACTGCCCTGCTTATACACCTTTAAAAGTAAAATGAGGTGCTATCAATGATTATGCAAAGGCATTCAACTGTGTGGTTGACCCCTCCTTGGATTTTCCAGATGGTATCTCTAGGGAAGTAGATTGCACAATCTTCCTTCTGAGGAGTGGTTGGTGGGTTTGAACCGCCAGCCTTTTGGTTGGCAGTCAAATGCTTTAGGCACTATTCCACCAGAGCTCCCATTTACTGATATACCTTTAGAAGTAAAAGGAGGACCCACCAGCCACTCCTCAGTAGGAAGATGGGGCAATCTACTTCCATAGTGATACTGCTTCGGAAACCCAAGGAGGGGTCGCTATGAGTCAGATCTGACTTGATGGCACATAACAACAACACCAACAACAACATCAATGATTACACAAAGGCATTCGAGTGTGTGGGTCCTAACAAATTACGGATAACATTGTGAAGAATGGGAATTTCAGAACACTTAATTGTGCTCATGAGGTACCTGTACATAGACCAAGAGGCTGTTGTTCAAACAGACCAAGGGAATATACTGAATGGTTTTAAATCAGGAAAGGCGTGCATCAGGGTTGTATCCTTTCACCATACTCATTCAATCTGTATGCTGAGCAAACAATCCAAGAATCTGGACTATATGAAGAAGAAAGCAGCATCAGGACTGGAGGAAGATTCATCAACAACCTGCGATATGCAGATGACACAACCTTGCTTGCTGAAAGTGAAGAGGCCTTGAAGCCTCAAAGACTGAAGTGAAGATCAAAGACTGCAGTCTTCAGTATGGATTCCACCTCAACATAAACAAAAGAAAAGTCCTCACAACTGGACCAATAAGTAATATCACAATGAATAGAGAAAAGATTGACGTTGTTGGGGATTTCATTTTACTTGGATCCACAGTCTACACCCACGGAAGCAGTAGTCAGGAAAACAGACTTCATATCGGCAAATCTGCTGCAAAAGACCTCTCTAAAGTGTTAAGGAACAAAGATGTCACTTTGAAGACTAAACCATGCCATGGTATTTTCAATCACCTCATATGCATTTGGAAGCTGGACAATAAGGAAGACTGAAGAAGAATTGATGCCTTTGAATTGTGGTGTTGGCAAAGAATACTGGAAATACCAGGAACTGCCAGAAGAATAAACAAATCCATTCAGGAAGAAGTGCAGCTGGAATGCTCTTTAGAATTGAGAATGGCCAGACTTTTGTTTCACCCACTTTGGTCATGTGGTCAGAAGGGACCAGTCCCTGGAGAAAGATATCATGCTTGGTGAAGTGGAAGGTCAGAGAAAAAGTGGAAGGTCAGAGAAAAAGAGGAAGGCCCTCAATCAGATGGATTGACACAGTGGCTGCAACGATGGGCTCAAGCATAGCAAGGATTGTCAGGATGGTGCAGGACCAGGCAGGGTTTTGTGCTGTTGCACACAGGGTTGCTGTGAGTTGGCATTGACTTGATGGCACCTAACAACAACAACAACATGAGTGATTATGTGAGACAACTGGCAGAAACTGGGGCTGTCCCAGGCAAAGTGGGACATTTGCTCATCTGAGACTTATGGGACCATTGGCTCATCCTCTGTCCTCCAACTCACCCCCATCACAGTAACAGCTGGCAGTGACTCACTATATAGCCACTCCTTGTAATGGGAAATCTTCAGAGTCCTCACCTGCCTCATGGGGATAATATCAGTATTCACTGCATCATCCAACTATTGTGTGGATAAATGATTTCACATACGTAGGCACTGGTCACAATGTGCAAAGACGTACATACATGCAAGGATATCCACTGCCATAGCCTAAGTGTGAAAACTTCCTAAAAATCTGTCAACAGGGCACTGGTTATATAAATTATTTCATGCATTGGATTGTGATATAGCTGAGTGGTTGTTAGAAAGGACAATTAGATTGAGGATAACTGGATGCTCTCATTTGTCTAGGGCAGTCCTGATTTATGTCTGTTGTCCTTGCTTTTAATATCACCGCCTTCCACTCTCAGAAGTATCCTGGTTTGAACTTTATATTATACAATTACATCTATTAGGTCTATATGTCTGGATAAGGATTGTCTCTAAGACAATTTAAATTACATACTGAATAGCTTAATGATTTAAGTAAAAAAAAAAAAAAAAGGTAAAAGTGTTATGGTAGTTAAGGTAGTTAAGGTTATATGTCAACTTGGCTGGGCCTGGTTTTGAGTGACTGGGCAGCTGGATGTAGTTATTCCCCACGATGAGATTGGTAATCAACACCATGGTGGAATCGACTGGAGCAGCTGAGTAGCTGCCTTAGGGATATGGTCTGCTTCCAGTCTATAAGGAGAAGTTTTGAGAAAGATCTCTGCAGCATGTAGCTGGGTCTTCATTTAGAAGTCTGCCATGCCCTGCTGATCTTGGGACTTTAGTGGACTTGAATTACTGGCCTGCTGTGTTGTTTGATAATCTTAGGACTGTGCCTTTTTCCTTGCTGACCTTGGGTTTGCCAGCCTCAGCAGCCAGCAGCTTCCTGAGTTAAGAAAAGTCTCCAGCTTCAGTGGGCTGGGAGCAAGAGGCAGAGCTGAAGCCCAAAGTTGAGGGGCTTTCACCCAGCCCCTTGAGCTTGGCACTTTTAGCCTCTTAAACTGTAAGAGAATAAACTCCTATTTCTTAAAGCCATCCTATTTGTGGTCTTTTCTGTTAGAGCAGCACTAGATAACCAACACAGGTATGCAAAAAAACAAGATGTACAATCAGAGACAGACAAGGGGTTATGTGTGGATGGTACCTTCCTGGAAGGTGATGGGAGACACTGATCCATCATATCTGGGAGGGTGCGGAACTGAGAGTCTGGGGGTTGAATAATGGTAAGAATATTTACCGTTAATTAAGTACTTTTCAACAGTTGATTTTTTTTTAATACTATGAACATGTGTAGAAGTTCTGGTGGCATAGTGCCTAAGGCATTTGACTGCTAACCAGAAGGTTGGTGGTTCAAACCTACAAGCCACTCCACCGAAGGAAGACTGGGCAATCTACTTCCGTAAAGATTTATCACCTTGGAAACCCAAAAGGGGTGGCTATGAGTCAGAATCAACTCGATGGCAGAGAGTTTGGTTTGAGCATGTGTTGTCTTTTCACAAAATGCAAAATAATAGTAATAATAATCACAACAACAAAGCTTACATGGAGGGGTGTTGGCAGGAGTTGGAAGTCCTGGCCTTTTCTCTAAATGTTACCATCCAGGGGGCCTTTCACCAACTGAACATTCGCAGCCAATGGGATGTGGCTAGGTGGTGGGCCCCTCTGTTGCTCTGGGCATCTGGCAGCTTCAGGTGCTATAAGGATGCAGCCAGGCTCAGAATTTCCCTGTAGAATCTGAAACGTGGACCCTGGCAACAAGTGCAGAGCAAGTAGCAGATTGGGGAAATTTGGTCTCTCAGTGCGCTTGTAAGCAGTGTCTTGGTTTATAAACCTGGAGCCCTCTGTAACATTCAGACCTAGGATGGCTGTCATCCCTGCATTAGAGGCAGCACAGCTGGGGTTGCTGTCTGCAGTGGAACTCTGTGCTTTCTGTGTACCGTTTTTGGATGTATTTATTAGATTTCCTGTTTTAATTGCAAGAAGTTGAGATCTTCACAGCCCATGACAGGGAAATGTTCTGTCAGTAGATGTATTTATGTCAGTAAATTCTTTGACTACATCTCTAGTTGTCTACTAAGAAGGGCAGGGACTGTTCTGCCCATTTTCTAGGGGAAAGAACTGAGGCCCAGACATTTCCAGGGCAAGGGGAGGAAATGCACACTTGGTTGGCTAGGACATCTCTAAGGGAGGTGTTGCATGTATGAGGAACGTGTGGGTGCTAGAACAGGAGTTGTAGGAGATTCATGGGGGAGTTGAAATGAAGTCAGCATTGAGTCATGACTGTGAGGTGGGGTCATACCTGTACATGCCAGACCTGGCTGGGGTCTTCAATGTGGCAGCAGGCCTGCCGGAGGCAGCGAACAGCTTCTTTGGCCACCAAGTCCCACCTCTTCCCTTTTCCCAGATTATTGGTAGGGTCAGCTGGGTCTAAGATGACAGGTCTGGAAGAGAGAAAGGGTGGGTCTGGGCCACATTCTTGGTTCTGGCCTTTGAGCTCAGAGGCAGTGGAATGGTGTCTGCCTCTGAACGGTGGGCTCCCTGCATGCTAAACATTTTGGTTGAATATTAGGGATGTAACCAAAGCTGGCCGAGGTATACCTTAGAACTTTTGCTTGTAGTTGGGGGGCAAAGGTATATTAGAAGGTCCATATCCAGATGGGAAGCCTGGACTTCACACAGCCATGAAGGAATTAACCTGAAGTCAAAGCTGAAAGGCTGGGATGGCTGTGCTAAGCAATTCCAAGTCTTGTGACCCTGATGACATAGTGCCTACCTGGATCACACCATTCCTGAAGCTTCTTTTATCTTTAGAATTTTCAGTTACAAGGCCAAAAAAATCTCTTTAACTTTGACACTGAGTTTCATTTTCTATCCCTTGTGGCTGAAGGTAAGACAACCAACACACTCACCTGCATTCCTTCAACTTTTGTTTGATACAGTTTCTGACAATCTCATTTTGGAAGTCATAGTACTCGGTCCAGTATATGCAGATGTCTTCGTGATCTCTGAGGAGTTTCATCACAGCTACGAATCCTTCATCCATGTTGAAGCTCTCACTTTCATCTGTACCCATTTCCCAGGCATAAATAGTCAGTAGCTCCAGTGCGTATTTTGAAGGCAAAGGTACTTTTCAATACTTAGGTTTCAAGTACTGGAGAGGGAGAGAGAGAGAGAGAGAGAGAGACAGATAGACAAACAGATTGAGATTGCTTTCTGGGAATTTTTTTTTTCTTTCTGCTAATAAAAAAAGTGACTACAACCTTGTCCCTTGTCAGCTCTACTATACCACTGGGAGTTCTTACAGAACATACACATACACTTGTAGAACCATTGTCTGCCAACCCTATACATGGTCTTGGGTACACTCCCTGCTGCATAGACATACCTAATAGTTCAGCCTGTCCACCCATCTATCCACCCGTATACCCATGTTTGCCTTCACTGACAATGCAGTATTGTATGTGCTAAAGGGTTCATCTTTGTTGTTTGCACCTCCCATATACCTCTCTATGTCTTCTTCTTCCTCAATGCCACCATGCTGATCACTCACATTTGGTACACTGCCCTTCTCTTCACCCAAATCAATACTTATGTCTACCTATCTAACAGTGTTCCCTACCCTACCCTACCTTGGCTAGACTGTGCCTTTGAGTGGCTGGGCAGCTAGATGTAGTTATTCCCCATGATGAAATTTGTAATCACCTCCATGGTGGAATCTGCTATGAGCAGCTAAGTCAGTGCCTTCAGGGTGTGGCCTGCTTCCTACATATCGGGGGAGGCTCTGAGAAAGGCTCTGAGGCTCTGAGAAAGGTCTTTAGCTTTGGGCACATCTGGACCCTGCATTTGGCTGAGTCTTGGCCTGCTGTGTTGCCTGCTGATCTTAGGATTGTGCCATTTTACCTGTCGACCTTGGGCTCATGAGGCTCAGCAGCCAGCAGCTGTATGAGTCAGAAAGAGCCTCCAGCTCTAGTGGGCCTGGAACAGGAGGCAGAGCTGAAACCTAAGGTCAAGGGGCCTCTACCCAGTCTCTAGAGCTGGCACTTTGAACTTGGACTTCTAGCCTCCTAAACTGTAAGAGCATAAACTCATGTTTGTTGAAGTCATCCACTTGTGGCATTTCTGTTATAGCAGACCTAGAGAACCAAGACAATGTGTTAAAATTATAAACCCTCTACCTGTAAATCAGGAGCTCTGGTATAGTAGTGTCTAAGGCACTTGATTGCTAACCAGCCACTCCTCAGAAGGAAGGTTGGGCAATCTACTTCTGTAGTGATACTGCCTCAGAAACCCAAGGAGTGCTCGCTGTGAGTGGGCTCTGACTCGATGACACATAACAACAACCTGTAAATATGACCCTGTTTGTAAATAGGTTTTTGTTATGTTAATGACCCTATTACCAGAGTAGGGTGGGACCTAAACCTAATCAATTCTGAGTTATGAAAAGAGAAGAATAGACACAGAGACATGCACAGTGGGGAGACAGATGACATGTGAGGACCATCTCTCAGGAAAGGGACACCAAGGAACACTGAAGATTGACGGCAGTCACCAGACACTAAGAGAGAGGTTCTTAGAAAGAATCAACATAACCAAGAAAATGGTTTGCACTTTCTAGGCTCCAGAACTGTGGGAAAATAAATTTCTATTCATGAAAACCAACCACTTGTGGTATTTGTATTACAGCAGCATAGTAAACTGAGACAACAAATGGCCATCCTTCATGTTACTCAGTGCTCTATTACTGTCTCACCTATACTCTTTAACCTGCCCCCTATGGTTGGACAGTTAGGTGATTTCCACTTTTTTCAATGTAAAATATGCTTCCATCCACCCTCCCTCCCCCTTGCCCTGCCCAGCACCCCTCCCTCACCTGCAGGTACCAATGCTTCACCAGGCGCAGTAGGCTCTTCAGCTTAGCAGGACAACTTTTCACAAAGTGTCTCTGCAGCTCCGTGAAGCTTGATGAGAACTCCCCAGGGTGCCCGCCACTGGTTATTAAGTCTTCGTAGATTTCTGGGGATGGTTTTGTGTCTGGGCAAAAGTGTCCTGGGAGGAGAAAAATAGTTGATTAAGAAAATCTGCCATTTGAGATGAAGAAGACATAAAAAGGCCTACTGTGCATAGAGGTATGCATGAAATACCTCACTCAATACTCACTATAGCAATATTACTCTATCCATTTGATAGCTAAATAAGTTGAGGCCTAGATGGTTTCGTAGCCAAAAAAACAAAGAAAGAAAAAACCGAAACCTGTTGCTGTTGAGTGCATTCTGACTTGTGGCGACCCCATGTATAATGGGGTAGATTGCTCTGTAGAGGTTTCTTGGGTATAATCTATGGAAGCAGACCTCCAGGCTTTTCTCCATGGTGCCACTGGGTGTGTTCAAACCACAAACCTTTAGGTAATAGTCCAGTGAAAATGCTTGCATCACCCAGGAACCTAGATGTTATAGTAGCACACCCAAAAGTCACATAGATTTTCAATAGCTCACCTGAACTAACTTACCATGTGTCGGGTAGTGGGCTAAGTCATGGATCCTCAGAATAGACCCATGAAGTAAGTAAAATTAAGTGGCGCCATAGGAAATTGGCATTTGTATAGGTCCAACATGGTCAAATATCCTAAGATTCAACTTGATATTACTATTTCATGTAAAAGATTGGTGGCTGAGTCTTGGAGAGGTTAAATAACTTGCCCAAGGTCACACAACTGGTAACTCTTGGAGTCAAAATTTGAAAACACTAAGGGCCCTGTTTTTCAAAAAATAATTGCAATCTAGTTCTGTCTGACTCCAAAGACCTTGAAGTACTTGTTCAACCCATCACTTTCCATTTGGTCAGATAGAAGTCTACTCCTTGGATTGAGTGGGAATCCATTATTTGTGAAAGGCCGCTTTCCTCATGAAACAATTGGACATGGTAACACATTCATTTATGGGAAGTCTTAATCCTCAAGTATATCTCCACTCCTACCCTCTGATAAAGAGTACACTCAGTCTTTCCTCATTGGTTCCCACTTTCCCAAACTCCCCCAAGACCAGGTTGGCTAAGTGGTTGGCCCTGACTGGTTTCTCTGTACTCAACCCATCTCTGTTTTTACCCAGAGCGTTGAAAGCTGGGAGCACGTCCACCCAAATGACTTCACTGCTCTTCTTGGACTGGACCTGCAAGGATAGGGACCGAGGAGCCTGGGTCCCCACTCTGGGCCGGACCAGTGATACGTTGTAGGCTAGACTCCTACTACAGCGATCCAGTTTCTCCTGGATGAAGCTGATGATGACTTCTCGGAGCTGGGCCTGGTCTTGGAAGCTGGAAAAACAGCTCAAGAACAGGACTAGGTCAACATCGGAGCTGTAGTTCAACGTCGTCCCCTTCCCTGAGGAGCCACCCTGTGGGAGACAGCAATATTGAGCTTCATCTAAAATGAGGCCTGGTGCCTGAGTTTAGAGGTGGGTCAGAAAATCCAAATTAGGCTGTTTACACAGTTTCCCAGTGGAGCCCTTGGTCTCCATCAGGTATAGTGGATTGGGCGGAGGGTAATTCTGTCCCTTCATTGGTCAGAGAAAAAAATGTACTTGATAAAAATTCAAAGAATATAACTGAAATGTAAAACACCATTCCACCCTAAGCCCTAAACCCCTTCTCCAGAGGCAGGTATAATTACCAGGCTTCTTATATATCATTTAGGGATCTCTGGTGGCATAGTGCCTAAGGCATCTGACTGCGAACCAGAAGGCTGGCATTTCAAACCCACCAGCTACTCCTCGGAAAGAAAGTTGGGTAATCTACTTCCGTAGTGACACTGCTTCAGAACCCCACGGCAGTAAGTTTGGTTTCTTTGGTTTTATGTATCATTTCATAGATGTTCTACACCTATCCAACATGATAGCTAATAGCTACATGTGGCTATTTAAATTTAAATCAATTAAAGTTAAGTGGCATAAAAAAAATTCAGTTTCGCATTCACATTAATTTCAAGTGCCCAATAGCCGAAAGTGGCTAATGGATACTATATTGGACAGCTCAGATATAGAATGTTTCCATCATTGTTGAAAGTTCTACTGGGCAGCTCTGGTCTAGACAAACATAGTGTGTGTACGTATTTTGTACATATATTATGTATGTGTGAAAAATTAAAAGCTATTTTGTAAAAATATTTTTACTTTGAATGATTATAGTTTCACAGGAATTTGTAATGAGAGTACAGAGAGGATTGGTGTACCTTTTACCCGGTTCCCCCCAATCATAAAATCTTACATAAATACAGTAGAATATCAAAACCTGGAAACTGACAACGGTACCATATGCATTCTGATCAGGACCTTTTAAGTCTTTAGATGGAAAAGGCTAAGATGATGATGTAAATCTAGCACAGAGAGAAACATTGTTGGAGTCCTACAGGAAAACATTTTGTCTGCTCAGATGTGTGGGAGAGTCAGAGCTCAGAAGTGCAAAGCTGTATCTTTCTAGACAACTACAGGAGCTTGAATATTTGCATTTCTGTTTGAAGGTCAAAGTTTGCTGATAACCAGTCTTTGGCTAATAATAATAATAATAATAATAATAATAATTATTATTATTATAATAATCTCTTGAGACTCTTTAAGGCTGTGTGTCCTTCCTTTTCAGTCTTACCCTCAGCTGACATTGCTCCTTAAGTTACAGCCACTCCTACTTACATTTTTGTTAGATATTTTCATTCCACCAAAATCTAACCCTGTGGTCAAGATGTTTTTGATTGAGAGAGAAATGTTAAAAGTTGAATTACAATGACCATTTTCCTAATATATTACTATACCACGGACTGCCAGAAGAACAAATAAATCTGTCTTGGAAGAAGTGCAGCCAGAATGTTGCTTAGAAGCAAGGATGGTGAGACTTTGTCTCATGTGCTTTGGGCCCGTCCTCAGCAGGGCCCAGTCCCTCGAGAAGAACATCATGTCTGGTGACATAGAAGGTCAGTGACAAAGAGGAAGACCCTCAGTGAGGTGGACTGACACGTAGAGGGTGCAACAACGGGCATAGCAATGACGGTGAGTAGGGCACCGTTCCAGGCAGGGCTCTGTTCTGCTGCACATAGGATTGCTGTGAGTTGGAACGGACCCAATGACATCCAACGACAGCAACTTTCCCTGAGAAGGAAAATGGAGCTGAGAAATGGTGAGCTCCTGAAAATTCATTTATTCTCTAAAGCACCCTCCAAACAAGCAAACAAACAAACAAAAACCAAACTCATTGCTTTCTAGTTGATTCGACTCATAGCGACCCCTCCTTGGGTTTCCCAGGCAGTGTGTCTACAGAAGTAGATCTCCCAATCTTTCTTCCCAGGAGTGGCTGGGGGGTTTGAACTGCCAGCCTTTTGGTTAGCAGTGAAATGCCTTAGGCACTTGCTAGGTAGTTTATAACATAACCAGTGCATGCCATTTTAAAACAACACTATACAAAGTTATTTTTATGACTGTGAGGGTAAAGTAGGGTTTTTTAAACAAGGAACAGAAAAGCATAAATCTTACAGTGGTCTGCTATCCTTAGTTCTCCTGACTCCTTGGCACCCAGTGAGCTGGATCCCAAATAATAATAATAATGAACATGAGGACAGTGATCATCATCCTTTATATTCTTGACCAACTCACCATGGAAAAGCACATGTCCATCCTTTATCCCATTTATTGTGCATAACAAATTCATGATAAAGAGAAGACTGGGGCTGAGAGACATGACAAGACTGCACCTTCCAAGGTCATACAGCCCCAAAGGGGCAGAGATGGGATTCAAAGCCCCAAGTTCCCAAGTGCTCACCTTCACCACCTTCAGCACCCTGACTTCTTGATCCAGAATCAGCTCATCCTGGAAGCAGTGGTCCCGCAGAAACCGCTCCATTCTCTGCCAGGCATCCTGTACCTCCTCCTTCCAATCCCCCTTGGGCTGTAGGTTCTGCCTCACGAAGATGTCCAGCTCGTCCGCAGGGGTCTCGTACAGGTCTTGGGGGAGTTCCATCTCGGCAGGAGCAGGCTGCCCCTTGGCATCAATGCCCTCTGCTCTGGGCAGCCTTTTTAAGAGTACACTCTGTAGCCTTGCTTCTGCAGGCAAAAGGCCAAAGAGAGGAGAACAAAGTGTGGGGGTAAACAGGGCTTTATCTTCCTCTGTTGGGGTGGAGAGAGGTCAGGGATCCCTCCTAGCAGCGCGTTGCTCCTCCCTCCTTGGTCACATGAAGCTCTATAGCCAGTCTCTTGCCAGATCCTGCCTGCTCTCTTGACGTTTCGAAACTGAAACTGAATTTGCAGAGCTGGCTGTTGCTTTTTCTCCTTAAGTGTGCCTGAGAAAGTAGCTGGAAGTTAAGTCCTCTGGTGGTGTAGTACCTAAGACATTTGATGAAAACCAGAATGCCGGCGGTTCAAGCCTACCAGCTACTCCCTGGAGGGAAAAATGGACAGTCTACTTCCGTAGAGATACTGCCTCAGAGATCCAACGAGGGGTCACTATGAATGTAACAGACTCCACAGGACTGAGTTTTGTTTTTGGGTTTAGGGGCTTTCCCATAGGCTCTCAGCCAGACAATTTTCCAGAATGTCCTGGAGTTCGCCTCCCCCATTCCCTGTTGCACAGGAAGAGGAAGAGAGAGACTAAGGGAGGGAGTGAAAAAAAAGAGGGGGCTGAGGGAGCGAGGGAGACACACAGAAAGACACAGAGAGAAAAACACCCCTAGAGAGAGACACACACACACCCAGCCACCCAGAGGGACAGAGCAGGAGAAGGCATGAGAG
>NW_006921635.1:15280537-15284347 GCF_000298275.1 Orycteropus afer afer
TTTCTAATCCCAAGGATTCTAGTTTGAAAGAGACAGAGTGACGATATGGCCAATCCTTCTAGATTTGCTCCTGGTGGTATGGAAAGTGGAGTATTAAGCAAGCTCTTTAAGGTTATGATAATGATGGGAAGTCCAGTACCTATAACTTTGTGTGTGCTAAGCTTTTTTCCAAAGAACCCTGTGACGCAATTACTCATTGTACATAGGAAGAAATTGAGTGTCAGAGAGAATGTTACCCGCCCAGGGCCACCCAGCATATTAGTGGATGAGCCGTCATTGAACCCACGTTTCCCTGATTCCAAATGCCACTGGCGTAAGCACTGTACAATTCCGCTGCTCATAGCAGATAGCAGTTACTGAGCTACTATATGGTATGCAGGTCTGGTGGCATAGTGCCTAAGGCATTTGCTAACCAGAAGGTTGGCGGTTCAAACCCAGCAGTCACTCCGTGGAAAGACTATGGAGCAATCTACTTCCGTAAAGCTTTACCATCTTGGAAAGCCAATAGGGGTCGCTATGAGTTGGAATAAAGTTTATAGCAGTGGGTTTATGTGCAGGGTACTGGGGGAAGGTTGAAGCATATGGTGATAAGTGAAACAGACCGATCCTTTCCCTGGGAATCCGTCTACCCACCTGCATCCTTCCCTGTGACCAGAGAGGGCACTAGTGAACCTGGGCCATGGAGTAAGAAGGAGGATCTCTCCCAGAAGTGGGCGGGATCATCCCGGTCGGGCTGCCCTGTTTGGTCGCCACATCTCGGGGCGGGTCCTGCATGAAGGCGGGTAAGGCGGCTGGCTGCCCGAGCTCCTCCCCCTGCGGCGTTGAGTGCGGTCTGAGGCGGTGGTTGTAGACGCTCATGATTGCGGTCGGGACGTTGCTGGCGGCAGCTGCTCCTCAGGCACCGGAGTCCTGGTAAGCAGCATCCGGCCCCGTGTTTGTGTGCAGGGGGCAGTCATGTTCCTTAGGAGTGAACAGACGCATCTCCTGGATTCTCCTGTCTTACCCACTGACTGAACTAAAAAGTGTTGGCGCCCCCGTGGTCCCAGAGGCGCGGGATGTGGGGGGTCTGCTGTAGACCCGGATGGGACCCTAGGCCTCAGCCCCAGATGGGTCAAGAGAGTATTGGAGGACTCCTGGAGCCCCAGGGAGGTGTTTCCCCTTCTTTTGAAGTGGAGGACTGAGAAAGTTAGAATAGTGCAACTCTTACCTGTTTCTGACCTTGTGGCACTCAGTACCAGGCAGTTGGATAATGAGTTGCTGTGAATAGTAGGTCTAGGTACTAGGAGCTCTGGTGGCTTAGTGCCTAAGGTATTTGACTGTTAACCTGAAGGCTGGTGGTTCAACCCCACCAGCCACTCCTGGAGGGAAGCCTGGGTAATTTACTTCTGTAGAGAGACCACCTCAGCCTCAGGAAGCCAAGGGGGGAGGGGTTCCTGTTCCTTTTTGGTAGAAGGAGATTGAAAAGTTCCTGGTAACAAGGATAATTGGTTGTGTCTCAAATTCCCCCCCCCATGTATAGTTGGTCTTGTGGAAACACTCTGGTGAGCAGGCGCAGTTCTCAGCAGAGTGCCGGTGTCCTGGGAAGATGTTTAAAAACTGAAAACCAACTTTAGAAAGGAAAACTCCAAAAATAAAAAAAAAATAAATAACTCCCCCAAAAAACCCCTAACTGGTTTCATGCTTTCTTCAGGTTTACTTTTACCAGGGATCTGGACTTCTCCAGTTTTTATTTATAAAAGGAAGTGTTAGAATAAATTATCTTTAAGTTCTCAAAGTCCAAATCCAAACCCATTGCCATCGAGTGGGTTCTGACTCACAGCAACTCCCATCCAGTTTCCAAGGGAAGTAGATTGCCTCACCTTCCTCCCGTGCAACCTCTAGTGGGTGCAAACCAACCTTTTGCTTAGCAGCCCCATGCCTTACCCATAGTGCCACCAGGGCTCCTTTTTGGTTTGATTTACATTCTCAGGGAGTTCTGAAAGGCTGATTTTCCTTCATCCTTTCCTGCTATCTTCTGCTATTCAAACTGATGAGTTGTTTCTGAATCATCAATCAGGAATATTTTCAGTTCTTGTAATTCCTTCCCTGATGGATTATGCAGTTTTCTCTGGGCATGTGACTTTTTTTTCTTTTTGCTAGTGATCAGAGAAGAATATCATGCTTGGTAAAGTGGAGGGTCAATGAAAGAGGGGAAGGCCCTCAACAAGCTGGGTTGACACAGTAGCTACAACGATGGGCTCAGGTACAGCAGGGATCAGGCTGGCACAGGACCGGGCCGTGGTTTGTTCTGCTGTACAGAGGGTCGTATGAGTCAGAGATGACTCGACGGCACCTAATAAAAGAACAACAACAGTGCTAAGAGATGATTTTAGTTGAAAGAAAATCGAACTGACTACATTTTGCGTTGCAGACAACCTTCATAATTAATAACCACAAAGTGTTCCATTAAAGTTGAACCACCTGAAAGATAGGAAAGTGTTGTGGATTAGCTTCAGTTGAGAATGGCTCCATGAGATGTAGAGTTCCCAGGTTCTTGACTTCCTCCTGACCGTGTGTGGCCAGAATAAGAGAAGGACCTGAGCAGGTAATTGAAGAAGCAAACTGGGTAGCTTCCTATGAGGAACTCTTGGCAACATTAAGAAAACGTACACTTGCACTGTCAAAATGAGCAAAGACACCAACCTGACCCAGAGGTTTCTCTGTACAGTGAGAGAACATTGGGAAGGTGGTCTAGAAATTGTCCCAATTATCCTTCTTCACAGAGAAAAGAAGAAATCTGTCCTCTAGGAAACTGTTCTTCCTTCTCCAGAAATCTGTACAGACTCCTGGAGGCCAGTGCCAGGAGTTGTCTGCATCTGTCTCCCAGTAGCTATTTCCAGAGCTGAAGGCCTGGGCACCTCATTCTGCAAAAGAGACCTTCCAGAAGGAATAGGCACATCTTGAACGTCTCTTTCTTTCATAATTTAAGGAAATTTCCTCTTAGAATTTGTTGAACCTTCCACCCAGTCCACTGGTGGGCCCTGCACTGAGCTGGGCTCACCGGCTGGGGCATGTGAAGCTGCATGGATATGCTCCTTGTCAGTATGTCTCCATAATCCTTATGCTTAAGCTTCGTGGCCTCTCCATAGGCCCCTTCTGAGGCCTTCAAAGGAGCCCTATGAATATGTGCACATTGTCATATGTTTTTATAAGATTACAGATGTAAGATATTTTAAAAGGCGCTCTGGTAACACTGTAGTTAAGTGTTCGGCTGCTAATCCAAAGGTTGGGTGTTCAAACCCACCAATGGTTCCATGGGATAAAGACCTCACACTTTGCTCCTGTAAAGATTACAGCCTAGACAACCCTCTGGGTCAATTCTGCTCCATCAGATATGATTGCTGTGAGTTGCAGTCAACCCACAGGGCCACCATCTTTTGCCTGATTGCTCTGAGATCTTGGAGCTTCTCTGGTTTCATCCTTCCAGGCACAGGACAGGAGATGGGGTCTGGTTCTGGAGGCATGTGGCAGGGACTCAGAAGGGAGAGTGCTCCTATGAGAATGGAATGCAGCTGAGTAGGTGCCTGGGTGCAAGAAAACAGAGTGGGGCATGGCATATTGGGAGTGAACTTTAGGACCTGCAAGCCCCAGGGATCTCCAGACCCTCCATCCACAGTGCATGGAGCTAGTCAGATGGGAGAGAGACGGACTGAGGGGATTCTGAAAGGAGGGTAATGAGAGACTAGAAGTTGCTGTGGGTGTGGGCTTATAAAGGAAATTTGAAGTTTGGCTTCTGTGCAGCAGTGTTGACAAACTGCCATGCCATTCTGT
>NW_006921635.1:15285908-15287601 GCF_000298275.1 Orycteropus afer afer
TAAGGAGCTCTGGTGGTGTAGTGAATAAGCCATTTGGCTACCACCAGAAGGTCAGTGGTTCGAGCCCACCAGTGGCTCCATGGGAGGAAGATGAGGCAGTTTACTTCCATAAATATTAACAGCCTTGGAAACCCAGGTGGGGTCGCTATGAGTTGGAACTGACTCAGTAGTAGTGGGTGTGGTTTTTGGTTTGGTACTTGAATTTAGTTGGCTTCCAAGCCCTACCTTCTTACTTGCACACCCTCCTTGGAGGTGGGAGATAAGTTATCAGTTGATTCATTTGCTGACTGTTTTTGAATAGTGCAAATCACCATCTACATGTTATCAGGTGGACAAGTTTTAGGGACTCTTCACAAAATATTCCATGTGAATGGATCACTTTAAAGTTATTCCCATGGTCACTCTCTAGCTGTCTTCTCCAAATTACTGTAGCCATTGGACAGCTTAGCCTTAGGGCCAAAGTCCTAATAAACCTTAGTGCCTTCTGTGGAATGGGTATGTCTTCCCTGGGAAACATTTTCTCAGGACAGTCTTCACTTAACCTAAACTGATTTTTATTATTTCCCAGTCTTTTTTGGAAGCTCTGGTGGAGTAGTGCCTAAGGCACTAAAGTCCCCAAATAAAAGAGAAGCAGTGGAGCACATGAACACTTATTTGCCTTTCTTTTCTCCTCCTACTCCTCCCCCTCCCACACTGACATTTCTCCTTGTTCCCCCTTTATGTCACCAGTCTCTTCTCCTGTGTCCCACACTCCTGTAGGGGCTGGAGGGATGAGAACAATGGTGCATGTGTAAAGCTCCCAAGTACAGGAAGTCTCTTGTGTTGGGAGTGCCCAGGCCAGAACCTGCCTTCACAGTGCCCCCTCCACACTGTGTGGGTCAGCACTTCTGACTCCCTGCCTGGGCTAATCAGGGTTAATCAACATCTCAACATGATTTGGTGGTACAGACTGGGAGTAAGAAAGCAGAGGAATGCTGAGAAAGTTAATACAGAAGACTGGAGAGAGACTTTTTTGACACTGAAGATCCAAGATCCTTCATTGCCTAGAAGACACCAGCTACAAGGAAGAGCTGATGAGTGAATAACAGAGAGAGAGCAGGTGAGAGACTAAAAATCCAACAGAGAGAGGAAACAAATTCCATGAAGACTGATAGTCTCTTCTTCAGAATCTGTGAAGTAGTTAACCACAAGGACCACAGAAATAAGGACAATGGTTTGGTCTTCTGGCAACTTCTGCCCTGCCAAAGCCCGTAATTGTGCTGGGTCTGTTGGTGGTAGCTGCAGAGCCAGAAGTAGTGGCTTCAGGAGTGCCAGCAAGGCCAGTTGTGTGTTGCCATGAGTGGCCAAGTTGGAAGTTGTGGCTAATGAATCCCCAGGAGTTGAATGTTCTGGTCACAGCACGCCTGGAGTGGATGTTGGGGCTGGACTGGTGCTGCTAGGCTTCCAAATCGGAGTGGGTTGTTGGAAGTTTGGTTCTGTGCTGCTGCTCATGAGTTGGGTAAAAGTGAATGTTTAAAGGTGGGATGGGCTCAATGTAGGTGGGATGTTTGTTTCCGGGGCAGATGGAATGCTGTCACTGGGATGTGTGTGAAGGGCCTTGTCAGAGGCCACAAGAGGAGAGGCTGAGAAGGTGAAATGAAGTGTATGGAGGTGACCCCAAATCAGGAGGCGGCTGGGGGTTCAAGCTTATAGA
>NW_006921635.1:15288105-15288509 GCF_000298275.1 Orycteropus afer afer
GAGCTGTGGGTTAATGTTGGGACTGGAGGAGTTGCAGGTGGAGGAGCAGTCCCTGCAGCAGGCAGGAGGATGGGTCAGATCCTTGTGAGTCCTCTTGTCCCTTCCCCATTTCCATTGTGGAGACTTGCTCAGGTCCTCCTGGGATGGAGGTGTCGGGACAAGAGGGCTGTCTGGGAGAGACGTATGTACCATATGATTTAGCAATTCCACTCCTCAGTATTGACCCAAGAGAAAGAACTACTTTTCTTCACGCAAACACCTGCATGTGAATATGCGTGCATATGTATTATATAGTTATATATTTAGCTGGTTTATCTGTATCTTTTAGAGGACTATTGAGATTACCCAGGTTTTCCTGGTTGGCTTTAGAAATATCTTTAGTGATAACTCAGGGGATAGCAAAT
>NW_006921635.1:15293119-15294439 GCF_000298275.1 Orycteropus afer afer
GTAGCGAAGTGCCTAAGGCATTTGACTGCTAACCAGAAGGCTGACTGTTCACACCCACTAGCCACTCCTCAGGAGGAAGGTTGGGCAATCTGCTTCCACAGTGATACTGCCTCTGAATGCAAGGAGGGGTCGCTATGAGTTGGATCCGACTCCACGGCAGTGAATGTCTTTGATTTTATAGCTAAAATTATATCCCCATGAAAATAGGTAAATGTAAAACACAAAATACATGACTATAAAACTAAATGACTCAAGGCAAGATCAGGTGTGGGTAGGCGAATGAGAATATATCCATGACCATACATAGATTTAGGGATGATATGCCTACATGTGTATTTGTATATGCTACAAAAATACCTATGGTGGTTATGTTTGTTTGTCAACTTGGCTGGGCCTGGTTGAGTGGCTGGGCAGCTGGTGGTAGTTATTCCCCACAATGAGACTGGCAGTCACATCCATGGTGGGATCTACCACAAGCAGCTGAGGAGCTGCTTTGGGTATGTTGTCTGCTTCCTGTATATAAAAAGCAGTTTTGGGAATGGTCTCTAACTTATGGCACCTTGAATTCTGCACGTAGCTGTGTCGCCGTTCAGCAGCCTGCCGTGCTGTGCCGACCATGGGACTTAGAGTGGACTTGAATTAATGGTCTCCTATGTGATTTGGTAATATAGGAACTGTGCCTTTTTACTTGTCAGCCTTGGGCTTGGCAGCCTCCGCAGCCAGCAACTGTGTGAGTGAAGAAAAGCCTGTAGCTTCAGTGGGCTGGGAGCTGGAGGCAGAGCTGAAGCCCAGGGCTGAGGGGCTTTCACACAGCCCCGGGAACCTGGGGCTTGGACTTAAAGCTTCTGAACTGTAAGAGAATAAACTCCTGTTTGTTAAGGCCATCGATTTGTGGTGTATTCTTGTCAGAGGGGCATAGGTAACCAGAACAATACCTATATACATTATAGAACTAACGGGACAAGTTTGAGGTAGCTTCTTAGCCACAACAAAGCAACTTGAGGGAGTGAGTTGCTGGGCCTTCAGGCTTGGGACCATAGCTTAATTGATGTCAGGGACATCCAGCTTAATTGGCATGACATAGTACATAAAAAATATTGTTCTTCATCTTACTTTGGTGAGTAGCAACTGAGATCTTAAAAGCTTCCAAGCAGCCAGCCCTCATATGGAGCAAAGAAGAGTGAAGAAAATCAAAGACACATGGTGACAATTAGTCCAAGGGACTATTAGTCTATGGGAACCTACATGACCGTGAGACCAGAAGCATTAGATGGTGCCGGCTACTAATGCCAAACTCAGAAAGGGATCAAAACTGGAGAT
>NW_006921635.1:15295490-15296788 GCF_000298275.1 Orycteropus afer afer
AGCAATACAGTCAAGTCATGGGGTCTTCATATTACAGGTGGGCGTCTTCCTGGAGCTCTTTGCATTGTCCCTAATAATCGTTTATCTCTCTAACACCTCCCTAAACACCTTGCCATTGCCTTTCTATTAAAAATGGTGTACCGTGGGATTGTCCACAAAGTGTGGATTTAGGATATTCCAACATGAAAGAGTTACAGAAGACACTGTTTTAAATATGTAATGAAACCCAGTCTGTTTTGTTTACTTAGAAAATGAAAAATACTTAGGATTAATATTGGTAACTTGTAATCATCCCCCTTTTAACTCAATGCATGTGAGGATTGCATTGAACTTTTTCCCCAGATTTTTGTGATTTGTTTGACTTTGTATAAAATTGTACAAAAAATGTACAGAACCTCAGCCTGACAAATGGTGCCATGAGGCGACCTAGATGATTGGCCGGGTCCCTAGTAGCTGAGGGTGTCAAGAGCTTGGGCAATAGCCAGCCAGACTGAGGTCGTCCAGGGCCCCCTACTTGATGGCAGGGATCAGCACTCCTCCAGAAGAAGGCAGAGGAGAGCCAGCTGAGTATGGGACTTGTACCTGCACTCTCTTCCCCACCCCCCACCCCCCCGCCTGTGCCAGGTCCCTGGAGCAGAGAAGATGAGGGCACCGCACAGGGTCTCATGACCCTCAGTGCTTAAGAGTGTGCTCCTGGGAATAGGAAGGGCAGGGTTGGGGTGAAGTTGAAGAATTTCAGGGACTCCTCTGACATATAATTGAGTATGAATGGTGGCCTCTACGGTTATGCACATGGCAACTAGATAGCTGTTTCCGAGGGACGGTGTTCTCAGGACATGCTTCACTTACCTGAAGTGATTTTTGGAAGGTTGTCTCCACTGACATAAGCATTTTCATCATCTGGTATCCCACTGGTGTCAGTTGTGTTAGTTTCCCTAAAGTGGCCAAGTGAAAGTTAGGGAAGCAGGGCAGCACCTAGTAACTTACTTCCTTCTCCCTCCTCCTCCTCCATATGGAAGAAATGATGAAGTAAAGAGCAGGATAGCAGATGTCAAAGGGCAGTTGAAGAACACAAAGGAAAGGATTCTAATGAAATGTACAAAAAGCTGGAGTTAGAAAACCAAAAAGGAAGGGTCCATTCAGCATTTCTGAAGGGGAAAGAAGTGAAGACAAAATTGAAGCCTCCAGTTGCAATACTGAAGGATTCTATGGGCAGGACAGGACAGTGTTGTGATCTGTTGTACATGGTAGTGTTATGAGTTGCATTGCAGTCTACTCAATAGCACTTCACAGCAACA
>NW_006921635.1:15311991-15313103 GCF_000298275.1 Orycteropus afer afer
TTTATCAGAAGGTTGGTGGTTCAAACCCACCAGCCACTCCTCAGAAGGAAGGTTAGGAAATCTACTTCCATACAGATACTGCCTTGGAAACCCAAGGAGAGTTGCTATGAGTTGGATTTGACTCGACAGGGGTGAGTTTGGTTTTTGGTTTAGTCTCTTCTGGCATATTTATATTCATCATCAGGTACTTCAGTGGTTTCCATCATTGGGGTGTTTTCTGAAAAGTCCCAAAATAAACGTTAGGGAAGCAGTGGAGCACGTGGGCACTCATTTGCCTTCCCTTCCTCCTTGCCCCCTCCCACACTTAGATTTCTTCTTGTTTTCTTTTTATGTCACCAGTCTCTTCTCCTGTATACCACGCTCCTCCAGGGGCTGGAGGGACGAGAACAATGGTGCATGTCTAAACCCCCAAGTACAGAAAGACTCCTGTGTTGGAGTGCCAGGCCAGAACCTACCTTCACAGTGCCCCCTCCACACTGTGTGGGTCAGCACTTCTGACTCCCAGGTCCGCTCCCTGCCTGGGCCAGTAAGAGTTGATCAATATCTCAACATGATTCGGTGGTACAGACTGGGAGTCAGAAAGCAGAGGAATGCTGAGAAAGTGAATACAGAAACTGGAGAGAGATTTTCTTGACACTGAAGATCCAAGATCCCCCCACTGCCTAGAAGAGATCAGTTGTAAGGAAGAGCTTATGAGTGAATAAGAGAGAGAGAGAGAGAGAGAGAGAGAGAATAAAAATCCAACAGAGAGAGGAAAGAAATTCCATGAAGACTGATGGTCTCTTCAGAATCAGTGAATTAGTTATCTGCAAAGACCACAGAAATGAGGACAATGGTTTGGTCTTCGGGCAGCTTCTCTCATGCCAAAGCAGGTAATTGAGCTGAGTCTGTTGGCGGTAGCTGCAAAGCCAGAACTCGTGGCTTCAGGAGTGCCAGCAAGGCCAGCTGTGTGCTGCCATGGGTGGCCAAGTTGGAAGTTGTGGCTAATGAACCCCCAAGAGTTAAATGTTCTGGTCACAGCACACCTGGAGTGGATGTTGGGGCTGGACTGGAGCTGCTAGGATTCCAAACTGGAGTGAGTTGCTGGAAGTTTGGTTCTGTGCTTCCGCTCA
>NW_006921635.1:15314375-15315231 GCF_000298275.1 Orycteropus afer afer
GAACTCTAGTGAGTGGGAAAGAAACTAATAAAACCATGCTTGTTGGGTGTCATGCATGCATTCTAATTCATAGTTACCCCATGTAACGGAATAGAACTGCCCCATAATGTTTTTGTGGGTAATGTCTGTTTTAAAAGGTATTTTGTTGTGATTTTAGGGAAAATTTACATAGCAAATTTTTTATTTACCAGTCTCTGTACATATTACATAAGGAGCTCTGGTGATGTAGAGGGTTACGTATTTGGCTGCGAAGTGCAAGGTTGGCAGTTCACCACCAGCTGCTCTGTGGGAGGAAGATAAGGCAATCTTCTTCCATAAAGATTTACAGCCTTGGAAATCCAGTGAGGGTCGCTCAGAGTCAGAGTTGACTCGATGGCAGTGGGTTATTTAAGGAGCTCTGGTGGTGTAGTGGTTAAGGCATTTGACTGCTAACCAGAAGGTCGGTGGTTCGAACTCACCAGCTGCTTTGTGGAAGAAAGAGCAGTCTGTTCCCTAAAGATTGACACCCTTGGAAATCCAGTGTGTGTGTCGGGAGTTGCTATGAGTCAGTATGGACTTGATGGCAGTGAGTTTGGTTTCTTTGGCAGACGTATCACTCAGAAACCTTGGTTACACTTTTTTCAGTGCGTCAGCTTTCTCATTATTTCCGTTCTGGTGGTTCTTTTTCCATTAACGTAGCTTACTTGTCCTCCCCTTCCTTACCTTCTCATCTTTGGTCCAGGGTAAATGTTGACCGCTAGGTCTTATTTAGGTGATGGTTTAGAAGAACACAGTACTCCTGGGTGAGTTTATATATTTCATGAGCCACTCTGTCTTTTGGTTTGTAGGTGACCACCAGGAGTGGATTGAGTTCCAA
>NW_006921636.1:0-8478 GCF_000298275.1 Orycteropus afer afer
GGATCTCCAGTTTTGCCAGCACCATTTATTAAACAAACATTCTCTTCCCCATTTAATGGATTTGGGGCCTTTGTCAAAGATCAGCTGACTATAGATCAATGGATCTATATCTGGGTTCTCAATTCTATTTCATTGGTCTATGTATCTGTCATTAAACCAATACCAGGCAGTTTTGACTACTGTGGCTGTATCCTTCCACCTGATTCTAAAAGTAATAGTGGTTGACCTTTAAATACACAGCTTTATCCATAATAATTCTGGCTACATCACATTGCTACATTGTCACAGCTTTTATTTTCTAAAGATGTTTACATGTGTGAGTGTCAATTCATACCTTCTGCCTATGATGTAGTTGGCACAACTTTAACAAGAATCTGAATTTATCTCCCTATGCTTCAATGAGATAAGGGCTTGTTACTGAACCAATGCATCAGTCGTGTGTAGTGGAAATGTCCTAGCAACTTCTTAGGCTAGGCCATGGAAAGACAGAGATTCTTCCTCTGTCTCTCTCTCTCTCTGTCGTTTATGCCCTCCTTTGGAACCCAAGAGTCTCTGGGTGGTGCCAATGGTTAATATGCTCAGATGCTACACAAAAGATTGGTGGGCCAAGTTCCCCGAGAGGTACCTCAAAAGAAAGGCCTGGTTATCTACTGCCAAATGATCACAGTCCGTTGGAAATCTGATGGAGCCCAGTTCTACTCTGAAACACATGGGATCTCCATGAGTCAGAGAGGACTCCCTGGCAGCCATTTTGTTTGTGTGTTTCTTTTGTGTGATGAGGAAGCTCAGGACCTAGACACTCATAGCTCCAGCTATCAATTCAGCCAATGGCCAGCATCAATAACCAGATGGGTGTGTGAGTAAGCCTTCCAGTGACTCCAGTCCCCAGCCTTTGAACAATACCAGCTGGTACTGAGTGGAGCAGAGACACATTCTTAGTGCTGAGACCTACCAAAACTGTAGATTCATGAGGAAAATAAATGCCATCATTTGTCTCGCACCCATCGCAATCTTGCTTGCTGAAAATGAAGACTTGAAGCTGATTAACAGTGGAGACTGTGGCCTTCAGTACAGATTACATCTCAACATGAAGAATACATAAATGTTCACAACCAGACCAATAAACAACATCATGATAAACTGAGAAAAGATTGGAGTTTCAAGGGTTTCATTTTACTTGGATCTACAATCAAAGCCTATGGAAGGAGCAGTCAAGAAATCAAACAATGTACTGCACTGGGCAAATCTGCTGCAAAAGACCTCTTTAAAGTGTGAAAGAGCAAAGATGTCACTTGGAAGACAAGGGTATTCCTGAGAGAAGTCATGTCTTTCAATAACTTCATATGCATGTGAGAGCTGGACATGGAATAAGGAAGACCACAGAAAAGCTGATGCCTTTGAATTGCGGTGTTGGCAAAGAATACTGGAAATACTACTGACTGCTAGAAGAACAGACAGATCTGTCTTGGAGGTAATACAGCTGCAATGCTCTGTAGAAGTGAGGAAGGCCAGATTGTGTTTCTCATACTTTGGTCATGTGGTCAGATGGGACCAATCCCAGGAGAAACACATCATGTTGATAAAGTAGAGGGCCAGCAAAAACGAGAAGACCCTAATGAGATGAAGTGACCCAGTGGCTACGATGATGGGCTCAAGCACAGCAACAGTTGTGGTGACGACACAGGACCAGGCAGTGTTCTGTTCTGTTTTACAGAGGATCACTATGAGTCAGAACTGTCTCAACAACATCTAATAACAATAACATTGCAGCATAGGCCTTCTGCTCATACTGGCATTACTTCAATTCACCCAAAATGAATACCATAAGAACCCAGAAACCTGTTAGGGCATAAAGTGCTCGCCTCTTATCATCTTATCTTATCATCATCATCATCATCTTATCATCTCGTCTTATTATCATCATCTTATCATCATCATCATCTTATCATCTCGTCTTATCATCACATCATCTTATCAATACCCTAAAGTCTGTAGGTTTCAAGCTCTAATTTACCAAGGGTTTCCAAAAACCCACTTCTACTGAGTGGATTTCAGGTCATAGTGCCCCTATAGGCCAGAGTAGAACTGCCCCATAGGGTTTGTTGGGCTGTAATCTTTACAGCAATAGATTGCAAGGTCTTTCTTCCATGGTACTGCTGGGTGCCTTCCAACCACCAACCCGTTGGTGCCAAACATTAACCATTACAGTATCTGTGCTCCTTGATCAAAGGGTAAAATCACTGCCCTTGAGTTGATTCCAACTCGTGGTGACCCAAAAGGACAGGGTAGAGACATAGACTCAACTGGTCTATGGGGGTCCTTAGGCTGTCATCCGTGCAGGACCAGAGTGCCACATCTTTCTCCTGTGGAGAGGCTGATGAGTGCAAACTGCTGACCTTTCCGTTAGCAGCTGAGCCATTAAACCACTGCCCCAGGAAATTTAATTCTCCCTTCCTCCAGGAAACTTCGATATATTCCAGTGGGGTTGCTTTGAGTTGACTCAGTGGCAAGAAGTTTGATTTATTACAGAATTGACAATCTTGTATCTTCCTTGGTGTTGACGTTTCTTTTTTATTTCCACTCAAAAACATTCTTTAAGGATAACAGGTTCATTTTTCATTTTAGGTCCTCCATAAAGCATTGGAGCTACGGTGGCATAGTGGATAATACACTTGACTGCTAACTGGAAGGTCAGTTGTTCAAATCTACCAGCTGCTCGGTGGAAGGAAGATGGGGTGATCTACTTCTGTAAAGATTTACAGCCTCAGAAACCCAGTGGGGGTTGCTAAAGGCTGGAAAAGACTTGATGTCAGTGAGTGGGATATTTTTGGTTTATGAAGCAACATTCCTAAAACCCAAAACCCACTGCCATGGAGTCAATTCCAACTCACACTGACCCTACAAGACAGAGCAGAACTGCCCCATAGGGTTCCCCAGTCTGTCAGTGTTTACAGAAGCAGACTATCTCAACTTTCTCCTGTGGAGTAGGTTTGAATTGCTGACCTTTATGTTAGCAGCCGAATACCCTGACCACAGTGCCAGCAGAGCGTCAGTCTTAGCATATATCACATGCACAAACTGCTAAGTCACATACCAAATGCTGGTAGGCCTGAAGCAGGCATTCTTAACCATAGCAGAAATCTGAGGAGCAAAGAGCTAAGAAAGTATGCTACAGGCTCACACATACATGGATCAAACCTCAGTTTACATTTTGGCAGCTGGGTGCCTTGAGAGTGTCGTGTAATCCCTCTAAGCCTCAATTTACTCACATCTGCTAAATGGGGCCTAGTAACAGTGCCTAAGGGAGCCTGGGCAGTAAAAGCAGTTTGTGATCGGCTACTGACCTGAAGGTGGGTAGTTTGTACTCACCCAGAAGCTCTGCAGAAGAAAGGCCTGGCAAACTGCTTCTGTAAAGATTGAAGCCAAAGAAACCCTCGCTCTACTCTGTAACCCATGGGCTCATGAGGAGGGGGAGCCAAATTGACCTCAGCTAAAACAACAAAGCACCTACATTGATGAGAATGACTCAAGAGGAGGCATTTCCAGCTTTGTGTAAACTGTGGGGTCTTATCAAAGGGAGAAAACACATGCAGTGCCTCAGTGCCCACATAGAAGTAATGAGCTGTGTGTGTCTCACAGATTTTGTGGCTGCCGTAACATGATTATTCAGAGAATTAAAGACCTGGTATATATGAATCTGCTATCACCGCGCCTAATGCAAAGTAAGAACTCAGTAAGTATTGACCATCAAAGCCATTATTAGATGTGGCAGATGCTGCTCTTTGCCTATGAGTCTCCATTCTTGCCTTCTTCCTCAGTAATTGAATCCTAGTTTGTCTTTTTCTATGGAGGTAGTGTGCACACCTATAAAGGGCATTTGTCACCCTCTGTGACTGTTAATGGCATCCAAGTGATGGGTCCTCTTCAGTGAAGCTATGCAGATGCCTCCTAAGGAATGGGGAGGAAATACAGGGATCTCATATTCTGTCTGGGAAGGCAATGTATCCAGGCAGACATGGATACTTTCAGTGTCTCTCAAACCTATGATGAGCCATGCTCTACAGCTGTCAATGAGAACACATTTCTCCTGGGTTCTTGAGAAATACTTGGCTTTCTTGATGTGGCCCCCCTTCTTTATTCCATGTAGACTATTTCTACTTGGGATGTGTGCTAGCTTGGGCTCCTAGGAGACAAGGTTCTCAGATGGAAAAGAGCATGTGGGTGACTGTCAGGAGTGCTCTGAAGATGGACACCTTTGGGAGGAAGGGGAGGAAGTAGGGCTTGGAAGAGGGGGAGAGCAGCCGCAGCGCAATGTCAAAAGAAGGCTTAACGAGTGACACAATGACCTTTCATGCCAAACAAAAGCTCAGAGCTCTATGTCATTCTGGTATTGAATGACATCACAGAAAAGTGGGCATGACTTCGAGCCCAGGCAATTCCTGAAGGGGGTTGATATCTATCTGAGGTCTGCAGTCACTGCACCCAATCCTCCATTCCTGAAGGGGGAGCGCAGCAGGTATATAGCATCCATGACAATTGACATATGAGGCTGGAGGCTTGGCAGCCATTTTAGATGATAAGGCAAACAAGAGAAGATAGAAGCCAGATGTTAAAACTGGCTGAGCAGAGAGACAGAGAGTCTTGGAACACTGATAATACTGTAGAGTCATCTCATGAATCCTGAACTGCCTTTCCTGAGCTTCTCATGTAGTAAGTAATTCCTATTTGCTTAAAGAACTAAACATTTAACTCTGACACATTAATGTAACCAGTTAGCCCAAAAAACGTGTAAAAACTAAAATGAAATTATGAATGTGTTTGGCATTTTTCTAATTTGTTATACAAGACACAGTTCTTATCTTTACTCTTGCAGAAAAAAGTTCAGGTAGATATTCATACACTATTAATAACATGTTTTTACTCCTCACTATTAATAACATGTTTTTACTCCTCTGGGAAGCCTACCATGATTCTTCATCCTCAAAGATCTCTTCCTATTGTGACTGCTCAGTAGTATTCAATGTATGCCAGATGCATTTTTTAAAAAAATAGTGTATATTCCCTTTACTACCTTGTTTATGTGCTCAGTCTTGTGTTACCTCACGGTTTCATATGTGTCAGCCAGGTCTTCCCCTCGATTCTCCCACTGCAAGTCATTTGAGAGGAGGTTTTGCATCATAGAATATATATATATTCACCCTCCTCGGTTTGAATGTAGAGTAATACAGGACACATAAAAGGGATTCATCGACACTTGTTGAAATGAACTAGAGCTCTAAAAACACACTTCCAGATATATGTTAGATCTCCGTAAACTAACAGAGTATTCTGTCTCGTATTAGACACAGAATCAGAGGTTTAGAAAGATGGCTGAATTCCCTTGCAGAGAACTTTTATTTGATGAATGTGGGCTGCATTTGAATGTACTGTCCTCCTTCCTCGAAGCATACTATGTCTTTAAGTGTCATTTAAAAGCAAAAGGGGATCTCAAGTGATGAGCTGACATGTTCCATCAAGGAAAAATGCAGAGTTCTCATTAACAGTAAATAAGGCAACAGGAAGTGGTGGGGAGATCAGCCGCCTCATCTGTATGCGGGGGAGGTGGCCACTTTGGGAGGGTCCAAGGACACAGTGCTGCCAGGACCTTCAGACCACGAGCTGTCCTAGGCCTGCCATCTGCTTCTCTCCAAGTGCGTCTGAAAACTGACTAGATTCCTGAGCTCCAGCGGGTCGTAAAGGTGTGAGGCAGGTGAGGGACACACCATTCTGTCCATGGGCAGCCCAATACCTAAGAACACAAAGCTGCTGATTAGGACATGGTCAACGGCAGCAAAATTTGACCCCTTCATCTGCTTACCTAGGCAATCACTATAGTGACTGCTGCAGTGACCCTATCAAAACAGTGTTTCATTCTCTTGTGCAGAGTCGCTATGAGTTGGAATCAACTCAAGGGCACTGAACAGCAACAGCATTTTCCCTCCTCAGGGGGAGGAAATAGGCCTTAGTTGCATATACTATTTAGTCACTATTCAATTTTCACCACTTTCTCATATAACTTATACAATTTATGTTTCTGGATAAGGATCAAAGTAAGATCTGTATTTATCTAAATAGATATCTCTCTCTCTCCGAATTAGTTTATCTGTCTCCTAACTTCTTGTTATGTCTCCCAACTTTCTTTTAATCTATACGTTCCTTACTTTTTTCTTGTAATGTTCATGTTAAGGAAACTGGGATACAGGCAGACCTCAGTGATAACACAGGTTCAGTCCCAAACCACTGTAATAAAGTGAGTCACACAAATTTTGGGATGCATATAAAAGTTGTGGTTACACTATACTGTGGTCTAGTAAGTGTGCAATAGCAGAATGACCAAAATATGACAGATAGACTTGAAGTGAGCACATGCTGTTGGAATAATGGTGCTGATAGACGTGCTCAATCGAGGCTTGCCACAAACCTTCAATTTGTAAAACATGCAATATTTGTGAAGGGACATAAAGTGACGCGCAATAAAATGGGGTATGCCTGTATTGTTGTTGTTGTTGTTGTTATTTGCTGTCGAGTCGCCTGTATTAGTCTTGTAGAATTTCTCAGCCTCCAGAGATTGTTAGATCCTGGTTCTTAAAGTATATTCACTGGGCCAGGAGGTAGGGCATCAGCAAGTGTATATTTGTTGGGAACACAAATTCTCAGGCCCCACTCTAGACCAACGGAATGAAAACTGGGTGGTGCTGTGCAGAGGAGGAAGAAGCTCTGGGACACAGCAGTGGAAGCATTCAGATGCTAACGGAAAGGTTAGCAGTTTAAAGCCCCTAGCCACTCCACAGGAGAGGATGAGGCAGTCTGCTTCTGTCAAGATGGACAGCCTTGGAAACCTTATGGGGCAATTCTACTCTGTCTTCTAGGGGCGCTGTGAGTCAGAATTGACTTGATAGCAGTGAACTTGCCTTGTGTTGGTGTTGTGGATGGTGCTTCAGATTCACAGGGAGGTTTGCAAACCACTGTGGTGAGGGAAGGCTGTGCCTAATGAGCTCGTACCTCTGTCTCCTGCATTTCCTGGGACTCCTCAGTTAGATCCGGAGGTTTCATTAGATTCAGAGTTGATCTTTCCTCAGGAACAAGTCCTAGGTGATGTTTGGTGTTTCCATCTGAAGGGAAACAAAGCCTGGTTTCTCTCTTCATGTGATGTTAGCAGCCATTTCTGGGCATTGTCTGGTTCTACTATTTCATTTCAATTTTCAAAATGCTATTAGTCCAATTTTATCATATTTTCTTCAATTATTAGCTGGAAGCTGCTGTAAAAGAAAATTGTCTCATCAACTCAAGTAAAGTTAACATTGGAAAGGTAGGATAAAGGCTCGGTTCTTCCCATTACTTATGTTTTCAAAACAATAGTTTGATGACCAAACATCCTGCAGAGGTGAATGGTGAGTATGCTTCTTTGTTCCGTATCTTTAAGAATACGCACATCTGAGTGCATTGGATATATATTCCTGTGTGGTGGCTATTGCTCTTATTTGCTTGTAGGGTTTCGTCTTGCCCAGGAGAAACCTTGTAACCCTGCACAATAGTTCATTTCAATACTAATTTTAAATTTGATTTTGGATTTGGCTTAGCATTGACCTAAATGTCCTTAAATGGTTTCCAAAAAGAGTATTTAAGCCAATTTTACTAGGATTTTTGTTGAAACTCAGTAACAGTTAATTAACTCCCTAAATTAATTCTCCCTTTGATTTTAGCCAGAATATACAAGGACAAAGAACATGTAATTCCCCTCGATACTTGAACCAGATTTACTTAGCTCAGGCCTTGACGAAGACTTTATTAAGATCTGTGAGTTTGAAAATGCCACAAATCTCTTGACAAGTGTTAGCTGAATCTACAGCATTCTTTCAGATAATGCCGGAACTTGAGTACATCCTCATTATCTAAAAGAAATACCAAGACACTTAGATACATTGGATAAATTATTTCTTTGGGAGTAATCTATAATTAATATTCTCAGAAAACCGCCTGCGAGCAGGACCGTAGCTTCATGATTTCCAGGACAAAAAGACAACAAACTGAAATGCTTGGTCTTCCTTCCAAGGTTCCTTCCCAGCATTATAAACCCCATGGAGTCGGAGATTCTGTTACTGAACATAGCGGGAGGGAAAGTTGGGAGAAATTCAGAGACTGGAATGAGACCTCCTTAAAGAATTATCTTCTGCATTTCCCTGATCCTGTGAAATTTTGATCCTTTATCTTTACGATGCATAGATTCAGCAAGATGAGTATAAATATACCCCTTTTGGACACTGTCTGCACAAAAACATAAATGAAGTAAAAAGTGTTTGACTGGAAATATGTTTTACATCACAATATGTGCTAACAAGAAATTTTCCACATGATGCACACAAGTGTCACTATTTTCATTCTGTGAATTGACTAAAAGCTTCCATTGTTTGGGGCTGCATAATCAAGACTGCAGCCAGG
>NW_006921636.1:9193-9733 GCF_000298275.1 Orycteropus afer afer
AAAAAAAAAATGTTTATTCCATATATTGGAGAGAAGTTAAATTTTAGATGAATGGTTTCAATAGAATGACATGTCAATCCTTTACAAAAATAAAGACAAAACAGATGAGTTAAATATAAAAATTAGTGCATTCAAAAAATGTTAGAAGACATAAAAGCACATTAACATGATTGCCATAAATAAAAGAAAGAATCACAAGGGAAAATAAATATAATTTATTCCAACAATAATTATATCTATAATCAAGAACTATTTATAGAATTTGAAAGGCAAAGCAGCTTTCTGAAATCTTATTGAAATCTGTCACTTGGATTCTCCAAATTGCCCCTTAAAAAAACTTCAAAAAACAGGAAAATGATAACAACAAAAAACAAAAGGATCAAGGTTCTGGGAAGATGGCAGAATAAGCAGACAAACTACACAGACCCTCTTCAACAAAGAAGAGGGGAACCGATTCATACAGATACAGAAGATTATCCTGGAGCCATGAGCTTTCAAAGGAAGAATACAGAAGTGGACTAAACTCCAACTAGTGGAAGA
>NW_006921636.1:32123-65721 GCF_000298275.1 Orycteropus afer afer
AGAATGTTAAAAAAATTCAATTATTTCTAAAGCACAAAGAGTTATGTGAGTACTGCTGGGTAATTAAGAACAACAGGTACACAGGCAAGCACTGGACTCTAATTAATTTATTCTGTAACATGACTTGAAATTGGTAACTAATTTTAGCTTCATTACATGCACTTTGTATTGAATTTCTCTTCTATATTTGAGAATTGAACCAAAAAATTTTGCTGAGAGGTATTGAAGTTTTATTAATTGAAAAATAAAATATTTTTGTTTGTCTTCTTACCTACTGAAACAAGTTATTACAGACAATAGAAGACAAATTACAGAAAGCTACAAGTTAAATAAGTCCAAAGCAAATGAATGGAAGTCAAGCCAATGCAATGTTCTCAAGCTGATAACGGCCAAGGACAAAAATTTAAACACAAGGTCTCTGGTGGCTGATAGCACAGTGTGTAAGGTATTTGACTGCTAACCACAAGGCTGGAGGTTCAATCCTACCAGCCACTCTTCAGAAGGAAGATTGGGCAATCTGCTTCTGCAGTGATACTACCTTGGAAACCCAAGGAAGGGTTGCTATGAGTCAGATCTGACTTGACGGCAGTGAATTTGGCTGGTGTTTTTTTTTTTTTTTTTTTTAGTGTGAAATCATACTTCTCTTTCAGGAGTGACTAGTGAGGACTGACCCTGTATTTGGCTATAGAAGATGAATAAAAGGTAGCACCTACTGTACATCCTTTAAGATAAAATACTATGGTCTCATTTGACAAATAATAACATCCTCAATTCTCCCACATTAGATAAGGTTGAGAAATGATTCTGCAAGTTACGCCACTCGACTTGCCTCCCTTATGTCTCAGTTGACTTTAAATGATGTGAAGCCTTTATATGACTTCAAAGGCTCCAAAACAGACAAATTATGACATTGCTGAGCTTTATTTCTTAAAGAATAAATGAAAAGTTTAGGAGCAACAATAATAGAAAAAAAATGAGATAAATTATATCTTTAGGTTCTGTGTATTATGGGTGTATTTCACATTTTCTCTTTATTGCATGCACACACATCAGATACATAATTGGAGACCAAAGAATATTCATTCAATTATCCTAGGATCTCTCAACCTCTGTACTATCAATATTTTGGGCTGAAGGCCAAACATAAGATTTAACAACATCCCTGGCCTCTAACCATTAGATGTTAGTAGCAACAACGCCCCCCCCCCCCCAATGTGACAACCAAAAACCTCTTTGGAAGAAATCAATCCCAATTGAGAAACACTGAGCTCGCTCATCCATCCATCAGTTCCTAAATATTTTGAGTATACACTCTGTGTACACTGTGCTGGGTGTGGAAGATTAGAAAAGTAAACATAACATAATCTTGGCTTCAAGGAGTTCAGCTTCTAGAGACACAAACAGAAGGTCAAGGAATGGGTGATGTAGGTTCATGGAAGTTTTGCTTTGCCTAAAATATCAGGGAAGACTTCCTAGAAAACAAATGCAGCTGAATCAAGTCGTGAAGAATGAGTAATAGTAGCCTGGTTAGGAACTTGCCACACGCCATTGCAGGAGGTGTGGGAAGGCATGGTTATGGAAGATCAGAGGTTAATAACCATGAGAGTTGCTTATTAAATTGGGGAAGAGCATGTCTTGAGCTGAGGCTGCATAACTGCACTCTCATAGAAATTTCTCTAAAGCCTACAGTCAGTGAATAAAAGAATAAAGAGTGAGTGAAAAGCTGACAGGCACAGCGGTGTCACTAGGGTTGGCATCACCCCCATGGACCTCCTCTCCTACTAGACCATAATCATGTAGATTATCATTTTGATCATAGAATAACATGTGATAACTGTAGTTGTAAATTGCTTAAATGTAACATTTTTTTAGGTTATATGAATACTAAACACAAAATTGTTTTGTAAAATTTTTCTACATTTAATTACAACATTGTGAATCACATTATTAGTTGCTGAAAGGAATCCTTTTTTTTTTTTATTTTCCTTCTTCTTTTTCTTTAATTACCACTCCATTTTCAAAAAAGTTATTGATATAGGTTTAAAATACCAATTACCACAATATTATAGCTAATGCACCAGAATCTATGGCTAAATCAGTGACTATAAAACAAAAACAACAGCATGTGCTTATAGTATGTACACATGGGACCACGTGATTCAAAACATTGGTGTAATTGGGTAATAATCACAGCTCTGACCAGAGGGTATTAGAAGGTTCAAAAGTAAAGGAGCATAGAGTTTTAGCATTGTAAGTACAGTGATACATGTAAGCTGAGCTTATGAATCATGATTTTGTCGTTACAACTAACTACAGGGATATTTTTATAGAAAATAATAATTTTCTGCTGAAACAGTGCACACAAGTTTTATACATAGTCATGTTGGTGTCACCACCTCAGAAAAGTAAAAGCCAACGCCATCTGCCACCCCTGTGCCTTGTAGTTATTGTACTGGGCACGCACTACTAGGCAAGAAGAACCTCTCAGTTTGGAATGAGAACTGTATAATACAGCCTAATCCCAGTGAATTGTTTCAAAAACCAAAGAATGACACAAACCCACCACTGTCACTTTAGAAAACCTCTGCCTTTGTTTGTAGTATATATATGTGACCCTTTTAGGGGGAGCCACTGTCGGAAAGCAATGAGTTTCTCTTTATGGTGATGGGAAGTTTGGCAATGATTATGCATGACAATTGAACAAAATGACCAATGTGATTGATATCGTGGAATTCCATATCTGAGCAATGCTGAATTTCCGAATGTTGTGTTATATATATTTTCACAACAACTTTTTAAAGTGCAAAAGGAACGACCCTTTCAGTAGTCACCATGCTCTTCACAGGCATGGAGAACACATACAAATAAAATTATGTTTAATATTTTATGAAACTCTCACTGCCATCTAGTTGATTCTGACTCATGGTAACCCCCACTGGGTTTCCATAGCTGTAAATCTTCATGGAAGCAGACTGTCTCATCTTTCTTCCATAGAGCGGCTGTTGGGTTTGTATCACTGACGTTTTGGTTAGCAACCAAGTGCTTTAACCACTACACCACCAGAGCGCCTAAACATTTTATAGTAAATAAATTATATCTGTATTCTGCTGATCCAGGATGTGTGAAGCAAAGGAGAGAAAGCTAAGAACAGAAATCCAACTTCTCTGCTGTGTGGCTATGGGGGTCCACAAAGTACCACGGCAATTTGAAGAACCTGACTCAAAGGAGCAAACATTTTATAAACTTGTTGTGTGTCAGATGATCTTTGTAGAAGGAGATGTTTCAAGAACACTGTCCAACCTCTGGGGAATTTGAGTCTAATTTGATTGTACAAAATTAGTAGTAGCAAACAATGCTTGAGCAAATGTTAAGTACTATATATGACGCCAAGGTCTAGAGACATGATGACAGGGCTCAGTCCTTGGCTGTGTGAGCTTGTGGGCTAAAAAGTGAGGTAGACATCTTCAGAATTCTTCTGACAACTGAGTCTGGATCTAGAAGGGAAGAGCAGAGATCTTTCCACTACTCTCTCTGGCTCTGAAAACCCACCACTACCCGTTCATACTGAATGTCCTCGATGTTCCCAAAAAAGTAAACAGAAGAGTTGCTACTTGGATGAATTAGATGGTTGCTTGGATTTATGACTGGCATCCCAGGAATTATTTACAAGGAAGGTGCAAACAGCAGCACATTTACTCTGTTGCTTTCACCCCAAATTCTATGAGCTTCTTATGTCATATTGTTTAACCTCATTACCAAAGGGATACTTTACTTAGTCTTTCTAAGTTAGAGATGGTCCAGGCATTATGAAAAGCTGTCAAAGGTTAAGACACTTGAATGTTGATTGTAGTCATGGTGTGAAACTTAGTGATGCGTTAACTATATAAAAAAGTGGATGCAAGTCCCATCTGCCTCCCTAAAACCAAACTTAATGCATTCTCAGCTGCACCTCCCCTGAGGAGGTATCTCAAATATTAAACCATTTCAGCAGTACTCTAAACAAGTGGAAATGTGATGAAGAGGGATAAGAATAGCAGTGGCTGGTATCTCAGTTCTTTGTTTAGATGGGCAGAGTAACATCAGGTGTTACACATCTTCACCAGAGAAGAGCTAAGCTTGTTGGGTAAAGACTTATAATTAGACATGAACAATTAAACTAAAGGGCATTTGCCTTAAACTTCAGATCAGAATAATATGGCTCTGGGATATTTCAGACCACAAAGTGAGTTGAGAGGGTCAACAGGCAAAGCAAGAGCCCTGGACAATTTTGACCATTGCCAGTTACAAGGGAATGGAAGGACCCTCACAAAGTAGTCTTCAGGATGGGGAGAGTTGGAATATCTTGGGCTGCAATGTGATTTTTTTTTTTTTTTCTTTTTAACCTGGCTTTAAACTCATTAATGTGAAACCAGATACACCAAGGCTCTTGGGTGTTCATTATCAACTAGAAAAGAATGTCCCATGTAGTCCAGAAAAAAATATCATGAGATCATATGTAGGTGTAACATAAAGATGATGAAGCTTAAAAGAGCCCTATTGGCACAGTGAGAGCTCTGGTAGTGTAGTGCCTAAGGCACTTGACTGCTAACCAGAAGGCTGGAGATTCAAGCCCACCAGCCACTTCTCAGAAGGAAGGTTGGGCAATCTCCTTCTGTAGTGATACTGCCTCGGAAACCCAAGGAGTGTTCACTATGAGTCAAGTCTGAAGTGACGGCACATAACAACAATTGGCACAGTGGTGAAGCTGTCTACTGCTAACCACGAGGTCGGTAGTTCAACTCTATCAGCTGATCAATAGAAAGAAAATATGGCAGTCTGTTTCCCTAAAGATTACAGCCTTGGAAACCCTATGGGGCAGCTGTACTCTGTCCTATACTGTTGCTATGAGTCAAAATCGACTTCATGACGACTGGTAGTGAAGCTTAAATTCAGAACATCTCATTATCATGGACACCTTCCAAAAAACTGTGAGGGGACCCAGAAAACATTCACATAGTCATATGCACTAGTAAAATCTGTAGTGAAACTGGAACAAATATATATATATATATATATATATATATATATATATATGAATATATATGTATATGTATATGTATATATATGTATATGTATATATGTATATGTGTGTATATGTGTGTGTGTGTATATATAATTTTCATATCTTTATACCTCTATATATATTTAGGGAGTTCTGGTGGCACAGTGCCTAAGGCATTTGACTGCTAATCAGAAGGCTGGAAGTTCAAATCCACCAGCCACTCTACAGAAGAAAGTTTGGGCAACCTACTTCCATAGAGATACCGCCTCGGAAACCCAAGGAGGGATCGCTATGAGTTGGGATTGACTCAACAGCAATGACTTTGGTTTGGTTTCTCTATATATTTATAGCTATATTTATATTCTTATATCTCTGTCTCTGTACTTATATCTAATCTAGATCTATATATTTACACCTTTCTATATATTGGGAGCTCTGGTGGCATAGTGCCTAAGGCATTTGACTGCTAACCAGAAGGCTGGAGTTTTCAAACCCACCAGCCATTTCTCAGAAGGAAGGTTGAACAATCTACTTCCATAGTGATACTACCTCAGAAACCCAAGGAGGGGTCGCTATGAGTCAGATCCAACTCGATGGCAATGGGTTTTTTTAGATGTACACATTTAGGTAATGGAGGAGATACAAGGCTTATAGTAAAAGGAATCAAGTAGCAGATCATAGGAAATCTGATATTTTCAGACCCCTTCTACTGTTTTGTGCACTGCTTCCCTTCAGTGTTGTAAAAATGGCATGGTGGCATCTGACCTCCTCTAACTTCATGAAGAGGATAAATCACCATCAGCATCAAGAGCACAAGGCTGATTACTATGAGGTGGAGAGCAGACATATCTTCACCTCTCAATCTTTTTACCAGTTCAGACACCAGCATCCCTTCCATGAAACTCTCTACTCCTCTTGTGAGTTTGATAATTTGTTGCAATAGTCACACAGAACTCATAGGCAATACTCACGATTATGGGGTTTATTAGAGGTTACAATTTAGAATCAAGAATGACTCAAATAGAGTTCTACCTCAGGATAGTTTCTCACCTTGCTCACAGGCAAGCTTCTCCCTGACCTTGGCCTCTTGGCCTTTGGTCCCTAGGCCTCTTGGACCTCTTGGACCTTTTGGGTCAACCCAGCTTCTGCCTTTCTTGGTTACGTGTTGCAAAGCTTATTAACGACACGACTAAGTGCCCAGAGGCACCCCACTCCACCGATAAGCTTCAGCCCAAAACCACTCAGCTCTCTTGCTCCATGGGTGCCAAGCCTAACTCCACTGACAAGTGGCAGGAGGCACTCCACTCCACCAGCATGCCTCTGACTGATAGCAATCAGCCTTTTTGTTCCCTCGGTGGGGAAGTCCACCACACTGTCTCCTGCCAGTCTCCTAGTTCTGCTGACTCTACTTCTTGTCATCTCTGGCCATCTTTGGTGTTACAGGTCTTTCTCTCTCTCTCTATGTCTCCTAAGTTGAGGAGGTTCTCAGAGTAGGATTTCTGGATCCAAAGGATGTGCTCCACTCCTGGCTCGTCTTTCCTGGTGATAGTGAGATTCCCTGTGTCCTCCTCTGGAATGGCTCATTTTAAACCTAATGGGATGGCAAAACTGACCAATACCCTCTGTACAGTTCCATACACTTTATTTGCATGATCCCACTCCTTCCAGGATGCCACAAGCACCTTATTTGCATAGTCTCATCCAATCATTTGGTGGAAGTCACATGACCAAGTGAGAAAGGTCATATCAAAGGGACCCATTGCATTGCAGGTGTGGAGAGCTATAAATTCCTGGGAATTTAGCCAATTCCTGACAGGTGTGGGCAGGCGCATGGAAACCTAGCTCCCTCTGCATGTGGCCAGGACAGCTTGACATCAGAAATCTGTCCTTTGGGGACTTTCCCTGAAATCTCACACATCCGTGACTTCTTCCTTTTCCCTGAGAGGATTTCCCTGTTTAACTCACTTGTAAGAAAAATCAGAGTCTGTCTCCAAGGACCCAACCTGATCTAATCTGAATTAAAAGATATTTGCAGTATTTATCAGCTTTAAAAATTTTTTAATTCAATGTGATCATTTTATCATAAATAAATGTATATGCTTGTGCCTAAGTTTATTAGATTTTACTCCTTGTCTTACAGAAAAGTATCAGAACTTTCTAAGTTTCTGGTCCCGCAAAGCCTGCATCTGTTCTTTGTGGAGTAGACTAAGACTGAAACATGGTGTAGGTGAGCAAGAAACTGAACCAAGGGTCAAGGAGAAGATGAGAAATCAGTCCCTACAGAACCAGCATTATAGAGGGACAAGGGTGACAGCACAGCCACGCAGTCAGGGACATACATCATCCTTGGAAGCCATAAATCAAGATCGATGTTATCGATGATTCTTAATTTACTAAGTGGAACTACACAACATATTTTTCTTAAGATGGTAAGGTATGTAGATGGTTATTTGGCCAATTATTTAACTACACTCAAGAAGAAACCAAGGATCACTTGGATTAGAGAATGTCATATCCAGAAGTGCGCAATGACAACAACAGTTCAAGAGCAGAGGAATAAAGGTAATTTAGTATTTAGGAATAATTACTAATCTTTTCAATTTAATGGTGTCATGCAATCTATGCAGACAGTCTTGCTTAAAGCTGCAAAATACTGCTAAGGACCCGAATGTTTAAAATTCCATAGTATCTCAGAAACAGAAGACAAGGGCTTTGACTATAATCTTCTATAGCTTACCTTGTAAGTTTGTTGTTGAAAAATGTTGTATTTATACATTTTATTGGGCACATTACTATACACTAAAGTTTGAGAGTGTTACTTAATTAATTCCTAAAACAAATATTTCCTCTTTCATCTCTATGTTTCAGAAAGTTTTATAGAAATTATGTGACCTTTGTAAGATTTAAAAATCCAACTATGAAACCATGTGGTCATGAAGATTAGTTGAACTGTTGAAGTTTATAATTTTTAATATCTTCCATAAAAGTCCATTACGTTTTCCAATGCTTTGAGTTATTCCTTTTAGTTCTAGTGAGTCCTATAAGAAATATAATCTTCTTATTGATGTCTTTACATTTCTATTTAGAGAGATTTCCAGGTTTATAATCATACTTTTATATTGTACTAAATTGTTTTATCACCTATTAAAAATTATTATATTCATCTTAGAATACCTAACTACTTGGTTCACTTTTATCTTTTTCTCAGTACTATATATATATATATATTAGTTATGTACTTCATTTGGCTTTTTAATTTTAAATGTCATCATTTAATTCTTTCTGCTTTTCTTGGGCTTTTTGTTGGTCTATTTATTTTAATTGTTACTTGTATAGCAATATGCAAGTTCAAAGTTACTTACGTTTCTATGAGCACAGTTTTTGCTATATCTAATGATTTAATATGTATTACCCTCATTGGGAGCTCTGGTAGCATAGTGGCTAAAGCACTTGACTGCTAACCAGAAGGCTGGCGGTTCAAACCCACCAGCCACTCCTCGGAAGGAAGGTTGGGCAATCCTACTTCTGTAGTGATACTGCCTCGGAAACCCAAGGAGGGGTCGCTATGAGTCGGGGCCAACTCGACGGCACATAACAACAACAACAACAACAACCTTCATAGTGTAGTGCTAAAGCACTTGACTGCTAACCAGAAGGCTGACGGTTCAAACCCTCCAGCCACTCCTCAGAAGGAAGGTTGGGCAATCTACTTTCGTAGTGATACCACCTCAGAAACCCAAGGAGGGGTCACTATGAGTCAGATCCGACTTGACGGCACATAACAACACCCGCAGTATTTATTTCCTAATAGTTGATGGTTACATTATTGATTTGCTCCTCAACCCAAAGAATGTTAAAAGGAACATTTTACATTTCATTTCTTTGTGGTTACATATTTTGTTTATAATTGTGTTTTTTCACTCATAGTTATATTGCAGTGTGACCCGTAAAGATGGCCTATAGAAGAACTACTCTTGAAAATCTACTCAAATTTCCTTTGAACCTGTAATGTGAAAGTTTTAAAAAATGTTCCATGGATCTTGCAAGTAACATTTGTATAAAGGCATTCTTATTTATTATGATTTTTAAAGTTCACTTGTAGAATCATTTATCATCTACTTAACTTTTAAGTAGTTTAGGAAAATCCCTCCCTCCTCTCTTCTTTTTCTCTCACAACTGTTCTCTATCAGCTCTGATGTTTCTATTAGAAATTTCTATGCATTTTGTTACTCTTGGACCCATCTTCATGTATCTCATTTTTTCTTTCATGAGGTTTTATCTTTTCACCTTATAGATTCTTAAGTTTATTTTTCACTTCATTGATTTGATGCTATGCAATATCTAGACTAGAATTGCATGCGTTCATTGCTGTTTTAAACTTAACAACCTTGAATTCCATCTTCACAAAGTGTGGCATCCTTCCTAATACTTAATAAATGTAGATTTACTCACTGCTGTCAAGTCAGATCCAACTCATAGACCCCTCCTTGGGTTTCCGAGGCAGTATCACTATGGAAGTACATTGCCCAATGTTCCTTCCAAAGAGTGGCTGGTGGGTTTGAACTGCCAGCCTTCTGGTTAGAAGTCAAATTCCTTAGGCACCATGTCACCAGAGCTCCTAAATGTAGATTAGAACCTAAGTAAAATTTTCTTCAGCAATCTCAATCAAAACTCTAGCAGATTTTTTTTAGGGGATGGAGAGTAACAGGGTGATTATAAATTTATTAAAATATTCAGGATAGTGAAAAATATTCATAGTAAAAACCATGAATGTTAGAGAACTTACACTGTCACATTTACAAACTTACTCTAAAGTTACAATTATGAAGAAAATGTGGCATTACCTCAGGGACAGGCACAAAGACCAATGAAATAAAGAACACAGAAACCAATGTACATATATAAGGACGCAGGTAGAACTGCAGAGCGTTGCAAGAAGATTGGTCTTCCAACAAAGGGACAAGGGAAAAATAGGTATGCTTACAGGGTCTCAATGAGTCAGAATAGACTCACTGGCAATGGGTTTGGTTGGTTATATGGAAACAACACTGACTCTTGTTTCTCTGTTGCTAGTTGTCACATCAGCTCTGATTCATGATGGCCTTACATACAAGAAAGAACAGTGCCCTGATCCGGCTATCTTCATGATTATTTGTATGTTTCAATTCACTGTTATGGCTGTTGTGTCAATTCATCTCATCTAAGGTTTCCTCTTTTCTTTGACCATCTGCTTCACCAACATGATGTCCTTTTCTAGCAACTGATATTTCCTGATGATGCATTCAAAGTAAGCAACCTGAAGTCTTGCCCTCCTTGCTTCTAAAGACCATTTGGCTTTATTTCTTCTGTTGTTGTTGTTAGGTGCTGTCGAGTCATCTCTAACTCATAATGACCCTATGCACAGCAAAACGAAACACTGCGAGGCCCAGCACCACCTACCTTCTCCCTGCTATACTAGACCCCATTACCACAGCCACTGTGTCAATATCCATCTCATTGAGGGCCTTCCCCTCTTTCGTCGACCCTCCACCTTACCAAGCATGACATCCTTCTCCAGGGAATGGTCCCTTCTGACAATATGATCAAATTATGTGACAGGAAGTCAGGCCATTCTCACTCCCAAGGAGCATTCCGGATGCACTTCCTCCAGGACAGGCTTGTTAGTTCTTTTAGCATTCCATGGTATTTTCAGCATTCTTCACCAGCACCACAACTCGAAAGCATCAATTCTTCTTTGGTCTTCCTTACTCATTGTCCAGTTCTCACATGCATATGAGGCAATTTAAAATATCTTGGCTTATGTCAGGGGCACCTTAGTCCTCAAGGAGACATACTTGCTCTTCAACACTTGAAGGAGGTCCTTTGCAGCCGACTTGCCCAGTGCTACACGTCATCTAATGTCCTGACTGCTGCTTCCATTGGATCTATTGTAGAACCAAGCAATGTGAAGTCTTTGACAACTTCAATCTTTTCTCCATTTATCATGATGCTGCTTATAGGGCCAGTTGTGAGGATTTTTGTTTTCTTTATATTGACTCCATACTGCAGACTGTATTCTTTAATCTTCATCAGTATGTGCTTCAAGTCATCCTCACTTTCAACAAGCAAAGTTGTATCGTCTGCATATCTCAGGTTGCTAATGATTCTCCCTCCAATCTTGATGCCATATTCTTCTTCATATAGTCCAGTTTCTTGGATTATTTGCTCAGCATGTAGATTGAATAAGTATGGTGAAAGGATAGAACCCTGACATACTCCCTTCTTGATTTTAAACCATGTAGTGTCCCCTTATTCTGCCTCCTAGTCTTTGTACAGGTTCCTCATGAGTACGATTAAGAATTCTGGAATTCCCATTCTTCTCAATGTTATCCACAATTTCTTATGATCCACACAATCAAATTCTTTTGCATAGTCAAAACAAAACACAAGTAAATATCTTTCTGGTATTCTTTGCTTTGAGCCAAGATCCATCTGACATCAGCAATGATACCCCTTGTTCCACATCCTCACCTGAATCCAGCTTGCACCTCTGGAAGTTCTCTGTCAATATACTGCTGCAACTGTTTTAATTAATTTCAGTAAAATTTTACTTGCATGCGATATTAATGCTATTGTTCGATAATTTCCATATTCTGTGGGATCACCTTTCTTTAGAATTGGTACAAATATGGCTCTCTTCCAGTCAGTTGTCCAGGTAGCACTCTTTCAATTTCTTCTAAGACTGCTGTATTTATTCTTCTGACACTCCACAGTATCTTGCTTCTCTACCTCATACCATACACAGATATTATAGCAGGTGGATATAGATCTAAACATGAAAGGTAAAATCAAGATGTCTTGTAAAAAAATAGTATGAGAGTATGTTCATGACTCAAAGAGTAAATCTTAAGTTAAGGAAAAATTATTTGAACCGAGTAAGTAGTGGGATGTAATATATCAAAATTTGTGAGAAACATCTGAGGCATTGCTGAGATAAAAATGTATAGCACTGAACGTGTATACTAGAAAATTCTCAACTCATTAACCTGTGCTCCCACCTCAAGAACCTAGGAAAAGAGGAAAATAAACCCAACAACAAACACAAAAAGGAAATAATTAAGAACAGAAATGAATTAAATTGAAAAAAGAAAATAATAAAGGAAATTATGGCAACAGAGAGCTGGTTCTTTGAAAAGACCAGTATAATTGACAAACCTTTCACAAGACAAAGAATAAATGAGAGAAGATCCAGGCAGCCAATGTCAAGAATGAAACAGGAGATATCACTATAGATGAGGCAGATAGTAAATATGTCAATTCCCCCCACCATTGATATGCAGTGTTAATGTAATTCCTACCAAAATCTCAGCAATATTTGTTATAAGTATATAGAGAGTAGTCTAAAATTTATATAGGAAGGCAAAAGAACTAGAATAAATACAACAAATGAATATATATATATATATATATATATATATATATAAAGTAGGAGGAATTAGTCTACCTAATTTCAAAACATGGACATCTTTTGGCAGAGGGCATTATTCAGCCTACCACAAACCCAGGTGTCCATTAGTGAGTGAATGTTTAAGCAAAGTATGATGTAGCCATAGCATAAAATGCTCCTCAGCAATATGAAGCAACATGCCATTAATACATGCAACAAGAGATAAACATGCAGAGAGATACACTCAATGAAAAAAAGTCAATACAAGAAGTTTACAAACTATATGATTCCTTGTATAACTTTTTGAAATGACAAAATTGGGGAAAGAGAGAGGAAGTAGTGGTTGTCAGGAGTTAAGAAGGAAGTGGAGATGGGAGGGAAGTAGGTGTGACTGTGCAATGGCCACATGAAGCATCCTGTGGTGGTGGAAACCTTCTATACCTTGACTGTATCAGTGTCCACATCCTGGTTTGATATTGTACTAGGTAGTTTGGCAAGATGGTATCACTGGGGGAAAATGTGACATTTACATGTGAATCTATAATTATCTCAAAATAAAAATTTTAATTACTTTTTAAAGACTGGTTTTCACCTTTATCATTCTTTCTCACTTTCTTTCCCTTGCACACTCTGATACAAGCCAGCTGCTTCGTTGGGAACGGCCCTTCGGAGAGCCCAAAGTGGCAAGACACTGAGAGATGTATCTAGACAGCAGACAGGAGGGAACTGAGTCCCTTAGTCCCGCAACCTGAGGGGTACGGAATCCTGCCGACAATCATGTCGTTGAGGTTGGAAGAAGATTCTTCTCCGCTCCAGCCTTCATAGGAGACCACAGCTCCAGCTGACACCTGGATTACAGCTCTATGAGGAATTGTGAGCCAGAAATGCCCAACTAAGGTGCACACAGATTGTTGATCCTGACAAACAATGATGCCAGATATTTGTTGTGTTAAGCCACTTTGGGGGCATAAATTTTATGTGGCGATAACTCATACAATAAGCCATGACCAAGCAACTGCACTCATAACTATAATATCCAGCATAACTAAATGGGCCATGCATTTTGGGCACAGATGTTTTCTGGCATTATTTATAAATTAATATTCAAATCAGGATTATTTGTAATAGCTAAGAGCGAGAAACAAGCTAACATTTCAACGGGAGTAGAATGCAAAACTTACTCCTTTCTGCCACAAGGCATCTGTAGTGGTTTAGGTTATGTGTCAACTTGGCTAGATCTAATTTTGAGTGGCTGGGCAGCTGGTGGTAGTTATTCCCCACGATGAGACTAGGAGACTAGCAATCATCCCCATGGTAGAATCTGCCACAAGCAGCTGAGTAGCTGCTTCAGGAATGTGGTCTGCTTCCTGTATATAAGGAGAAGCTTTGGGAATGGGCTGCAGCTTTTGGCACACTTGAATCCTGCATGTAGCTGAGCTGTTGTTCAGAAGCCTGCCATGTTGTCTGCCAGTCTTGGGACCCATAATGGACTTGAATCAATGGCCTGCCATGTGGTTTGGTGATATCAGAACTGTGCCTTTTACTTGTAGACCTTGGTTTGTCAGCCTCAGCAGGCAAACCAGCAGCAGCCTCAGCTGCCTGAGTGAAGAAAAGCCTCCAGATTCAGTGGGCCAGGAGCTAGAGGCAGAACTGAAGCCCAAGGTCGAGGGGCTTTAACCCAGCCCCTAGAGCCTGGCACTTTGAACTCGGACTTCCATCCTCCAAAACAGTAAGAGAATAAACTTCTGTTTGTTAAAGTCACCCATTTGTGGCATATTCCTGTCAGAGTGGCACTAGGGAACCAAAACACCATCATTAAGGCTGATCATTCACCTCTCAGTAAGTGCCGTGTTCACACTCACTTAGGATGTCCTGATTCATTCTCTATTCATTCCCAGGCTTTGTTTTTATCCCCTTTTGTGTCATACCTTAGGTTTATGCTCGAATCTTCAGCCATTGCTCCTCAGCATACCACCCCTGCTTGGTAGTCAGACTTTTGCAGAATTAGCTACAAATTGTGCAGAAGTCAACAGTTCTCCACAAAACACTAAGTCCTTATGTTATGCCACTCCACTAGCGTGAATGTCCCCCAGTCCTCACAGCAATTTCATCTGAGCAACCTCATTGTACTTTATTGTCACCAAAGCTTGGCCAAAGCCATCTTGACTCAGCCTGACTGGTCCCTCAAGTGAAATCTTAGGGTAGTATCACCAGTGTATTAACCGCCTTCCTTCCAGAAGGTCTGTAGGATACTTTTGCCAGACTTTCCATATCAGCAGAAGAGGTACCTTTTGAGAAGCCTCACCAGAGGCTTATCTCGTAAAACATTTTCCATAAAGGTTTGTTTGTTCTCAGTCTACATGATTGAGAGAGACAGTGTGGGACCAGGCAGTGGAACAGATTTGATGGCATGCAACAACAACATAAATATATATGTATGTGATATTTATGTACATATGTGTGTGTGTGTATATATACATATATATATATACATATATATAATGTGTTTATGGGAGCTCTGGTAGCATAGTGGCTAAGACACTTGCCTGCTAACCAGACGGCTGGCGGTTCAAACTCACCAGCCACTCCTCGGAAGGAAGGTTGGGCAATCCTACTTCCGTAGTGATACTGCCTCGGAAACCCAAGGAGGGGTCGCTATGAGTCGGGGCCGACTCCACGGCACATAACAACAACAACAACAATGTGTTTATAAGTTTTCAAGTACTGCACAGATATAAAAAAATATCAGCGTTAAAGCTGTTCAATAACATTTAATGAAAGGATCTGAACTCCAGAATCACTTTGAGTTGAAACTTTCGGAAACAGTACCTCTGACCTCTATTTCTTATTGAAGTTACTAATTCCAGAAAAACAGTGCGTTCTTGAAGGCATAGCTGTGAAATGAAGCCCTGCTGTGACTTAACAAGTGAGTTTGGAACCAGGTCCCTCAAAGCACTTGTCTACATATCCCTGCAGCCCGGTTTTGGTCTTGGCTTTGATCAGTGTCTCTCATGCTCACTCTTGCCTGGGCACCTGAAACACCCTCTCCCAGGAACTCCACTCACCAAAGGGCCTTTCTTTTCCTTTCTGGCCCTGGTTTCTCAGAAGTTTCCTCCTGGGACTTATCTGCTTACTTACGGCAGTCCTCTATTTCTCCCAAGCTCTGAATTTCAAATATAAATAATGAACTTACATTGCATATTCTTAAACACAAGTGGAAATAAATGATTCTGCAAGAAAGCTTTTACAAATATGGACAGAGGGTGATAATCACCGAAACCTAACTAAGCTTTTCTATGCAAAAGCAGCAGTATGGCACAGTGGCTAGGATAAGCAAGCAGGTAGTGGTTTCCAATGGCCTCATGGCTCTTTGAATAATTTCCTTAATTTCTCTAAGCCTCAATTTCCCACTGGGAACATAAAGCCAGTAGCAAGATCTCTCACTGAAAGCAATTGTGAATATTAAGTGGGAGGTCATCCAGGAAATGATTTTAGCAAAGTGCCTGGATACTGTTATCACTCAGTACCTATCAACTGCTGTATTCATTACTTCTACATCATTATTGCTACTTCTAACAAAAGGCTTGAACTTGCCTAAAAGTTGGTGGTTAAAACCCATGTAGGAGAGCCACAGAAGAAAAGCCTTGGGATCCATTTTCATAAAGATTACAGCCCATGGAGCAGTTCTGCTCGAAGCCATGAGTCACTGTTGTTTATTTATTTATTTTTTTTTTCATTTTTGGTTTTATTGTTATTAATATTTTGCACACACCCATCACTCCAGCTTTCTAAATTCAGATAACACATACAATGCTCCCTTTGTTCAATGATTCTGTTTCTTTACTTCCTTTTCTATGGCACCATGCTTGATCTAGAAATACTGTGGTAGAAAAGATGAGTGTGGTCTCTGCCCTTAGTAGTACTATCTATATCTTCACAATGAGAGAGAGAATATACCAGAAAAGAAATGGATTTCATATCACATACTCAATGGGCTCAGTCGCCACCACCTGGAACTTGGTGTTGAAAGGATGCTGGGTTCCTGTTTAGACTTAGCCCAAGAGAGGGTTGCACTGGAGGTACCCACTGTAGGTGCCGGGGGAGAGGGTGTCCACACCTTTCCTACAGATATGCCATCCATGTACTGACCCAGTGCACTGCTTAATAAATAAATAAAAGAACGGGTAATTGTATAATTCCAGGTTAGGTCTTAGTGTGACTTGTCATTCCAGGAAGTTTAGTTTTAAGAAAACAAAATTAGTAGCATGAACCCCAGCTGTTGACATTTTTCTCTGCTTCTTGGCACCTATTATCTCAGCTGGTCTAGGCATAGCTCAGCAATTACCATAGTTCTGCAGGCGGCTCTCGGGCCACTTGAGCTGACACTTTGAAATATTACTGGGGAAATGCTGCAGGTGCTGGAGCTTGGCAGAGGCCCAACAGCGAGTCTGCATCAGTCTAGAATTTTTAAAAAGTTCTGTGCACAATCACTTACGTTATTAAGCTGTTTCAATTAGAGGAGAAAATCCTATTTTCTTTGGCAGGCATCTTGTTTCATCTGGGAAGCGCCATCACTCTGCCAATGAAAAAGGAAGCAGCATTTGCTGGAATTCTGTCGGGACCGGGAGCATCGTGCACCGCAGCCTGGGAGCGGAGCAAGTGCTGTGTGTGACGGGTTGACAGACCGACCGGAGGACTTCTCATACCCAGATTTCTTCTTCTCAGAATGCTTCAAATGCTTCTGGTCTCTACCCCACAGCCTCACATACAACTCTTGATGGCCACGTCTTCTTCTCTAGAGCTTTCATCAGCATGGCTCTTGCTTCCCTTTCTAGATTTTGATCCACTCTTATGGACCTGAGTATTAGAAAGATGAAATGAAAATTCATCTGAGTATTACAAAGATTAAATGAAAATTATTTATAATGAAAATCATTTCTTAAAAAATCCCTTAATGTTAGATGATACTAAGAAGTTATTATAAATATTGTAAGATGTGCTAGGGTATGGTGGCTATGTAGGAAAATGGGCTTCTTCTCAGTAAGTGACGCATACAGGAGTGCACATGCACAGAGTGACATGATGCCTGGGCGTGATTTAAAGCACTACAACAGCAGCAAAGTGTGTTGAGTAGACAAAGCCAACTGGAATAAAGTACAGATGATAGTTACTGAAGGTCGGTGATGCATATGGAATGACTCATTACATTATTCTCACAAAAGTTTCTATAGTCAAAATGTTTTATACTCACTGTCAGTCATCCATCAAGTAGCAGGCATGTGCATTTTATACATATACTGCCATCAAGCTGCTTACGACTATAAAGACCCCTCCTTGGGTTTCTGAGGCAGTATCACTATGGAAGCAGATTACCCAATCTTCCTTCTGAGGAGTGGCCGGTGGGTTTGAACTGCCAGCCTTCTGGTTAGCAGTCAAATGCCTTAGGCACTATGCCACCAGAGCATCCATATATATTTATAATATATGTATATTATTATATATCTAAGACATATATCAACATGTATGCAAAAACTTATGCTATACACAGACACTATATGTATAATTCCATTTAGTAGTTTTATGATCATTAAAAGTTGAAGACAGTAAAAACAAGAACAAAATTTAATGCCAATGTTTGAGTATATTCACAACACACATATTTACATGTACACAAAAAAACACATATTATACACAGACTCTTGTGTATCTCATTTGATTCAGTAGTTTTATAATCATTAAAATTTGAGGAGAGTAAAAACAACAAGAAGGAAACTTAATGCCAATGTTTGGGTTCACCATTTAGACTTTTGGAAACTCTCCACGTCCATTTAGTGAATCTGGATATTGGTGGATCCTAACGGACCCTCCATTTTGGTTTGCTATTGAACTTATACAGTGCCAATCCTTGTTAAAAGATCGAGTAGCTGCTGAGATTAAAAGTGACCAATTTAGTGAGATTACAAAGTCAGCTACACTGTAGATATTTGGCATATACTACTGAACTTGAATTTCTATCTAGTTATTCATACTTATATAATCTCTGTTCTTTGTATGCTTTAGAGAACTGTATGGTCACCTGATTCCTTTGTTTCAAAGGACAGTTACTGAGTTGGCCTCAAGGATCAACTATCACTGTCATAACCTCAGGCCATAGAGCTACTCATTATTAGGGCTTGGGTTCTAGAATTAGAATATAAGATGGATAGGATATAAAATGATGTTACTACAGCATTGTTATGGTTACCTAGTACTGCTCTGACAAGAATATACCACAAATGGGATGGCCTTAACAAACAGGAAGTTACTGTCTTACAGTTTTGAGGCATTAAGTCCAAGTTCAAAGTGCCAGGCTCTAGGCGCTGGGTGAAAGCCCCTCAACATTGGGGTCCAGCTCCACCTCCTGCTCCTGGCCCACTGTCTTCACTGAGACAGCTGCTAGCTGCTGAAGCTGAAAAATAAATAAAAGTTTGACAAATAAAAAGGCACAGTCCTGATGTTACCAAACCACATGGCAGGCCACTAACTTAAGTCCATTGTAAATCCCAAGGTCAGCAGAGCATGGCAGGCTGCTGAACAATGGTACAGCTACATGCAGGCTCCAAGCGTGCCATAAAGCTAGAGACCATTCCCCAATCCTTCTGCTTATATACAGGAAGCAGACCACTCAGCTGCTCCCAGTACATTCCTCCATGGAGCCGATCACCAGTCTCATCATGGGGAAAAAGTACCACCAGCTGCCCAGCCACTCAACCAGGCTCAGCCAAGTTGACACACAAACTGAACTACCACAAGCATGAACCCTCCTTGGCACATGCTTATGCAGAATTATATCAAATTGCATTTTCAACTCTAATCTTTAGCATAAACCAAAAGTAAATAAATAAATAAAACTCACTGACATTGAGTAGACTGCAACTCATAGTGACCCACATTGGGTTGCTAAGGTGGTAAATCTTTAAAGAAGTAGATTGCTCCATCTTCCTTCCATGGACCAGCTGGTGGGTTTGAACCATCAACCTTCTGGTTAGCAGTCAAATGCCTTAGGCACTATGCCACCACCACTCAAATTGGGCAGTACAGCCAAATTAAGTATTGAATGACAGCCAAAGTTTGCAAGAAACCTGCTAGATTTTGAGACAACAGTTACTCAATATGTTCTGGAAACAGCAGTGTGCTTTAAAAGGTAGGGTACACGGAATCACTAAAGGCTGACACCAAGAGTCTAAGTCATTCTGAGGATGTTGACTGGACAGTTTTGTTCTGTTGCACATACGGTCACTGTGAGTCAGAGAAGATAAAACGGCACCTAACAACAACAACCTACACTTGTATGTGTGTGTTCTAATACCTCGATCAACCACTTAAAATTTATAAAAAGAGATATATTCAAAACACCAAAGATAAATCAAGATAGATTCTGAAAGAATGTCCACATATTTCACAAGAAGTAAAGGGAACAGAGGGACAAGACCCAGAGCAAAACAAAAATTAAATGTCAATGTATCAGTAATAACTTCAAATGTAAGTCATCTAAATACACCAATTAAAGACAGAGATTGTCAGAATGAAGAAAAAAAATCGTGACCCAACTATAAGCTGTCTACAAGAAAGTCATTTCAAATACAGGATATAAGTAGATTGCTGGTATACCCATAAAATAAAATATTACTCAGCAATTTAAAAAAATAAAATACAATGAACTACCAATACATGCAAAACCTTAATGAACTTCAAAGACATTATACTTAGTGGAAAAGGAAAAATTAGCCACAAAAGTTTACATACTTTATGATTCCATTTATAAAATATCCTCAAAATGAAAAAAAGTCTATGGAGCTAGAAAAGAGATTAGTGATTGCAAGGGGACAGAGTGCAGCGTAAAAGAGGGACTGAGTACAAATGCAAAGGTGTAGCAAGAGGGAGATCTTTGTGGGGATAGAACAGTTCTGTATGTGATTACAGTGGTGGGTACACAAGTCTGCACATGAAATAAAATTGTACACATGTACACACATTCCCCTAGATAAATGCAGGTTTATCTGAATAAAGTCTGTAGTCCAGTTAGCAGTGATGTATGGACCAACGTCAATTTGGTAGTTTCACTACAGCTGTATCTCTTCAATGCTCCTCTACAGGATATAACATGCACGATTAGGAGAAGACTTTGAACTGTGGTGTTGGTGAAGGATATTGAAAACACTAAGGAGCTCTGGTAGCACAGTGCCTAAGGCACTTGACTGCTCACCAGAAGGCTGGCAGTTCAAACCCACCAGCCACTCCTTGGAAGGAAGGTTGGGCAATCCTACTTCCGTAGCGATACTGCCTCGGAAACCCAAGGAGGGGTCACTATGAGTCGGGGCTGACTCGACGGCAAACAACAACAGCAACAACATTGAAAACACCATGGACTGCCAGAAAGAACAAACAGATCAGTCCTGGAGGAAGGGCAGCCACAATGCTCCTTGGAGGTGAGAGTGGCCAGACTTCGTCTGACCTACTTCGGTCACTATGTCAGAAGGGACCAGTCCCTGAAGGATATCATGCTGGGAAAGTAGAGGGTCAGGGAGGAAGAGAAAGACCCTTAACAAAATGGATTGACACGGTGGCTGCAATGATGGGCCCAAGCATAGCAAGGACTGTGAAGATGGCGTATGGCCAGGCATTGTTTCTCTATTAGTTGGAGCCGACTCAACGACACCTAACAACAACAACAGCATTGGGAGAAGCTTGGTGAAGGATACATGCATTTTAATAGGTACTCTTTGCAACTTCCTAGAGTCTACATGCTTTCAAAATAATAATTAAAAAGCATTCTTTGATACTTTTCTCAACACGAGAGATGTTTTTCTCCCTTCCTTTTGAACCTGGTGGGTCTTTGTGACTGCTACAATGAACAGGAAATGGTGAAAGTGATGCTAAGTAAGAAAAGCTCATGTAGATTCTGTTGATTACTTGCAGGACACCTGCTCTAGTGCCTTCAGCTGCCATCTAAGAGTCAAGCAATCCCATGGCTGCCATGAGCAGAGACCACTTGGAGAGACCACATAGAGAGAGAGATGTCTAAGGAGCCCAGCTGCTTCAGCCCCCAACTGTTTGAGTCTTTGCAGCCCTGGCACCAAATATGTTTGTGAAAAGTCTTCAGATGACCTTGGACCAAGCCAACATCTGACAGTAATCTCATGAGAGATTCCAAGTAGAATTGCCAGTCTGACCCAATTAACCCTCAGATTTGTGAGTAAATGTTGTTGTTGTTAGGTGCTGTTGAGTCGGCCCCAACTCATAGCGACTCCTCCTTGGGTTTCCGAGGCAGTGTCACTACAGAAATAGGATTGCCCAACCTTCCTTCTGAGGAGTGGCTGGTGGGTTTGAACCGCCAGTCTTCTGGTAAGCAGTCAAATGCCTTAAGCACTATGCTACCAGAGTAAACACTTGTTATTAAATCACTGTTTGGTGATTGTTATGCAGAAGTAGTTTACCAGAATACAAGAGTAGACAAGCCACAAGTTCAGGAGCACATAGTCACTGTAAGGGCCTTGTTGGGAAACCAAGATGCATTTTACACACTTGATCAGTTTTGGTGGGGGGATTATTGTTAAGTACAATGTTCCTGCCAGTTGGTCTTTCCCAAGGCTATCAAGTCCATCAGGAACATCTCTGCTTAAAATTCTTTAAGTTCAACATCTTTGTCCTAATTAAAATAGTTGCAATCATTGGTTTTTTTGGGTAATTCTCTCTCTCTCTCTCTCTTTTTCTTTTAACTTCATTGTTTATGAGAAAGTAGAGAAAGCTTCAGTTTAGTTCTCAAAAGATTTGGAATCTAGCTTTAGATAAGTTATTAAACTGCTACTAGATTTAGATTACTAAATAAGTCAGGAATTTTTTGGTTTAGAAATAAAGAAACCAAACTCAAAAATGGTTTGGATTATAATAATAATAATAATAATAATAATAATAATAATAATAATATAGTATTGGGTAAGGCTACTGAAAACTCCAGGACTTTGAGCCAGGGCCTCAATAGTGGCATCAGTGAGCTATCTTTCTCCATTCCTCTTCTCGGTTGATGGCTGTGTTGGCCTCATCAATAAGTGGGCTTTTCCTTTATGTGGCAAATAGCCTCCAGTAGCTTCAAAACTATACCCTATCAGCTCCACAAACCCAACAGGAAAGAGAGATTCCCTCTTCTCACAGTCCTAACTAACATCCAGGAATGACATTTCATAGGCCTGGCTCAAGTCACATGCTCATATCTGAGCCAATCACTGTGACTAGGAAAATAGACTGCTCTAATTGGCCAAACATGGATTCTCTGCCAACCTTGGACTTTAGAGTTTGTTGGAGGGGCTGGAAATATTCTGGTCTGCCTTTCTTGAACCCTAGGTTTTGAGAATTGGGAAGACTACCAACTAAGAGAAATACTGAGGTACAGTAGTCCCTGACATATAAAGGAGTTCTGTTCCAGCAATTCCACTGTAAGTAAGTTCTGATGTAAGTCTAATACCACCTTTTTTTTTTTTTCAGTTTTCATTATTATTGCCTTTTATTATCAATATTTTCATAAATGCAATCTTTGTCTTTGAGGTGGAAACATTACATATAAACAGATATATTTTAACATAAGGAAGGTTGGGCAATCTACTTCCAAAGTGATACCACCTCGGAAACCCAAGGAGGGGTCGCTATGAGTTGGGTCCAACTCGACGGCACATAACAACAACAACACAACATGCAGTACCTATTACTAATGACAAGATATACTAAAAGAAAAACAAAACATATGGTCTTAAGTATGTTTTATTGTAACTCCAACAATCTACATCAGGGACCACCTGGGTTACCACCATATAGGGAGGTGGTAGAAACAGTACATGTCAACAGCACTCTGGCTTTCCATACTCCACCCAAACTCTCTGAATTTCTGTTTCTTCACCTATAACATGAGAGAAATGACTACCTGACTTCTAAATCCCCATCCACCTCAAAAGTTTAATGATTCTCAGTGATGCAGGCTAAGCCCATTGTTGTGATAGCGCAAGGAAAACCACTTATTTTTGATCCATCATGGTGGTGATTTCTGCTACAGCAGATTGTCCAAAACAGAGACAAAAGCAGGGGTGGTTTGAATCTGTAAAATAAAGACAAGAAGAGAAAATGCTCAAGGCTCGTCCCTCTCCCCTTCTCCCTCACTCCTTCAACAATCAGACAAAATAAACCACTTGTAGGATTACCAATCATGCAAACTCTTCAAGGGCTTCAGTGATGCAAGCACTGTCTGATTGTAAGGAGTAGGGCTCAGGAAGGATGCTCTTGTTTTCCATATTACCTAACCTTCCATCCACTAATGAAGCCTATTTTGATGGACAGCCCCAAGCTCTTTGGTGTCTCAGAGAATCTACTATGATTCGAAGTGCCCAAGTGCTGTCACCCTGATTTAATGAGGCTCTGTGTCAGAAATGATTACCAGGCTGGTGGAAGTGCCACGTGGTGCTGAGTGACAGTGTGTGGGCTGTCACTAGGGCCCTTTGGGGTGTATGCTGAGCAGCTTGATGCTATAAACGTGGACAAGCAGAGAGGAGGCGGTCTGAGTGTGATTCCTCTCAAAATGCAATTAGCCTTCTATGGCTCCTGCCGCTACAGACTTAATCACTGTATTATTTCATTCACACCTCTGCTCACCCTAGAAGCCTGTACCTGGCCATGGAATAGGGTCACCCCCTGAGCTTTCCAGGTGCTGAGCAAACTATTTGCACTTGTCACCAGCATTTTTATCTGGGACTCATTGAAGCACAGAATGGAATGCCACCTCTCACCTCTTATGGGGGAGTATAGGTATAACTTCTTTCTTTGCCTCTGATGTTGGAGTCTCCTGCGGCCTCTCACCTGAATCTCGAAACTGCCGTTATCCATTAGCATATATAGTAACTTGCCCATTTCTAATGGGCACTTTGTGTTTTTCATTGCCTGTGGCAATGATAGCACCAACAAAAACAAAAACAGCAAGACAATGTGAGTGCTTGGTATGTCCTAGATGTTCCTGGGGTGGCTTCAACAGCTAAGCACTCAACTGCTAGCTGAAAAGTTGGTGATTTGAACCCACCCATAGACATCTTTTGCTCCTACTGAGTAAAAGCAAAAGAGCAAAAGATGTCTATAGGTGGGTTCTGGTGGTGTAGTGCCTAAGGCATTTGACTGCTAACCAGAAGGCTGATGGTTCAAACCCACCAGCCATTCCTGGGAAGGAAGGTTGGGCAATCTACTTCTGTAGTGATACCACCTCAGAAACCCAAGGGGGGTCGCTGCGTGTCAGATCCAACTCGACAGCAGTGAGTTTGGTTTGGTTTTGGTTTAGACATCTAATGGAGCTCTGGTGATATAGTAGATAAGGTATTTTGCTGTTAACCAAAAGGTCAGTGGTTTGAACCCACCAACCCACTCTGCAGAAGAAAGACGAGGCAATCTGCTTTTGTAAAGTTTTACAGCCTTGGAAACCCAATGGGGGTCTCTATGAATCAGAATCAACTTGAAGGCAGTAAGTTTAGTTTGGTTTTGGTATAGACATCTTGGAAGACAGACCTGGTGAACTGTTTCTGAAAGGTGACAGCTTTGAAAACCCTATGGAGCCCAGTTCCACTCTGACATGTGTTGGATCATCATGAGTCGAAACTGAGCAGATGGTAACTAACAAAAAGTGTGTGCTAGACATGTTTCATTTTTTTACATGCCTGATCTCATTTAGCTCTCAATTTTTATTGAGGACAAAAATGTCCTCCATTTTACAGACAATAAAACCAAGACCTGGATAATTAATACACTAGCCCAAAACTGGGAAAAAAAAAAAAATCTCAGTGTCGTGGAGTCGATCATGACTCACAGCAACCCCTCCTTGGGTTTCAGAGGTGGGATCTCTATGGAAGTAGATTGCCCAGTCTTCCTTCCGAGGAGTGGCTGGTGGATTTGAACTGCCAGCCTCTGGTTAGCAGTCCAATGCCATAGGCACTATGCCTCCAGAGCTCCCACACTATCCCAAGATTGTGCAAATTATTGAAATACAAGTCTGTTTGATGCCGGCACATCCATTCTATTCAGGCTGTCATATCAGTTCACATTGCACTGATGCAACACAGAGAGAAACATACTCTGACCAGTAGAACAAACTTAAGTCACTTAAGTCACTAGATTTGGAATAGCAACCCTAACCTCAGCAATCAGACGGCCAGTGAGTTGGACAAATTCAGGGCTTCTGTGCCCTGGGAATGTTGGGGATGGGCCACTTTATCCTTAAGTGGATAGCCCAGAGAGCTTGCTGGCTGAGAGGGCTGGGGGTTTTATGCCCGCCTCGTGCCACTGATAGAATTGATGTGATCCCTTGGGCTTCTCAGTGCTACTCAGCTTCCTGCCTCTTCCTCTGGGAACATGGAAAACTGAATGGAGAGGACGAGAGAGGCGTTTGGCTCCCAGGGAATTAGTTCTGTGAGGCAGAAGTGTCACCTCGAGGATTCTCTCTTGGATCTCAGTGGTGTTAATTAGTCCTGAGGGCTATGTCCAGGGACTTGGGCCACACTCAGCTTCACTTGTCTGCTCTCCAGCCATTTCAAGAGTTTCAAAAATCAATGTGACTCTGGTGAACACTAATCCCCACCTTAGCGGCTTTACTGAAAGTCGCTGTGACAGTAATTAAAGCAGAAATTGATTTGTTGTGCTTTTTATTATTTATCGGTATCATATGGAAGTAAAGTGTGGAGATCTGCCCTCACAAGGTCATAGCCTTGAAAACCCTACAGACCACAGCGCCACTCTGCACACGCGGGGAGCTATGAGCGGAAACTGACCGCATGGCGGCCGCGTCATATTGAATATATATATATATATTTCTTTGCTCCTGTTGACCAGCCACTCCTCGGAAGGAAGGTTGGGCAATCTACTTCCGTAGTGATACTGCCTGGGAAACCCAAGGAGGGGCCACTATGAGTCGGTCCAACGCGAGGGCACATAACAACAACAATAATAACAACCTGCTGACCTTTCTTTCCAAAGCCTGCTCCTCTCCAGTCATGGCTCAAGTTCAACTCCTTCCACAAATTCATCCCTACTTCCTTCGGAACATCAGTCTATCTCAATTCTCAAGTTGCTCTATTACCGATGTCGGCGCCACAGTCTAACGCTAGTCCAGCCTGTCCTGATCTCTGTTCTCTAGGAATTTCGCTCCTCAGTCATAACTCCTAATTAAATTTGTGAGGTTGTAATGCACAGAAGTTGAGAGTGCATTTCTCAGAGGCCCCAGACTGATAGGATTACAGGCTCTGAATGGGTAAAACAAGCAGGGCAAATGCCGTGGCTACCCGGAGTCAGCAGCTATTCAGTGTCAGGAGTTATTGCCAATTCAGAACACACACAGCTCGGTTAGTTCTTCTCCCCCCACTCCAGGAATATCAGAAATCCATAGTGTACGTTTGTGTGTGGGATCTACTCTCATTTACATTAAAAACATGTCTTATGTTGAAAACTTTACACTGTGTGAAATAAGTCATCAAACTACTTTTGTACTTATATAAAATAGGCAGATGTATAGAAATCACAGCTTATCACTGGATGGGACAGATGGGAAAAGGAGAATGACTATTTAGGGAGCATTGAGTTTGTGTTAACGGTGGTAGAATAAGTCAGAAAAGAACAGTGATTTTTGTCACACAACATGAAGATTGTAATCACTGCCACTGAATTATACGTGTAGACATGGTTGAATTGGTGAATGTTTTGTTATACGTATTCTTACTACATACAAAATAACAAATGAATCTTGTCAAGGTCAAATGAAATTTCTATGGAACAATTTCAGCTACAAAAAAAAAAAAAAAAAAGCCAAAGGCTTTAATAGAGCCAAATAGAAGTATATTTAGTGATGTAAGAAACAGTATTAACAGGTGAAGAAAAGAAGTTGTTGCCTTCTATTTTTCTTGTACCCTTCTCACCACTACCAAGAGTCCATATGACCTTCCAGGGCAGATGGCATGTCAGTGAAGACTTGCTCAATTGGTCATTTGTCCCTAGAAGACCATTAGGAGCCTAGTTCTGTTCTAATCTATTTACTTACATCCAGGAAGGATTTATGGTACCTGGCTCTTCATACGCCAACTAACAACCCCATGGAAATCTTCACCTAGGAAGCAATTCTCTCAAGTCTCAAGTCAGAGAGGTGAAGCTTCTCTTCACCTCCACAGCAGGGGAATAGTGTCCTGTTGGGGAAAAAGAAGAACATCAACAACTGAAAAAGAAATTAAACAGCTGACTAGAGAAAACTGTGTCTTTTAATGCCAAAGGCTGTCAGAGAGATGCACCGATGAAATCTTTCACACATTCTGTCCACACAGCAAGATCGTTTGCCTGGCTGTCTCCTTGCCTCAGCTGTGAGAGCCCTTATCTCCTCCCTGCTGAGGCCACAGCCAGATGGTGGAGGCAACTCATCCCAGCTCTATGACCTTCCTGGCACTAAGGAAGCCACCAGCCGTGTCCTGCCCTTCCTAACGCCTCATGTTGGGGATCCTGACCTTGTCTTGGTGGTCATGGGATTTGAGGCCAGGAATATTTGTTTTAATATGGGTCTCCCAGGGAAAGTTCCCCTACACTTAAGGATCCAAGGGATGCTCCACCTTAGAATTCCAGAAATGTCCTGAAAGTATCAGACATTGGACATCTAAAATAGTTTCTAAAAAACAATGGAGAAAGAAAGATTCACAATTCTGTTTTGCAAAGAGTTTGGTATTATTGGCAAATGCAGTTTTACTAGTTTATTTTAGAAATTATTCTTTTAAAATTTTGAGACTGTTGAGGGACTGTATCCATAAACTTGACTATCGTCAACAGAACAGCTTTTCCTTTGGCACCTTCCTTCCTTCTCCTGGAATGTAACAGGACCCTGAGCCAGATGTTCACCTTCTACTATCACATCCTGTTTTTACGCTTCGGTTACAAATTGCTGGTGAACCCAACTGCCCAGCAAAGATTCTAGAAAGTATTCTCTTGCCTCCATCAATGGCCCACATCTAATCAATCACTGAAATGTGTTGGCTCTATCACTGACATCTCTCACTAATTTCCAGTTCTCTCCATTCTCAATCATCAGTACTACCCTCTCTTAGGTCATTCTCTACAAAGCAGTCAAAGCGACTGTTACAAAAGGCAAATCTGATCTTGTTACCCTCCAGCTTAAAGCTCAAATCATTGCTATTCACAGTACAAACTCCCTAAAAAACCTCACAAGATTCTTAGTGATCTAATCATGTCTACCTCTCCCCTTCTTTCTTCATTTTCTATGTTCTACCTAAACTGAACTGATTATTTTCAGATCCTAGAAAAAATATTCTTCTTATTATTATTGCTACCACTCTTAGGCAGCCAGTCCCCAAGATGGCCTGCAAGGGACCCTTTCCTCCTGATACTCATGGCTTATGTGGTTCGCTCCCACACTGTGTTAGAGTTGGTTCGTGTGATGAACAGAATATGACAGAAGACACGGTGTGCTTCCGAGACCAGGTGGTAAAAGACATTGCTGCTTCATCCCTGTGGTCTTGTATATGTCACTCTGGGGAAAGCCAGCTGCCATGTCATGAGGACACTCCAGCAGCCCTGTGGGCATAACCTTAGGATGAAACACTGAGACCTCCAGCCAACAGCCAATGCTAACTTGCCAGTCATGTTGTTGTGGTTATGTGCCATCGAGTCAGATATGAGGGAGCTATTTGGGAAGTGGATCCTCTAGCCCCAGTCAATTCTTCCGATAAATGTAGCCCCAGCTGACATCTTGACTGCAAACTCACTAGAGACTCCAAACCAAAATCACTGACCCCTCTTGAACTCCTGGATTCTGGGAACTGTGACAAGTGTGTATGTGTATAGTTGTTTAACAATCATAATTAATAAAATAAAAATATATGTAGTTGATTCCATGCCACTAAGTTTCAGGTAATTTGTTATGCAGCCAAAGATAACTTACATATCATTTGCATGTGATGTATTTTGCTAAACATTCTATGAGTAATCACTTATATAATCCTCACAATAATTCTCTAAAGTAAGTATGATTACTTTACTCATTTTAGAGAGAAACAAATGGAGGTACTGAGAAAATATAGGGTTTTTTCCCAATGTTACAAAATTATGAAATATTAGAGCTAAAATTTTAAACCAGAGTTATACAGAGACATATGAACCTGCTTTTCTGTTGTTTTTTTTTTTTTTTTCGTGAATGCAATTTTGGTCTTTTTAAATATAATTACACAGACCCATCTTCAATAATGAACTGCTCATCATGTTTACATTCTTGCTGTCCAGGAAGATTCTGTATTATTCATTTCCCTTGCCTTAGGATGCTTAGAAGGAGTTGCAAACACCCACTTCACACCAGCAGATGGCTGACAAATATCCACCCTGTCTTGGAACATTGGGGAGCATGCCCAGGGCACCTATGTCAATGCTTAACTGTACCAAACCCCACCACCTTAATCAACCCTATTGATGAACTACTCCTGAAATTGAAACCCAAGACATGAACAAGGCAGCCTGTGGTTAAGGTCAAAGACAAACATGGGGAGGAAGGAGAAATGTAATGCTCCCCGTGTCATCTGGCAGAGTCAGTAATGGCTTCTACTATTAACAGTCCTTCCAGATAATTCCCAATTAACAAAATTACCTGGTATAATGACCCCATAAGATCCCAGAATTTGAAAAAGAGCTAAAGAGTCATTAAGAGACCATTATCAACCTTGGAACAAGGTCACCTTGGCTAGAGATTCCAGCTCCCATCCAGAGTCTGGATAAATCTAGTAGCTTGGATAACCCAAGGAATTGCAGAAGAAATCTGAAGATTTATGGGAAACTTCATCCTGGAGCTACTGTTGTCAACATCTAAACATTTTCCAAAGATGGCTTATTTCCCTTAAAAAGTACAACAGAAATTAAAAAAAAAAAAAAAAAAAAAAAAAAAAAAATTAAAGTATTAAAGTTCTGCTTTTTTCCCCAAAAAGATACACGGACTACTTTTATAGGCACTATTTCCAGTTTATTGAAAATATGTTTTTATAATTTATTGTCTGGAAAAAATAGGAATTTTTATCTGTGGAAATGTCTTCACCTTGAGGCTCACAGTTGACACACCTACACAGAGGAAACATGATCTGTAAGTAGGCCAGACCATGCTGGGGAGCTTGGTGCTGTTGTTAGCACCGTGGGGTCAGTTCCCAACTGTGACGAGCCACGCACAGCAAACAGAAAGCTGCCAAGCCAGGCTGTGCACCATCCTCATTATCAGCTGTGGACCCAACCACTGTGATTCACACGATTTGTATCGGCTGATTTTCTGAAGTCAGTCTCCAGGCCTTTCTTGCTGGTCTGCAAGTTCCATTGAAACCTGCTCAGTGTCAAAGTCACACAAAGGCTCCGCTGACAGATGAGTGGTGGCTGCATTGAAGGTGCATTAGTTGCAAATGGAGTCCAGGTCTCCTGCTCAGAGGGTGAGAATTCTACCACTGAACTGCCAACGTCCTCCCCATGGGGGCTTAGTCAGCCATATTGGAAGCAAGCAGAGTGGAAGGCAACTAGCATGGCTTACCTCCTCTCAACCTCTAGTGTCATCGTACTGAATAAACCACACATTCATTTATTCACTCATTAGACTCTTCCTTCACCTAAGGTCCTGTTCTAGCTGATTAAGAATCATGTAATAAAAAGATTAAATCAGTGCCCTCACAGGACATAATATTGTGTCCTAGAGGAAGCAAGTAATCCACATCAAACAGAGAAGAGTAGAAAAATCAATGTATAGAGTTGGCTGTGGAGAAGTAGCACAGTGAAAGACAGCACCAAGGAAGGTGCTAAAAGATGACTGGGCAAGAAAGCTGTTATCTGTGGGGTGGACAGGGAAGGCCCTTCAGGTGAGGTAACATCGAAACAAAGATCTAAATGGAGGACAGTAGGCAATGCAGATTTCAGGAGGGAATGGATACTAGGTAGAAAAAAAAAATGTGGGAATGATGTCCTGTTTAATAAACAAGAACAGAGATGTGACTGCAGAGAAGTGAGTAGGGTGGGAGTGGTAGAAAAGAGTGCAAGCCTCCCCTACCTTTGTATATACACACATACATATATATTATAATGGAGGTAGGAGCCCTGGTAGCACAGTGGTTAAGCTCTTACCTGTTAATGAGGTCAGCAGCTTGAACCCACCAGCTGCTGTATGGGAGAAAGATAGGCAGGCTGCTTCTGTAAAAATGACGGACTCGGAAACTCCATGGGTCCGTTCTACTATCTCCTATAGAGTTACAATGAATTGGAATAGACTTGGCAATGGGTCTGAGTTTTGGATATATATATGTGTGTATAAATGTGTGCATGATTATCATACCAGAAATGACCTATGAATAGGAGGAATCAGTTTTCAGTTCAACTCAAAGAAGGAAGGGGAACTTCCACCAGAAGGTCTCCCTGACCCTCCCATCAACAGAGACACACAGTGAGCAGGGTAACACAACAGTGCTTCCTATAGTGAGCTGCAGGCAACAACCGACAAAGAGAGAATTATAGTGTTAACTGGCCATTCCTAAACATCCCATGGAAAGATCAATATCACTCTGTGAGGACCAGTGAAGGCTTTGAAACAAGAGCCAATTACATATATGGCATATATAAAACAAACAATGTCACACCCAGAAGATCAGCCAGACTCAGCCAGTCCAAAATTGTTCCATCAGCCACACTGGCTATAGTCTCAAAAGTCAATTACTCTGTGCATAACCAAGAGGTGGATCAGGGATCCTCAAAGCCACTGGAGTAGCATGGTATTTCTTCCTGCAGATTTCATTTCCCTTAATTATATGTAAGGATTTGGAATAGAAGAACATGGTGTTTTTCTTTTTCTTTTTTTTCCCCACTTTTAAAGGAATCTTAGCAGTGTTTTTATATTAAATCAAGCAAATATAAAACAATTTCTCCTAGAATTTTTAAAATAAATGACACATTTGTTAGAACTCCATTTGTGCATCCCTGGTTCATTTCTGCCCCTTATGCAATTCTTAATCCGTGTGGTCATTCCTTCATCCAACTGAGATTGACTAAATACAGGCTGGACCTCATGCTTGGCATTTTACTGTGACTGGGTTCGCAGGCTTTCCCAGGGAATCACCTGGAAGATTTGTAAAGACAGATGGCTGGACCCCACCCCCAGAGTTTCTGCTTCATTTGGTCTGGAGTAGAGCCCTGGAATTTACATTTCTAACAAGCTCCTATGCAATGCTGTTGTTGCCTGTCCGGGGAACACATTGTGAGAGGCACTGCTCTAAGGAAAACACTGTGAAGCATTAGATGGCTATAAGACTAATTCAGCTTATCCCATTTGATAGACGCAAAATCACATCACAGGATAAAGAATTTGCCAACTGCATCACAGCCAGTTAATGGCCGAAAGTGATCATCTGATCTTTGTATGTTGCTCTGCTTTCAGGTTCTCAGAACACAAAACTCAGAGTCGATTATTTATAGCAACAGAATCACAGAGTACAATTTCCTTCTCTCTTTGTGGTTGCAATCTTGCTGTGAAATTTTCCCCTTCTGTAAGACTTCAAACAACCTTTGGCTCAATAAAACCAAAGCAATGTTCAGTTGAAGGGCAAGCACTTCTTGACCCTTTATTCTGGCTCCTATCTGTGATGCACGACGAGGCCAGAAGCAGAATTCAGAGACACACTTGTCAGGAAGGAGTGACTTATGGGTCAAATGAACAATGAAAGTGCAACCACTGAGAGACAGACAAAAAACCTGAAGCTACAGTTTGGGGGCAGCCAGGATAGAGACTGAATTCCAGAAAACACAGGGACTTCACACTCAAGCAGCACATCTCTCCTGCTTCTTATAACCAGAAATCATGGCAAAGACATTTAATAGTGGCCCTTGGCAGGCAAATAATTAACACCATTGCAAACACGGCCTCAGAAAGTGGACAACTGACAGAAATCTAAAGCAGGCATCTACACCTAATAATTAGTGTGGGAAATGGGACTCTTTTTTACAAAAACACTTTGGAAAACAAAGCAACAATTTCACTCATGAAGAATAAATATAATTGGAATACAGTATATATATAT
>NW_006921636.1:66461-68005 GCF_000298275.1 Orycteropus afer afer
AAATTAATTTCCTATTGCTATGTAAAAAACAATATCACAGACTTAACATCTGACACCAGTGTTTGTTTATTATCTCACATTTCTGTGGGTCAGAAGTCCCAGCAGGCTTGACAGGACTCTCTGCTTAAGGTCTCAAAGGCTAGATTCAAGGTGTTCACAGGATTTTATTCTCTTCTGGAGGTTGTAGGACAGATACACATCCAAGCCCATTCAGAGTGTTGGCAGAACTCAGTCCCCTCAGTTGTAGGACTGAGGTCCCCATTTCCTTTCAGGCTACAAGGCAGGGACTATTCTCTGCTCTCAGGAACCACTCTCAGGTCCTGGCCTTGTGGCCCCCTCCATCTTAGCAATGCAGAGTGGCCATCCTGTCTGAGTCTGTCTTGTTTAGAGTTTCATGCTACTTCTAGCTGGAGAAAACACTCCTCTTGCTTTTAAAAACATTTTATGGTTTGATTGTGCCCTGAGGTATAATCTTCCTATTTTAGACTCCACTGATTAGTTAGCTAAATCTGAAAATCCTTATTGTCATGGAACACAAGATAATCACAGAGTTAACATCAAGGGTCATAGGTCATGGGGCTCATCTAGAATTCTTCTAACCACAGTATCTAACATCTATCGGGATAAGTGCGAAACACATACATTCATAAACATATACATGTTGCTCACAGGTGTCCATTGTAAAGAACAACAAATACAAAATAGGGAAAATTTAAATCATCACTGGACACCAGGGAAGGGTCATTTATATACAGGAAGACTCATCACTTCTACTAGCCTTGTAGCCATGCCTGGATCGAAAAATGGTACAGCATGACCAATAAGATGTGCTCTTCAAAGGAAACAAGAACCTACTAATGATCCGAACTCAAAGGATGGCACCTGGAGTGGGCACAGTCATGGGTGCTGTTGTAGTCAGCCCCACACCTCTAGAGATGTAGACTATCTTGGGTGAAGTCTGCTAAACTCTGTGGAATGCTGAGGTACTCCTAGTACAAATTGATGGGGAAATCTTTACTTCACTATTGTATCCTCAGGCCTAATAAAATGCCTAGCATTAGTCATGCTCAGCAAAGAAAGAGGGATTTAGGATGTGGAACAAAATAAACAAAACCACAGAAAGATGGAACCTGTGAGAGTAGCCTAGTGGTGCTTCAACAAGTTGAGTTTAAACACTACCTCTTGAAGGAGGATGGATTTCCCAAGTACATATCTGATGCTGACCATAGATGAATAAAATGCCACCCTTCTGCCACAAACAAATAATTATAAATTCACATTGTTCATTTTTACCACAATATTTCCTACATTCAAGTATGTTGAGGAAAAAGTAGAAAATACATTAAAAAGATGTTTGGTAAAATCCTACCAATCCAAAACCAATACTATTAATATTTGGTATATATTGTGTCAGCCAATCAACTAAATTGCTACTTGACTTAATGGCTATCTTTCTGTTCATCATTCTATCTGTCCATCCATCCATCTATCCAGTTATCTGTGTTCCCTCCACATCCCAAACACACACACACACACACACACAC
>NW_006921636.1:68325-85593 GCF_000298275.1 Orycteropus afer afer
TAACAACAACAACAACATGATGTGTCAGGCATTATCCAGTTCCTGAAAAGTAATAAACAAGAAAAATGAAGATAATATTCCAATAAGGGAAGAGAAACCACAATGACATTGCCGATGTGCAGTAAACAAGGTTATGGGATAGAGAGTGACTGAGGATAAGAGTTGTGGCTTAGTGGTCAGAGATGATCGCTCAGAGGAGGTGACATTTGAATTGAGACTTGCATGTCAAAAGGAGCCAATCACTGAAGAGAAGAGGGAAGAGAATTTCATCAAGCATGACAGCAGTATGGCATTAACCATCATTCAGTATTCACCTCTAAACATGATTATTACAACATACTAGAGCAGGGAGCTCTGCAGTGCTTAAGGCATTTGACTGCTAACCTGGAGGCTGGCGGTTCAAACCCACCAGCCACTCCTCAGAAGGAAGGTTGGGCAATCTACTTCCGTAGAGATATCACCTTGGAAACCCAAGGAGGAGTCACTATGAGTCGAATCAACTCGAAGGCAGTGAGTTTCTTTTTCTTGACATACTATTGCATTATGTTGTTGTTGGCTGTCAACTTTATTCCAACTTATAACAACCTCATGTGACAAAGTAGAACTGCCCCCGAGGGTTTTCTAGTCTGTCATTTTCACAGGTGCAGATCCGCAGGCCTTTCTCCCACAGAGCTGCTGGGTGGGTGCTGGTCAGCAGCTGAGTGCTTTACCGTTGTGCCACCAGGGCTCCTGATTGCATTATAGAGATCTAGAGATTGTTAAACACTTAGGCTGTTCTAATTTTCCTATTTACATAGATTGTTAAAAGATTGCTCATGAGTTATGAGATGAAAGCATTTAGATTCATACGCAAACATTAAAATAATGTAAAAGAGCCTTCATTGACATAAAAACTGCAGGTAGTGGAATAGTTGGGGAAAAAAACAAAAGGTACCAATAGTCATGTACCACCTGATGATGTATTGGGGAAAATAGATATGTAAAAGTGTGAAAGTGCAGCACAGAGATAACAGAAGGATCGATAAACACGAAAATATTATGCTCAACTATTAACGTTATTTATCTTGACTGGTGGCTACACAAATAAATTCTATCTATTTCTTTTTGTGTATTCATAGTTTTTAAAAATGGAAATATATAACTGGTATAAAAAGAACTAATTTTGTTTCAGAAAAAGAGGAGATTACAAAACAGTCCATAAATCACTAACTTTTGTAAAGAAAATACAGATAAATGTTTGCTTGTTCCTTTCTAGCTCTCTCCCTGCCCCTCTCCCCCGTCTGTGTAATCTCTAAGCTGTGAGACTATAAATGACTTTTTTCTTGTTTGGGCATCAGTATTTTCCTAAATTTAATAATATCCTATCACTTTTATGATAGAAACATTTTAAATTATATTTTTCTCATTATAAATAGAGACTACCATATTTATAAAATGTCTTAAAATGCTGAATATCTAAAGAAACAATAAAATGATGTCTAATCTCTAATGATAACCAGAATTAATATCAGAATATGTATAAACTCCTAGATGGCAGTTCACACATAAAATTGTGACTAGTCACAATACATTTCACCATATACCATAGGCAGTTGCTTGCATAATAGAAGCTTCATGAACACCTGATTTGCAATATGTATCAGGATTTGGCAAACTTTTTTTGTACACAAATTCCGCAAATATTTCATAGTTGTTGTTGTTGTTGTTATGTGCCTTTGAGTCAAACCCGACTCATAGCGACCCCTCCTTGGGTTTCCGAGGCAGTATCACTACAGAAGTAGGATTGCCCAACCTTCCTTCCGAGGAGTGGCTGGTGGGTTTGAACCACCAGCCGTCTGGTTAGCAGGCAAGTGACTTAGCCACTATGCTACCAGAGCTCCCATTTCATAGTAGTATTTTATATTATTAAACAACATAACAATGTCTCATATGATACTAAAACAAAACCAAACTCACTGCCCTCAAGTTGATTCCAACATATAGTGACCCACATGGGTTTTCCAAGGCTGTAAATCTTTACAGAAATAGATTGCCTCATCTTCCTCCCATGGAGCAGCTGGTCGGTTTGAACCACCAACCTTCTGATTAGCAGCCAAATGCCTTACCCACTACTCCACCATGTTGTTGTTGTTGTTATGTGCCGTCAAGTCAGACCTGACTCATAGCAACCCCTCCTTGGTTTTCCGAGGCAGTATCACTACGGAAGTAAATTGCCCCATCTTCCTTCCGAGGAGTGGCTGGTGGGTTTGAACCGCCAGCCTTCTGCTTAGCAGTCAAGTGCTTAGGCACTACACTACCAGAGCTCCTCTACTCCACCATAGTGAATATTTTTTTGCTTTGTGAGCCATGTGGCCTCTGTTGCAACTATTCAACTTTTCCATTGTAGCATAAACCAACCAGAGACAATACAGAAGCAAATAAGCTCATGAGGTCTACTACACTGTTACAATAAAACTTTATTTCTGGACATTGACATTTGAATTTCATATTTAAAAAAAAATATGTCAGTCACTATAAAAATAAGTAAATAATGTAAAACGTTGTTAGCTTACAGACTATACAAAATCAGAGGGTCGGTTAAATTCGGTTGGTTGATTGTAGTTTAAGGGCTACTCTATTTACTTCTTCTGACTTCTTTTAAATGTGCTGTGACTCATGTAGAGTTAATCATTCAGTCTGTTAACCTTAGGTGGCAACACCACGCCACTTCTTTGGCTGCTCTGAACATAAACTGTGGATTCTGTACAGCCCTGTCCATAGAATTTTCTTTCCATAGGCATTAAGCGGCAATGTCCTTCTCAGTATTCAACCAGATTGCTGTTTCATCCTTAAGATATATAGCTCAGGTAGAGAATAGAGGCCTAGATGTTCCATGCGGTGCCTACGGGGCAGCTCTTAAAGGACCATTAATGTCACTGGTAACTGCTCAGAATAATCAGTACGGTCAGGAGTGAAAAATCGCTGTCAGTGCGTTGATCGAGCAACTCGATGGTATTGAGAAGAAACAAACTATGTGCAAGATTTTCTCCAAATCTGAGGGTCGTTATGAGAACTCTGGAGGCTTTTCAAACTCCGTTTTGGGAAACTATCTTCGACAAGGTAATTGGCATAAGAAGTATGTGGTGGGAACAACCAGCAGTGCCCAGAAAGACCATGTGACACTTTCCAGACCGCTTTAAAGGCCCGGTTTCACATATATCTGCATTTACTATCATGTCAGCAATGCTGAATAACTGAGCTTTAGCAAATGCTATATAAATACTGCTACTTTGATTTACAAAAATGTGCATTCAAATGTATATGATAAAATATGGCAGAGAGACAGCCACAGTGCTCAGGAAAACCACCTTCATTGCCAGTGAGCACAGGCATAATTCAGGCCATTCAATTAAGTTGCAAGATTTCAGATAGTTACTCACTGCAATGAAAATGTTTTATACACCATGGATATTTTACAATTCAGTATGAATTTAGGTGAGTAGAAGTTGTGTTCAGATGGAGTTAGCCATTGCTAAAATGGCCTCAGTTTACCCTTTCCCATTCAATGAACAACCATGAGGACATTGGTATACAAGAGCCGCAGGGAGTAGACAATTTTAATATAAAATCCTATTCTTACGTTCAGACTTTTTCTGAGGTCATTGAGTAGAGTAAATGTTGAGTTCTAAAATGATCCAATAGTTGATGTGTTATATTGTTACTGTTCTCAGTGTACTCAGTGCACCTTAGGTAACAGATTACCATTGTTTGTTTGTTTGTTTTTAATGTAAATTGTTTATAAATGACTGGAATGTGCATGGCCCAGCAGGAGATAATTTTACCAAGATACAAATGTGAGTCTCCACAGAGATAAGCTTGATGAGAGGGATCCTGTTCCTTAGGTAAAGACCCACACACGATGCCAGTGTCTGATTTCAGCTTTGTTGTTCTTTTCTCTGCATCATCCCTATCGCAGCCACAATTCTTTATAAAAGTTTTGAGGAAAATAGACAAGAATTTCCACATCTTGAAAATGAGCATTAAAACAAACAAAAAAAAAACCTTATAGTTAATATTTTGCATAAAAGGGGAAGACTTAATGCTTTCTGCTAAGCTCAGGAAGCAGGCAAGGATATCCACTCTAACCAGTTGTAACTGACATCGAGCTGCATTTTTAAGAAAGTACAATAAGACAAGAAAATAAAAGACATCCAAATCAGAAAGAGAGTCCCTCTTTTCGGATAGCATCATCGTCTACACAGAAACCCCCAAGAATTAAAAAAAAAAAAAGCCTAGAACTAGAAAACAAGTTCAGGATACAAAATAAGCAGAACATAAAATGTATTTCTTCATACCGGTTGACCACATGAACACCAAAATTGAAAATCCAATGCCATTTATAACCATTCAAAAATACGAATGTTTAGGCATAAAATAAACAAACTGTGTACGGGACCTCTAGGCTGAAACAAAGACTTAAGTAAACGGCGATGTTCATGTGATTCCAATCAAAATCCCAGAGATATGCTTATAAATATAACAAGATGGGTCTAAATTTATTTGGAAAGGCAATGGATTTAGAATAGCTAAGGCAATTTTGACCAAAAAAAAAAAAAAAGAGCATTAAAGTGGGAGGAATGCATCTACCTTTTCAAGACCTATTATAGAAGTACTGGAATCAAGTAAAGGTGGTATTGGTGGAGGACAAAATTATAGATTGATAGAAAAAACAGAGAACTGAGAAAGGGACCCAGATAATTGATAATTGTGTCCACTTTTTGACAAAGTTACAACAGCAATTGAAAGGAGCAAAGACAGCCTTTCCAACAAATGATAGACAATTGGGCATCTATGTGCAAAAAAAAGAAACAAAATAAAAAGCACCTCAATCTAAGCCTCACACCTTTTGTGAAAATTAACTTTGTAGTATAGTACCTAAGGCATTTGACTGCTAACCAGAAGGCTGGCAGTTCAAACCCCCAGCCACTCCTCCAATGGAAGATTGGACAATCTACTCCTGTAGAGATGTCACCTCGGAAACCCAAGGAGAGGTTGTTATGAGTCAAGATCTTCTTGACAGCAGTCAGTTTGGTGTTTTTTGTATTGAGAATATAAAATCAAAGAATTATTCAGGAAAAAACAGCTTGGCTGTTTTGTTTTTGTTTTTAAACCTACAGCTACCATACGAGTCAGCAATTGTACTCCTGGGCATACATCCTAGAGTAATGAAAATTTATGTCCATAAAAACTCTAATACCATTTTTATGGAAGATTTATTTGGAATAATCCTAAACTGGAAACTACTCAGATGTCCTTCAAAGATGAATGGTTAAACAAACTATGGAATAGCCATACCATCAAATACGAATACCAAACCCACTGCTGTTGAGTCGATTTCGACTCACAACGCCCCTCTAGGAGATAGTAGAACTGTCCTAAGGGTTTCTTTATGAAAGTAGACTGTCACATCTTTCTACCGTGGAGTGGCTGGTAGGTTCAAACCTCTAAACATTTGCTTAGCAGCCATGTGCTTGAGTACTGCAACGCCAGGGCTCTTTTCATCAAACATTAGACAGTAGTTAAAAGAGGAACTAATCTTGGCCTTTGAAACAACTGCAGCGAATATCCAGAGCATTATGCTGAGTGTGAAAAGATAATCCTAAAAGGACACATTATATAATATTCTTGCAATAACAAAATTATAGAAATGGAGGAGAGACTAGCAGTTGCCACAAGTTACCTGTGGGATATGGGAGGGGCTCCCAGAAGGCGGTGGAGCTGGAAGTGATGGAAATCCCTGCATCTTGACTATGTCAAAGTTTTTACATCAATATCCTGGTTGTGATGTTGTACTACAGTTTTGCAAGATGTTACTCTTGGGAGAAACTGAGTAAAGGGTATATGAGATCTGTTTTTTTTAGAACTGTATGTGAAGCTACAATTCACTTAATGAAAAATTTAACTTCAGTTTAAGTCTTTTTTTTTAATATGCTAATTGCTTCATCATTGATGCAGCATTCTCACATCTACTGATTCCTTCCACATCTCTCCTAGGTAGGATTCAGTACAATCATCCCCATTGAAGGATTTGGAAATGGGTGTCAAGGAGATGTAAGTGAATCATCAAAGTCAATGGGAGGCACACTGACACCCTAACTCATGATTTCCAACTTCTGACAGGATGCACTTTCCACTTCACTTCCTCCAAATTGTCAACATAGATAGTTCCACCCACAAATGAAGTTCTTCATAAGCTTTCAAAATATGTCGCCCACTATGCTTTTGCTATCTGGTGACTCTTGCCTGTGTGTTGGAGGGACAGCTACACTAAATAAAATTTCATGAAATGAAATATACCTAAATTGAGAAATTAACACAACCCAAAGAAATAATTGAAACGTTGTTTCTGGTTAATTGAATTTTCTTCTTTCTTTTATATTTTACCATTTACAAGTAACTTTCCTAATAAGCCATGTATTTTCATTCAAATAGTTCTTAAATTTACATTCAAAATTTTCTTTTAAGATCTAAGATTAAATAATGTTTTTGGTTTAAGATGATATTAATGAAAAAATATGTATTATGCTCATTGAGGAGTTTTTATAAAGCAAAACATTGGAATCAGTAACGATGTTGAATAAGATAAATATTGGTACATCTGTTAATCAGGATACTAGCATTATTAAGGAGAAGTTATAAAAATGTTAATGAAAAATAGCTTACAAAAGTGTGTGTAACAATCTGCATTACACAAATTTGAGGACAAAATGTTTATAGGTATTCATAAAAATGCATGTATACAAAGAGAAAAAAGTCTAGAAGAATCCACATAAAAAGGTTACCACAGTTTTCTGAGGAAACTTTCATGTACGACTTTGTACTTTTCAACTTTTTCCATTTTCTTTTCCATATCAATAAAAGTTGATTACGGTTCTATGAGGAAAACACTTGCTCACAATATTAGTAGGATACAGAATAAATGAAAACTCACACAAGCAAAAACAAGAGTTCAATTCCCTATCCATCAAGGACCCACTGATATTTTACGATGACTTGTAATCATACTTTTTAGGGCTGAGAGAAAACTGAAATTAAATCCCTCTTGAACTTTGCACAGCGTGGTTGAACAGATGGGGCTAAAATGGCTTTGGGATGACCTACTGGGCGGGGTACCCAATGAGTGCTCCGCTATTCTCCCTGGTTGAACTCACTCTGCAAAGACACCACTTCCTGTTTCAGAGGAAGATAATCCTTCTTGACAAGCAAATCCATTTCCACAATATCATTAGCACAACAATGCTTTTGATGAGCAATTTTCAGCTGATGCATGTTCTAGGCTTTTACATCGGCACTGGTTTCATTTTCTCCTCAAACTGCTAAACAGGACAGAGGCACAGTAGACCAATCAACCCCAACCGCTGATAATCAGGATACATTTCGCCATGATTGAAGGAATCTGGGAAATGTGGACTAGCAATTTGTTTCCTGTGGGAAGTCTCCTGAGTGAACTATGTGCCCCCAATTGTTTTAAACCCACTTTAATTTCTGATTACAGTGCACCAAAGTTTCTTCTAGTCCTTTGCTTTCATCTTCCCTTGGTTTCATTAACAAATATGAATATAGTTTTCCCTCATCTTCAAGATTTCAGACAAAATTATATATATTCAATTGATCCGTCCAATTGAAACTATCATGCGGACAGAAAAAATACCACAGTACAACTGAAATAGAAATCAAATGAGACCTTTTAAAATATAAAATAGAAGGCAATCTCAAACTTATTTAACATTTCCCTTCAGGGAACCAGGAACTCTTAAGGAAGAGACATGCATGGGTTTTCCCTTAGTCATCATGCTTGATATTTTGAAAGCATTCAAATGTTTTCATAATTATTTTTGTGTTGTTCTCATCTTATTCATCTGAAGATAATTCTCTATTAATTTTTTTATTTTTTTCCTATCCAATCCAAAGAAATAGTGGACCCTAAGGCCAAGTGAGTGGGTCTGGCACAAGGAAATATGACGGAGATGGACCTGGAGCAAAGAAGCAGAATAGCTTTTGTCAATTCCAAATGACACTATGGAGACAGCTTTCAACTAAATCTGCTAGTAAAAAGTTTGTAATAATCAAAAATTGCAATTCAAATCATGCTCTTCTTAATAAAAAACCCAAATCCATCCAGACCTGAAGCTGTTTTACAAAGCTAATGTGCTCCTACCAGCCTTCCAGTTTCCTGTTTATCTTCCAATGTCATCTCTCATTATCTATCTATCTATCTATCTATCTATCTATCTATCTATCTATCTGCCTGTCTGTATATCTGTCTATCTCTGTGCCAGAGGTTGGCAAATTCTGGTCCATGGGCTAGATTTTGACCATCATCTGTTTTTTTAAATAAAGCTTTATTGGAACCTAGGAATGCCCAAAACATTTTACGTATTCTCTATGGCTGTTTTCACAGTACAGTAGCACAGAGTTGAATAGCTGTGACAGAGGTCATCTAGCCAGCAAGGTGATAAATATTTCTCATCTGGTTCATAACAAAATTTGTCAACCCTTTCACTAAGCTCTAACCAAACTTGTAAGTATTTCTTGAAAGGCTAGGTTCAATCTTTTTCAGAAACTTCTCCCCTAAAATACACTTTCCCCTGACTTTCTGCACAGCTAATTTCTTCTCATCTTTTAGGTTTAGTTTTAATATCCCTGCCATGTGAAAGCTGGACAATGAATAAGGAACACGATGAAACATTGATGCATTTGAATTGTGGTGCTGGTGAAGAATACTGAGTGTGCTGTGAACTGCTAGAACAACAAACATGTCTGTCTTGGAGAAGGTACAGCTGAAATTCCCCTTAGAAGTGAGAATGGACAGACTTTGTCCCTCATACTTTGGTCATGTTGTCAGAAGGGACCAGTCCCTGGAGGAGGATATCATATGGGTGAAGTTGAGAGTCAGTGAAAAAGGGGAAGCCCCTCAATGAAATGGATTGACACAGTGGCTGCAACAATGGGCTTAAACATGGCAATAACTGCAAGGATGGCACAAGATGTGGCAGTGTTTCATTCTGTTGTGTATGGGGTCTCTATGAGTCAAAACAAAACATGGCACCTAACAACAACAATTTCTTCTCATCCCTCAGGTTTAGTTTGAATATCCCTGCCATAACTAAAGTAGACTTCACTTGTATTTGCCTCAAGATAAATGTCATAATTTAGAACTATTTATTTATTGTTTTCCTCCCCTTATAGAATATAATATATATATACAGAATATATATATATCTGTAATTTTACTTGCATTTCCCAGCAGCATAGTTGGCATATAAGTTGCTTGCTAAATACATGTTGAATAAAGTCTAAGCACAGAAAGAGAGCTCAATGAAGAGGAGCAGAAGGCTTAGATGATGGGAGAACTCAACTAAATACATATGGCAGGAAGGGAGGATAGGAAGAAAAGAAGGGGGAATGATTAGCTCCAAGATAATATATAAGAGCTATATCCCTATCCACAAATGCACACAGTATTTCTAGAAAATATGAGAAGAGAGTTTAGAGTCCTGGATTCCTTTTCTGATTCTGACACATGCTGTGTAACTGTTTACAATCCTCTGAAGTCCCACATGCTTCAGTTTCCATATATTGGAAAAGAAAATTTTAAACAGATGATCTTCAAAATCTCAATAATCCTCAATATTTGTTGATTTAATAAAAACTCAAAATGATTTTATGAGCTAATTGGCATGTCATACGTCATTGATGCAGAAATTAGTCTATAAATTGAAAAATTGAAGAGGGATGGCAATACATTCATTGTCAAAAAGAACATTTCAAGATCTGTTTTGAAGTACAACACTACCAGTGGTAGGATAATACCCATACACCTATGAGGAAGACCAGTCAATACGACTATTTTTCAAATTTATGCACCTACCACTAATGCCAAAGGTGAAGAAATTGAAGATTTTTAACCTACTTCTGCAGTCTGAAATTGATGAAACATGCAATCAAAATGCACTGATAATTAGCGGTGATTAAAACATGAAAGTTAGAAACAAAGAAGAAGGATCATCAGTTGAAGCCCATGGCCTTGGGAATAGAAATGGGGTTGGAGATTTCATGATAGAATTTTGCAAGACCAACAACCTACTCAATGGAAATAACTCTTTTCAATAACATAAGTGATGACTACAGACTGGATCTCAATGGATGGACTATACAGGAATCAAGTCCACTATATCTGTAGGGAAAATGGAGAAGTTTAATATCATTTGTCAGACCAAGGCCAGGAAAAAAATTTGCAACACACCATCAATTGCTGGTATTCAAGTTCAAATTGCAACTGAAGAAAATTAAAACAAGTCCACAAGAACCAAAGTATTACTTTCTTTAAGCATATCCCACCTGAATTTAGAGACCATTTCTAGAACAGATTTGATGCATTGAATATTAATGACCAAAGATCAGAAAAGTTGTAGAATGATATACCTCATATGTAAAGAAAGCAAAAGGACATTAAAAAGACAAGAAAGAGAGAAAAGACTAAAATGGATGTCTGAAGAGACTCTGAAATTTGATCTTGAGTAGCTAAGGCCAAAGGAAAAAATGATGAAGTCAAAGAGTGGAACAGAAGCTTTCAAAGGGCCACTCAAGAAAACAAAGTAAGGTATTAGGATGAAATGTACAAAGACCAGGAATTAGAAAAACAAAAGGGACAAATACACTAGGCATTTCTCAAGCTGAACAACAACAAAGAAAAAAAAAAAAAAAAACTCACTGTCATCGAGTCTGTTCCAACTCATAGTGACCCTCATTGGGTTTCCAAAGTGATAAATCTTTAAGGAAGTAGATTGCCCCATTTTCCTTCCACAGATCAGCTGGTGGGTTTGAACTCAGAACCTTCTGGTTAGGGTTAGCAATCACATGCCTTAGGCATTGCCCAACCAGAGAAGAACTGAAGAAAAAGCTCAACCCTCTAGTTGCAATATTGAAAATTTTTAGGTAAAATATTGAATGACACAGGAAGCATCCAAAGAAGATGGAAGGAATACACCCTACAAAACAAAACAAAACTGGCCAACTTTCAACCATTTCAGGAGATAGCATATGATCGAGAATTTGTGGTATTAAAAGAAGAACTCCAAACTGCACTGAAGGCATTGATGAAAAACAAGGCTGCAGGAATTGACAGAATATCAATTGAGATGCTTCAACAAACGGATGTAATACCAGAAGTGCTCTCTGTCATTTATGCAAAGAAATTTGGAAGAGAGGTACCAAGACAAATGGTAGACTGGAAGAGAGCCATATTTGTGCCCATTCCAAAGGAAGATGATTCAAAAAATTGCAGAAATTACAAAATCGTATCATTAATATCACATGCACATAAAATTTTGCTGAAAATAATACAAAAATGGTTGCAGCAGTACATTAACAGAGAACTGTCAGAAATTCAAGCCAGATTCAAGTGAAGATGTGAATGAGGCATATCCTTGCTGATGTCAGATGTGTCTTGGCTAAAAGCAGAGAATAGCAGAAAGATGCTTAGCTGTATTTTATTAACCATACAAAGACATTCAACTTTGTGGATCATAAAAAAATTATGGATGACACTGTGCAGAATGAGAATTCCAGAGCACTTCATTATACTCATGAAGAATCTGTGTATGAAACAAGAGGTGTTTGTTTGAATAGAAGAAGGGGATGGTGTGTGGTTTAAAATCAGGTAAGGCATACATCAAGGTTGTATCATTTCACTTCACTTGTTCAATCTGCCTGCTGAGCAAATAATCTGAGAAGCTGGACTATGTGAAGAAGAACATGGCATCAGAATTGAAGGAAGACTCATTAACAACCTGCAACATGCATATGACATGACCTTGCTTGTTGAAAGTGAAGAGAACTTGAAGCACTTACTGATGAAAATCAAAGACTACAGCCTTCATATGGATTACACCTCCACATAAAGAAAACAAAAATCCTCACAACTGGACCAATACACAATATTATGATAAATAGAGAAAATATTGACATTGTCAATGATTTCATTTTCATTGTATCCACAATCAATGTCCATGGCAGCAGCAGTGAAGAAATCAAATGACATATTTCACTTGGCAAATCTACTGTAAAAGACCTCCTTGAAGTGTTAAAAAGCAAATACGTCGCCTAGACGTCTAAGGTGTGCCTGATCCGAGCCATGATATTTTCAATTCTCTTGTACGCATGTGAAAGCTGGACAATGAATAAGGAAGCTTGAAGAAGAATTGATGGTTTTGAATTATGGTGTTGACAAAGAATACCGAATAATACTATAGACTGCCAGAGAACAAACAAGTCTGCCTTCCGTGAAGGACAGCCAGGACACTCCTTAGAAGTGAGAATGGCAAGATTCCTCTGGCATACTTTGGACATATTATCAGGAAACATCAGTCCCTGGAGAAAACATTACCCTTGATAAAGCAGGGGGTCTGGGAAAACAGATGTCCTTACTGAATGGATTGACACCGTGGCTACAACCACGGGTTTAAGCATCACAGTGACTGTGAGGATGGTGCAGAACGGGTGTCTTTTTTGCTGTTGTACACAGGGTGCTCTTCTGGACATAGGGTTACTTTGAGTCAGAACAAATTTGACAGCACCTAACAACAACAACAATTTTTTTAGTACATTACAGTAGGCAGTTCTTGTTTTGGGCTGGCACATTTTTCTGAAAGTAGAACCTTGCTTTTCTTAGGGGGTGTCATGAAATTCCTGTGGATTAACCTCACCACTGGGCATAGTTTGGTTCTGTTGTACATAGGGTCGCTAGGAGTCGGAGCCAACTCAACGGAACCTAACAGCAACAACACAACCTTATCACTAAGGTGTGCTGTTGGTGCTAATTGTTAATTGCTCAGTTGTTAGCTGAAAGCTTACCCATTCAAACCCATGCAGCAGCTCTGCCTGAAAGTCGGACTACATACAGGTTACAGTCAAGAAAACCTTATGGGGCATTTTTCCTCTGTCACACGGCATTGCTACGAATGAAAAGTGACTGGATGGCCAATAACAGTAACAGCAACAACCTTACCCTAGCTCTGACTGTGGGGACATGACTCACATCTGATTGCTCAGAGAGCTCCATCTCCCAAGTCTATTAGTTGGATTTTTTATGGGTTCAATGCCCAAGACAGGCCAGAGAGACTTAATTCTAAGACTTCAGAGAAAACTATCGCCAAAGAGAGCTCTCTTTTTGCTGGGACCATGAGCTACGTGATGATATCAATCTTCAGGTACCAGGCAGCCACCTTGTGGAGAGAGCAGACCTGTGAAGGGGACTGACAGAGAGAGAGGCAAAGCCAAGGGCTAGGAAGAGAGACACACCCTCTCGAATCTTTCTTGTTGTCCATCGCTGTCCTGTGGCTGGAACTCACTGTGGACTGCTGTTCAGCAGAAGGAAAGTTTGCTCAATGCTTCACCATCTTCACAATCCTTGTTACGGTTGGGTCCTTTGATGGCCATTGTGCAAATCCATCTCATTGAGGGTTTTCCTTATTTTTACTTACCTTCTATTCGACCAAACATGGTGCCCTTTTCTAGCAATTGATCTCTGCTGATGTGCCCACAGTAGGCAAGGTGAAATCTCCCTGTCCTTGTTTCTAAGGAATATTCTGGATGAATTTATACTAAGACTAATTTGTTCCTCTGACAGTCCACAGTGTATTTAATATTTTTCACCAACACCACAATTCCAATGATTCAATTCTTCTTCTGTCTTCCTATTTCATTGTCCAGCTTTCACATGCATATGAGGCAATTCAGACACACCTTAGTCAATAATCAATACCCTTAGATCTCGTGAAACCAGCCCTACTTGAAGCTTAGACCACATTGTACTTTTAAGTCACGTAAACTAAGAAATCCTTTCTTTGCTTAAGAATTATAGATTCAGTTCCTTTGACTTTCACTCAAGAGACTTGGATAACACACTCCGATTATATCTGCTTTCATGTACAGATTTCCTTTTTAAAGGATGCTTCTTGTGCATGATGTTGAAAGCTCACTCTCTATTTCTCTATCTCCCTGCCTTTCTCCTTGACACTTCTCAGTCTCTAAATCTGAACATTGGCAAATGCTTCAAACAATGGATCACATAAAATTGGACATGGAAATGGATATTTCCTTGTTCTAGACATTTGGATACCTATCAACAGTAATTATCTTGTGTAAATCATTAAAAACTATTGAGTTGCCAGGAGAAAACTTATAATCACTATGCCTTCAATGTCATACAAAAACGAGGTGGCTCTGGCCCCATTAAGTTTAAGTAGTGATAAAAAAAATAGCCAGGATGTTTCCCTTTCTAACTTTAAAGAGACCGAGTGGGAAGAAACCAATTCACACTGTGATTATTGACCATTTCAGGCTCTCAACACCACAGGCTTGCTGTGGGATCTGAATGTTCTGGGTTAGAAATATATAAACACATAAATAGTAGATGAAGAGTTTGATATGTAATTAAATTAGACCCACTGGCCATGGGTAAGGGAGCTCTGGGTGGTGTAGTGCCTAAGGCATTGACTGCTAACCAGAAGGCTGGAGGTTCAAACCCACCAGCCATTCCTCAGAAGGAAGATTGGGCAACCTATTTCTGTAGTGATACTGCCTCAAAAACCCGAGGAGGAGTCACTATGAGTCTGATCCAACCCCATGGCAGTGAGTTTTGATTTTCTGGTTGGCCATGGTAAGCGGGAAAACAGGGATCCCACGAGACTTCTTTTTGGGTAGTTTAACTTTTACACACTTTACAATATTTCCCATCTTATCATTTCCTTACAATTGTATGAGTTAAGGAACAATAATGCCATTATACAAATAAGGGAAGTGAGACATGTAATAGTTAACTTACCCCGTAACTACTTATAAGCAGAGGCAAGAGAAGTGGTTCTTAATGTCTTGTAACATTAAGAGAATTATCAAAAGCCTACAATTTAGATTAAGATCATTGAAACTTGATAAATTCCATAGATTTCTCTTCCCAGAAAATACTTAAAATTCAAACATGGAATCAGATCATTGAAACCCTGAAAAGTCTACTCAATAACCTTCTTAGGGTCCAGACTCATGAAAGAGCCCAGGCAACCTGAGCAAAGCCAAATGGCAGATAATCATATAAAAAGAGAGAGACCAATCTAGACTAGCCAACCCATGTACTCGTGAACTAAAAGCTTGTGGGCCACTGAGTTTTAGAGTGGCTAGTTGTCGACTCGACGACACATAACAACAACAGCAGTTATCTGGCAATAGCTAACTGATACATCTTTCCTCTGATTTTTTTTTTTTTCTTTTAAGAGGTCTTTAGTTGCTGATGCAAATACCTTTCTAGGGAACCTAATCTATTAGCTTTGCAAACAAGCCTAGATGTCTCTGAATCTCATCAACTTGGTTCTCAAAACAAACAAACAAACAAACAAACTCACTGTCATCGAGTGGATCCCAACTCAGCGACCCCTCCTTGGGTTTCTGAGGCGGTATCACTATGGAAGTACATTGCCCAATCTTCCTTCTGAGGAGTGGCTGGTGGGTTTGAACCACCAATCTTCTGGTTAGCAGTCAAGTGCCTTAGGCTCTAGTTGGGACAATCCTTGAACTTTAGAACCTGATTAGTAATCCAAGTAGATTTTCTGTTGTTACTGTTATCGTTTTAAACTGGGGTATCTCCAGGTCTCTAGTAACTGATTTGTCTTTGGGTTGCCATCACATTGATTCTTATGGCAGCCCCTGTGAGTCAGAGTAGGACTGTGCCCCACAAGATTTCAAAGGCCAGGCACTGCTTCCAAGGTACTTCTGGATAGACTCAAGTCGACAACCTTTCAATTACTAGCCAACTGATTTAATTGTTTGTACCACTCAAAATCCCTAGAGTGCTATCAGCTTCTTTAAAAGATAATATTTGCTGAATGATTTTGCTAATTATTAACATTTTCCTTTTTTGCATACTTTTGTGCTTTTCTTATGGATGAATCTTTTCATTATTTAAAAATATTTCCTTTTAGATATTGTAAAGTTCTCACCATCTGTTTCAATTTACTCCACAAACTATTTTATTTCTCACATACTCCTTTTCTTAAGAAATATAAAACATGTCTGATGCCTTTGGCAGAGATTGAATAAATAAGCAAAGGAATCAAAAAATGCAATTACCTTTTCCTTACTAAGTGTTAATTTTTAATGTTGTGTTGTTAGGCGCTGTCAAGTCAGTTCTGACTCACAGTGACCCTATGTACAACACAATGAAGCACTACTGGTTGGCCCTACACTGTCCTCACAATTCTTCCTGGGTTTGAGTCCATGGTTACAGCCACTGTGTCAATTCTTCTCATTGGGGGGTTTTCTTCTCTTCTGCTGACCCTCTACTTTACCAGGCATGAGGTCTTATTAATAGCTAACATTTATTTTTTGTAATGTTGTCCTTATTAGATGCTGTCACCTTGGCTCTGAATCACAGTGTCCTTATATATAGCAGAACAAAACACTGCCCAGTCCTGCGCCACTTCACAATCTTTTCTATACTTGAGCCCATCGTTGTAGCTCCTGTGCAGTCCATCTTGTTCAGGGTCTTCCCCTTTTTCGCTCACCCTCCACTTTACCAAGCATGATGTCCTTCTCCAGGGAATGGTCCTTTCTGACCACATGACCAAAGTAAGTGAGAGGATATCTGGTCATCCTCACTTCCAAGGAGCATTCTGACTGCACTTCTTCCAGGACAGATTTGTTCATTCTCCTGGCAGTCCATGACACTTTCAGTAATCTTCTCCAACACCACAACTCAAAGGCATCAACTCTTCTTCAGTCTTCCTTATTCATCGTCCAGCTTTCACATGCATATGAGGTGATTGAAAACACCTTGGCTTGGGTTAGGCTCACCTTAGTCTTCAAAGTGATATCTTTGCTTCTTAACCTTTAAAGAGGTCTTTTGCAGCAGATTTTCCCAGTGCAATACCACGTCTGATTTCCTGACTGCTGCTTCCATGGGTGTTGACTGTGGATCCAAGTAAAATGAAATCCCTGACAACTTCGATCTTTTTCTCCATTTATCATGATGGCCAACTTTTTCAGAAGTGAATGGCCTCTTCCTTCTCAGTCTGTCTTAGTCTGGAAGCTCTGTTGAAACCTGTCCACCATGGGTGACCCTGCTGGTATTTGAAATACCAGAGGCATAACCTCTAGCCTCAGAACAACATGCAAACCTCCATATGCAATGAATTGACAAATGGTTGGTGGATTGTTTTTAATAGCTAACATTTATTG
>NW_006921636.1:86829-94762 GCF_000298275.1 Orycteropus afer afer
CAAATCTTTCCCTTCTCGTATGATTCTTTCTTTTGCCTTTCTCCCTAACAGGTCTTTCATGATGGAAACTTACCCAAAGAATGACATATGGAAGGTAAAAAGATGGATTTGGCAAGTCTTGAGTCAGAGTAATTTGATTTGGGGAATAAGAAAGAAACAATGAGTCAGGAAAGGCAGCTTTGAGAGCCAAGGAGACTTGCAAACAAGGTTATCTTTGTCTTTCTACAAACAGGTGCATTTCTTTTAAATGATGCAGTAAGCATCACTTTCCTCTCCAACAGATGGGTAATTATGGGGGAGAAATGGCTACCAGCAGCCAGGCGCAGAGAGGAGGAAGGAGCTACTGCTGTACCGCCTCCTCTGATCCTGCATTTTGCAACCCTGATCAAAAACTTCCCACCACAGTGCACTTCTTATGAAAGACAGCCACTTTGCCTGTGGGGAGTGGGGCATGAGCATCATGCCACCTTGAGATGGTGGGTGTGTTTCACAAACTATGAGGATTTCAGAAAATGTCTGTTGCTGTTTTCAGTGGGACTGGAACAAATTGTGTCTCCCCTCTCCACCCCAACCCTCATTCAGAAAATTATAATTTTGCTGGAGCTTCCATTGAACCAGGAAGAGACACTTAGTTCTAGCCACCAAGCCTGCAGCAGCAGTCATAATAGAGGGGAAGGTCTATGAAGAGCTTTTATTTTCAATTACTCTCACCTCAGTTACCACCGTTTGGGTTCTGGACAAACAATTGCCATAGCAACCATCATCTCCAGCAATTGGTATTCTTTGCTCATTTTTGTTCCACTTTTGCAAAGCATTAGTGCATTCATGTTCAATTTCATTTTTACCAGTCAGTCATGCTCACATGTGCAGCCATGCCTAGCCCCAGCTATCACACAGATACTTTTTTTTAATGACCTGGTGTTTGATCGTGCATAGTGATGATGGTGTCTTTCATTAATGATGAATTAAAATGTACCTGCTCACCACTCTGCTTTTATCAGTGAAGTTTCCTTCCAAATGATTGAAGAAGATGGGCTGTCTGAAGGTACCATCTTCCAACTCTTTGTAGTTGAGAAGTAGTGAACAGGGCCGACCCAATCAGGACAACTTTTAAGGATGAAACTGAAAGAGAAAAGGATGATGTGTAACTCGATTCCAGTAGCTCTTCCTCTAATCAAAGTGCCCGCCTTGCAGACCATCACCTTTCCTAGCTCGTTGCCTGTCTCTTTCTCACTTTCATGTATAAAAGTACAACGTGCTGAGTTTCATCCCTTTAAAAGCCTTTAATATCAGCTTTCCTGTACTTTTATGAGAAATGATTACGCATTCTTTTAATCCTTTACCTTACCCCAAAGTTACTGTGGTCTGTGGAACTATGATTAGAATATGAAGGGATAAATGTGAAGCTCTTTGCCGGCTGGATCAATTGTTTTCCCAACACCGATTGCTCCTCCTGACAGACGGCAGCAAGTACAGCAGTTCTACTTGTTCCCAGAGGTTATGGCATGGTTTATCCTTGTTGCTAGGTGTCATCAGGTTGATTTTTGACTCATAGCGAGCCCATGAGATAGAGTAGAACCGTCCCCTGGGTTTTCTAGGCATAATCTTTAGTGGAACAGATCACTAGATCTTTCTCCTGGCAGGGCTACTGAATGGGTATCAATCACCACCTTTTGGTTAGCTGCCAACTACTTAACCATCATGCCTTCAGGGCTACATAGTGGTTTTTATGTCAAAAATTATCATTCACTATTTCTATGTGCTGTTCACAAGGCTGCATGCTTCATTTCATTTAATTTAATCCTTATGATCTTCATTTTATATAAGAGAAAAAAGATATTTAAACAGATTGAGTAACTCCATCAAGGTTTCAGACAGTTACAAGGAAGAGCAGATATTCATACCCATGGGTTGAACCATCACTGCATGCTTCACAATCACCTGGAGGGCTTATTAGAATTCAGATTGTTAGGCCACCTCTCCAGCATTTCTGATTCTGTAGATCTGGATTGGGGCCTGAGGATATGCACTTCTGGCAGGAACCCATAACCTGTGTCCCCAGCCCTGACAGCTCACCGTGGCTTCACATCATGTATCTGAATGCCAAGTGGGCATCACCTCCTCAGCAACTGGCCTTTTCTGCATTCTATTCCTGAATACATGACACTGCATAGCTCTCCAATTCAAAATCCCTGGCTCTTCCTCCCCAGTCCATCCATCTTACCATGTGTGTCTACATTCCCTCCTCAACAACTGCTCCAGGTCTCCACCATCCTCTTACTACACAGACTGCCTCCCAGGCCTCCTAGTCTCAGGTCTTCCTCTCTCCAATTCCTCAAACTCAAGCTGAGTGCTAGCTCTTGAAAGCTAATCTGATTGCTTCTCTCTTCTGCCAAGATTCTCTTACAGCCTCCATTTACCCATGAGAGCCCTGGTGATGTAGTGGCTAAGTGATCAACTGCCAACCAAAAGGTTTGCAGTTCAAATCCACCAGCTGCTCCATGGGAGAAAGTCTGCTTCCATAACATTTACACTGCCTTAGAGATCTTAAGGGTCAGCTCTACTCTATCTTACAAGATCTCTATGAGTTGGAATCTATTTGAAGGCAATGGACTTTTACACCTAGGAAAACTGTAGCTTCTTAAAAGTGGATTGTGAAGCAATGCATGATAAAACTCTTCCATTTCTTCAGCAGAGGGATAGTTGTTAAAGCAACATTTTAAAGAACAATATAATTTAATCACCACCTTAATATAAGTTACAGAAAAGTACAGGGTGCTAGGAAAGTGACAGGGACATTTCATCTTCCTAGGAGGGTTTGGGGTAGATCTCTTTGAAGAATTATACAGCCTGGGATTTGGACGATAGCTAGGAGTCAGCAAGAAGAAAGGCAGGAGCAGGAGGATGAGGACAGATGAGGCATTCAGGGCCACAGGCTTAGCCTCCACAATTCAATGGGAAGAATGTCCCCTTTAACACAACTCAGAATTCTATGTGAATTGTCTGAGCTGTGCAAATCTGTGACTCTTTGGGACTAAAGGACTTTCCAGGCAGGGACCTGCAGTGGAAAGTCCTGGAGGGACTGAAGAGAATGTGTCCCTGACCTCAGATAGTGGAGTTGACTTGACTTGTTTAAAACAGTATTTTCCCAGCCTGAGCACTTCAGGAAAAAAAAAAAAAAAAGAATTTACAATACTACTCCCCACACATATATACAAATAAACTTTCAGAGTAAGACTCTCGAGAGATAGGGCCAAGGAATCTGGCCAGAATTAAGCAAAACAAACAAACAAAAAACTCAGAATTCTCAGAACATTCTGGTGTATCCAATTCATGAACAAAATTTGAGAATCTTTAATCCAGAATATTGAGAAATCTGGACCGAGGCCTGCAGTGGCACAGAGTACACCTTACCTTGATGATACAGAAGAAAAAGGTATTGTCCAAAAGGAAGAGGAGAACTGGAGACACTATTAATTTACTTTTCATTTTGGTGGCAGAAATGATTCCACTTCACTAAAACCTCTGATACAGCTAAAGCTGTTTCCAAGAATATTTTTCCTCTTATCCTTCTTCCTTCTCCTCCTCCTTCTTTTCCCCTAATCCTGCTTTTCCTCTTCTTCTTTCCCTTCCTCATCCTATTTTCCTTCCTCCTTCTCTTCCTCTGTCTTCTCCTCCCCCTCCTTCATCTTCTCCTTCCTCTTCCTATTTCATCTCCTCTCTCCTTTTCTTCCCTCTGTCTCCCCCCTTCTCTTCCCCTCTCCCACCCACTCCCTCTTCCTCTCCTTCTTCTTCCTAGAGTAGCAGCAACTGGGCTGGAATGAGGAATGACAGACAATTTGGATAATCCCCAAAATTTGCTTTCCATAGAACAAAATGGAACATTATCCAAATTGGGTACAATGTCCCATTGTAGCTGTTTGCATATTTGTCTTATCTCTGAATGAATTGCAAGCTTCTGGATTCCTGGGGCCTTTCAGTGCTTCAGTAAAAATCCATTCCCAGTGTGGATAATAGACTAAATGAATAGGTAGTGAAGGAAACATTCTAGTCAATGCCCAATTCAATTTGAATGAAATCCAAGTTGTATTACAAATAGCTACTACAAAACTCTACAGGGTTCCTGCCTAACTCTTTGATCTCAGTTCCCATCTCCATGTCCTGAAGGAACCTTCACTTTCATGTGCTCAAACATATCACATTCTTTTCCTAGATCTTGATATGAGCAAATTGTTCACATACTTCATGGCTCTGCTCAAATATCACCTACTCAGGTACTTTTCACAAACTGAATGTCTAAAGCAGACATGACTTATTGATGTTCAGGATTCCATGTTGGATTTTCTCATGCCACTTATCTGGAAGTACCTTATTTATCCTGTCTATAGGAAACTGCGGGGAGCTCTGGTAGCATAGTGGCTAAGACACTTGCCTGCTAACCAGACGGCTGGCGGTTCAAACCCACCAGCCACTCCTCGGAAGGAAGGTTGGGCAATCCTACTTCCATAGTGATAACTGCCTCGGAAACCCAAGGAGGGGTCGCTATGAGTCAGGGCTGACTCGACGGCACATAACAACAACAACAACAACAACATAGGAAACTGCTAGAAATTGAAGTTAGATTCAGAAAAGGACATTGCTGATGTCAGATGGATATGAAGACAGAGAATGCCAGATGTCTGAAGGAAGAGAATACAGAAGGATGTCTATCTGTATTTTATTTATTACGTAAAAACAATCAACTATGTAGATTATAACAAATTATAGGTAACATTGCAAAGAATGGGAACTCCAGAACACTTAATTGTGCTCATGTGGAAACTGTGCATAGAGCAAGAGGCAGTTGTTTGAACAGAACAAGGGGATACTGAATGGTTTAAGATCAGGAAAGGTGTGTGCCAGGGTTGTACAATTTCATCATACTTTTTCAATCAGTGTGCTGAACAAATAATCTGAGAAGCTGGACCATATGGAGAAAGTAGCATCTGGATTGAAGAAAGACTCATTAACTGCCTGCAATATGCATATGACACAACCTTGCTTGCTGAAAGTAAAAAGGTCTTGAAGGACTTAATTATGAAGATGTCAGATCTCAGTATAGATTGCATCTCAAAAAAACAAAACAAAAAATCCTCAAAACTGGACCAATAAGGAAGATTATAAACAATGGAGAAAGGATTGAATTTGTCCAACATTTCATTTTACTTGTATCCACAATCATCACCCATGGAAGCAGCAGTCAAGAAATCACACACCATATTGCACTGGGCAAATCTTCTGCAAAAGACCTTCTTAAAGTGTTAAAGAGCAAAGATGTCTCTCTGAAGACTAAGCTGTCCCTAATGCAAGCCATGGTATTTTCTATCATTTCATGTGTCTGTGAAAGCTGCACAATGAATAAGGAGGACTGAAAAATTGATTCACTTGAATTATGTTGTAGGTGAAGAGTATTGAATATACCTTGAACTGCTAGAAGAACAAACAAATCTGTCCTGGAAGAAGTACAGGTGGAATGCTCCTCAGAAGTGAGGGCAACAAGACTTCATCTCACGTACTTTGGACATATTGCCAGGAAGAACCAGTTCCTGAAGAAGGATATTATGCCTGGTAAAGTAGAGGGTCAGTGAAAAAAAGGAAGACCTACAATCTGATGGATTCATAAGTCGTCTGCAACAGTGGGCTTAAGCACAGCAGAGGTTGTGAGGATGGCACAGGATTGGGCAGTGGTTTGTTCTGTTGTCCATATGGTTGCTATTAGAAGGAATCAATTTGATGGCACTGAAGAATAATAATGTACTCCAGTCGACTTGCTTTTCTTTCCACTGTAATGTAAGATCCATGTGCCACTACCGATTTAATCATCACTGGACTGATGACAGAAGGCTAACAATACCTGCCCATCCTGCCCTCAGCTGCTCTGCACAATCAGTGATCAGAGATTCATGCCTACACTCCCACTTTCTACCAAATCAACCCAGAGGCAGGAAGTGAGTGCTCCAGTGCTGCCAAACTACCAACCAGGGGAATATGCCTGCCCTTTTGCCCAGATATATTAAAACAGGACAAAATAGAAAGTCAGGGTGAAAAACCAACATACAATCAACAAATTAGTACAATAACACTGTGACATCTCAGAAACAACAGACAACTTCAGTTCACACACACACACAAACAGGAGAAGATGGCTCAAACAAGTGACCAAAATATAAGGCCAGAAAATCTTCCAGAGGAAGAAACGTTATTAGAACTATCTGATTAAGAATTATAAGAATTATATTTAGATGCCTGCAATAAAATGAAATAAATTTTGAGGAAACCACAGGCAAAATCAAGAAACACACTGAAAAAACTCTAGAATAATTAAAAATGTGTGTGTGTGTGTGTGTGTGTGTGTGTGTGTTAGGCTGGGTTCTCTAGAGAAGCAAAACTAGTAAAGCTTGTATATATAGAGAGAGATAAAAAAAATAATCTTAGGAAAATGGCTCACACACTTTTTGAAGCTGGCAAGTCCCAAGTTCCCGGATCAAATGTCAAGCTGGAGGCTTTTCCTGACTCACACAGCTGCAGGGCCTGATGAGCTCAAGATTGGCAGGCAGTATACTGGCTGTTGACTCCAAGGAATGATGAATCCAAGATCACCAGGCTGAATGATGGATTGTTCGCTCACAGACAGTTGTAGGTAGAACAACAGGATCACGATCCACAGAAGAGTGTCTCCTTTTCCAGGATGTCCACAAATAAATTGGAAGCAGGCCACACCCCTGGGGAAACTCCCTTTCCGTGCATTGGCAGCTCAAAACATATACACCAAATCTCATCATGGAAATAACCCGCATTCCAATGTTTAACCACTCAGAATTGTGGTCCAGCCAAGTTGACACACAACTACAGCTATCACGCAATACAAGAACAATTGACAAAATTAATGAAAAATTAGAAACCACATAAAAACAGCAAATAGAACCCCAGAAGATGAATACTGAAATTTCAGAAATAGATAATGCATTGGAATGAAGAGAAGTTAATCAAAGGAACACAGAATTTGAGAAATTGAATATAAATCTCTCAACACTAATCTGTTAGAGGAAAAAACAGAAAAAAATAATGAAAAAAAAAAAGAAGGAAACCTAAGAATTTATGAGTTACCATCAAGAGGAACAACTTATGTGTGATCAGAATTTCAGCACAGAAGAAGCAAAAAAGGACCAAGAAAATTGTCAAATATTTGTTGGAAGAAAACTCCCCTAATATCATGAAAAATGAGAAGATATGCATTCAAGAAGCTCCATGAACCCCAAGTAGGACAAATCTCAAAAGAAAATCACTAAGATATATCATAATGAAACTTCCCAACCCAAAAACAAAGATGGAATCATGAAAGCACCTTGATGAAAATGAAAAGTCATCTACAAAGGAGAACCAATAAAACTAAGTTCAAATTTATCAGCAGAAAACTATGCAGGCAAGAAGGCAATGGCATGACATATATAAAATCCTGAAAGAAAAAATTTGCCAACCAAGCATTATATATCCAACAAAATTTTCCCTCAAATACAATGGCAAAATTAGGATATTAAAAAAAAAAAAAAAACAGAAATTAAAGGAATTTGTGAAAATTAGACTAACAAGAAATGCTGAAGGAATTCATTTGAACAGAAACTGACAATGGCAGGTAACAAGTGGAGATTAAGACACATGACAACCTCACCTGGAAATCAATCCAGACATAGAAATGTCAAAAATAAAATAAACCAGAAGACTGACAATAGGGAACCAGAGATATCAATTTGTAAATTAAGATAACTACAAAGCAAAAAGAAGCAATAAATGATGCAGTTACAGAACTTTGACATGAAGAGGAAATCAAGACAATATAAAAATAGAACAGATTGCTTTAAAGTTGGGAAGATAATAATAAATTATAGGGTAACCT
>NW_006921636.1:96282-98204 GCF_000298275.1 Orycteropus afer afer
CTTAACCACCACAGATGGAAAAAGATGTATCAAGCAAATAGCAATCATAAAAGAGCAGGAATAGCAATATTAATTTATGATAAATTATATTATATACTATAAGGAAAAGAATAGTAAAAGAAACAAGAAAGCTTATTGCATAATGACTAAAGGTCAATCAAAAAAAGGAACATAGCCAAAATAACTATCTTTGCACCCAATGAATGAGCCCCAAAACACTTAAATCAAACTTTAGCATAACTGAAAAGAGAAATAGACAACTTCATAATAATAGTAAGAGATGTTAATACATAACTTTTGATGAAGGACAGGACAAGTAGAAAGAAACTTAACAGAGATACAGAAGATATAAGCAACACAATTAACCAACCAGACTTCAAAGATGTATACTAAACACTCCACCCAACAATAGCATGATATACATTCTTTTCTAGTGTACATTGAACTTTCTCCACAACAGATCATATGTAAGACCACAAAACAAGCCTCAATTAATTAAAAAGCCTTGAAATACAAAAAGCATCATCTCAGATGATAATTAGAAATCCATAACAGGGAGATCAAGGAGAAAAAAATAAAATGCATGGAAGCTGAATAACACCTTGCTGAAAAACTACTGGGTAATAGAAGAAATAACAAAATTAAATTTAAAAATTCCTTGAATCAAACAAGAATGAAAATACAACATAAAAAAATCTTTAAACACAGCAAAAGCAGTGCTCAGTTGACAATTTATAGCAATAAACGCACACATTAAAAAAGAAGAAAGAACCAAAATTAATACCTTTACCAAAATCTCCAACAATGAGAAAAAGAACAGAAAAAAAAAAAACCCTACAGTCAATATAAGAAAGGAAATAAATATTCCAGCAGAAGTAAAGGAAACAGAAAAACAATAGAAAGAATCACAAGACTAGAAATGGGTTACAAGACTAGAAACTGGTTCTTTGAAAGGATTAATACAATTGACAAGCCACTGGTAAATTTAACAAAGGAAAAGACGATGCAAATGACACAAATAAGAAAAAATAGGTTAGTCACAAAAGAACCTGCTGAAATAAAAAGGATAATAAGAAAGTGCTATGAAGAACAGTGTTCCAACAAATTTGAAAACGTAGAAGAAATGGAAAACTTTGTAGAATCACACTACTTATCCAAACTAACACAATCTGAGGTAGAAAAGTTGAACAGACTCATCACAAAGAAGAAATTGCACAGGTACTAAATAAACTCTCAACAAAAAAAAGTCCTGGCAAAGACTTCCAGTACAATGGCAGAATAGACAATCTACACAGACTCTCTTCAACAAAGAAAAAAGAAACCAATTCACACAGATATGGAAGATAAACCTGGAGTCCAGAGCTTTAATGGAAGGTTACAAAAGTGGATTAAATACAAACTAGTAGAAGAACTTGAATAAAAACAGTGAATAAGGAGACAAATGTATCTGCAGACTGTCAGCTACCCTGACAGCACAGACAGTTTAGTATTTACAATAGATATTAGGATCTGAGCAGTAACTGAAAATCAGCACTGCTCACCAAGGGCTGCATGAACAACAGCAATGATGGCTGACAACTAAAAACGGAAACAGCAAAGGAGACAAACTGAGTTGTGGACTTCCAGCTGTGCGGACAGTGCAGCCATTTTGATTGTTTACAAGCAATGCAGCCATTTTGAATATTTAAAGTGGCACCATCAGATCCCAGGGACCTAAGAATACACACCGCTTGCCAAGGACAACACAGCATGGGCAAACACACTGGAAGCCGAAGACTGGAAAGATGAGGCATTGTCCTTTTCACTCTTATACCTCACACCCCTTGGTGAATGGAGGTGCAGCCATTCCCCACCTCCACCCACCTTCTGGACAGGCAGTAATTTCATCTCAGTCTGTGTTTGGATGGAGTTTGGGTGCCCTG
>NW_006921636.1:98558-108569 GCF_000298275.1 Orycteropus afer afer
CTTCTTATTTATTTCCCCTCCCCCCTGGTAATTGTTCCTGTGTGTTTATGTGGTGTGTGTTTTTCTTCCTCTTGTTTTTACTTTTTTGGAGTTTTTTTTTTTTTTTTTGGTTGTTGTTTTGGTCTAACTGAGTGGGAGACAGCAACCATGCCCATATAACTCAACTACATCCACACCTCCTGCAGCCCCACCTACTGAATTGAGGGCAACCATTTGCCTCTGCACCGACTGGCCAACGATAAATGACAGCCAATATGAGCCTGACTCACCCTGAAATCCCTTCACAAATGCTAACAAATATCTGCGCACCCACTCTCATTATCACATTCACCAGGAGACAGGTGGTGAGTTCATGTGCTGCCAACTATTGAATATAGGAGCATAGTACCATGCTTACTTGGATATATCAAAACAAAACAAAGAAAAAGTTCTTGGGCTAATCACACCAAAGTAAAATCACCAATTAAATATAAATACAACATCATAATATCTCAGAAAAAACAGACCATTACTGTCCACACAAAAAAGCAAGATAAAGGAGCAGAAACAAAGGTCCAAGATACAGAACTAGAAAACATCCCTGAGGAAGAAACAGCATTGGAGCTCCCTGATAAGGAATTCAAAATAATTATATTTAGGTACCTTCAATGGTTTGAGAACTAGATCAGGGAAAACACTGACAAAATTAAATAAAACACAGAAAAAAAAAAAAAAAACTAGAACAAATTGGGAAGACAATACAATAACAAAATGACAAAATAAATGAAAAACCAGGAATGATACAAAATCTACAGATAGAAATTCAAAAGATTAAAACTAAATTTAGTGGGATTGGAGACAAACATCTCAATACTTCTTTGGTAAGGAATCAATCAGATAAAAGATCAAAACAAAATTAAGAAAGCCTAAGATTTATGTGGGATACCATTAAGAGGAATTACCTACGTGTAATCAGAATTTCAGGACAAGAAGAGACAAATAAAACCACAGAGAAAATTGTCACAGATTTGTTGGAAGATAATTTCACTGATATAATGAAAGATGAGAATATATCCATTCAAGAACCCCAACAAATCACAAACAAGAGAAACCCCAAAAGAAAAACACCAAGACGTGTCATAATCAAACTCAACAAAACCAAAGGCAAAGACCAATATCCTTCATGAATATGGATGCAAAAATCTGCAACAAAATCCTAGCCAATAGAGTCCAACAACTTATAAAAAAAAACATATTATGACCAAGTGGGGTTCATACCAGGTACATAAGGATGGTTCAGCATTAGTAAAACAATCAATGTAATCCATCACATAAGTAAAATAAAGGAAAAGAACCACATGATCATATTAATCGATGCAGAAAAGGCAGTTGATAAAATCCAACACCCATTCCTAATAAAAACTCTCATCAAAATCGGAATAGAAGAGGAATTCCTCAATATAATGAGGGCATATATACAAAACCAATAGACGACATTGTTCTCAAGGGAGAAAGACTGAAACCATTACTCTTGTGTGGTAGTAACTTGGGTGGGCCTGGGTGAGTGGCTGGGCAGTTGGTGGTAATTATTCTCTATGATGAGACTGGCAATCAGCTCCATGGTGGGATCTACCACTAGCAGCTGAATAGCTGCTTTAGGTATGTGGTCTGCTTCCCATATATAATAAACAGCTTTGGGAATGGTCTCTAAGCTTATGGCATGCTTGAACCCTGCATGTAGCCAAGTGATTGTTCAACCACCTGCCATGTTCTGCTGATCTTGGGACTTTTAATGGACTTGAATTAATGGCCTGCTGTGTGGTTTGGTAACATCAGGGCTGTGCCTTTTTACTTGTCTACTTTGGGTTTGTCAGCCTAAGCAGCTGGCAGCTGAATCAAAAAAAGCCTCCAGCTTCAGTGTGCCGGGAGCAGGAAGCAGAGCTGAAGCCCAAGGTTGAGGGGTTTTCACCCAGCCGTCAGAGCCTGGCACTTTGAACTCAGACTTAAAGCCCCCAAACTGTAAGAGAATAAACTCCTGTTTGATAAAGCCATCCTATCTGTAGTATATTTTCTGTTAGAGCAGCACAGAGGTAACCCAAACACCTTGAAAACAGGAACCAGGCAAGGATCCTCTTTATCTCCATTTCTATTCAACATTGTATTGGAGGTCCTAGTCAAGGAAATAAGGCAAGAAAGGGAAATCAGAGTCATCCAAATTGGTAAGGAAGAAGTAAAACTATCCTTATTTGAACATTATATGATCCTATACATAGAAAACCCAAGAGACTCAGCAAGAAAATAACTGGAACTAATTGAGAGATTTAGCATAGTGGTGGAATACAAGATCAACATACAAAAAACAGTGGGGTTCCTCTATACCAGTGAAGAGATTGCTGAAAAGGAAATAAGGAAATCAATATCATTTAGAATAATAATTAAAAAAATAAAATAAAATAACAAACTCACTGCCATCGAGCTGATCTGATTCATAGTGCTCCCTCCTTGGATTTCTGAGGAGATATCTCTTTGGAAGTAGATTGCCCAACCTTCCTTCTGAGGACTGGCTGGTGGGTTTGAACTGCCAGGCTTCTGGCTAGTAGTCAAATGGCAAAAATAAAATACTTGGGAATAAATCTTACCAGGGATACAAAAGACCTCTACAAAGAAAACTACAAAGGACTACTTCAAGAAACCATAAGAGATTTACATAAATGGAAGAACATACCATGCTCATGGATAGGAAGATTGAACATTGTGGAAATGCCAATACTACCCAAAGCAATCTATACATTCAACACAATCCCAATCCAAATTCCATCAACATTACTTAAAGATACAGAAAAACCAATCACTAATTTTATAAGGAAAGGAAACAGACCTTGGATGAGCAAAGCACTATTGAAGAAGAAAAACAAGTAGGAGTTCTCACCCTCCTGGATCTCAAAATCTGTTATACAGCCACAGTAGTCAAAACAGCCTGGTATTGGTACAATGACAGATATATAAATCAGTGGATTAGAATTGAGAACCCAGAAATATATCCATAGACCTATTATGGTCAGCTATCTTTGACAAAAAGCCAAAATCCATCAAATGGGAAAGAGATAGTCTCTTCAGTAAATGGTGACAGCAAAATTGGTTATCCATTTGCAGAAAAATTAAACAAGAACCATATTTCACACCATACATAAAAACTAACTCCAGATGGATCAAAGACTTAAATGTGAAACCTAAAACTATAAAGTTCTTCAAGGAAAAAATAGGGGCAAATTTAGGGCCCCTAATTTATGGTTATAAATAGATTATTAAGCACAACCCAAAATGCACAAACAGAAGATAAACTAGAAGATGAGATCTTCTAAAAATTAATTTTTATGTGCTTCACAAGACTTCTCCAAAACAGTCAAAATAGAACCTACAGATTGGGAAAAACTATTCATCAATGACATACATGACATGGGATTTATCTCTAAAATTTACAGAAAACTCTAACATCTCAACTACAAAAAGACAAACAATCCAATTAAGAAATGAGCAGAAGACATGGATAGACCCTCTACTAAAGAAAATATTCAGGTGCAACAAACACATGAAATAAATGTTCACTATCATTAACCATTAGAGAGAGATGAATCAAAACAACAATGAGGTATCATTTCACCCCAGCATTAATAGTAAAGTTTTTTTTTTTTTTTTTTTTTTTTTTTTTTAATTGCTTGTGAGGGTATGGAGAGCCTGGAACTCTACTGGTGGGACTGTAAAATAGTCCAACCACTGTGGAAAATGGTATGGCACTTTCTTAAGGAGTTGGAAATAGAAATACTATATGATCCAGCAATCCCACTTCGGGGTATATATTCCAGATAAACAAGAGCCGTGATGTGAACAGGTATATACACACCCATATTCACCACAGCACTACTTACAATAACAAAAAGATGGAAACAATCTAAATGCCTATCAATGAACGAATGGACAAACAAACTGTGGTACATACACACAATGAAATGCTATGAAACCTGGAAGAACTACAGTGAATCTGCAAAACACTTCATAACATGGATAAACCTAGAGGACATTATGCTGAGTGAAATCAGTCAATCACAAAAGGATAAATATTGTATGAGACCACTACTATAAAAATCAGGAGAAGGTTTACACACAGAATGAGTCATTCTCTGACTAGGAGTGGGAAGAAATAGAGGGTAAATCACTAACTAGAGGGTAGACACATATTAACTCAGGTGAAGGGAAAGGCAATATACAATAAGGGGGAGGTCAGCACAAAATGGTCAAGACAGTAGAAGACACAGGGAGGAGCACAAGAAAGATAAACATTATTACATACACAGTCCTGCAATAACAGTGATAACAATAATCTATAAGTGAATACACAAATAGACAGTCAAGGTGAACAAGGGTGAAAAGGTGAAGAGGACTATACCCATGAATATATATAGCTTTCACAGAGGATATCTCTATCTATGTATTTATACATGCTACAAATATATCCATAAATATAGGAGAGCATACATGGGGAAAATTTATGAAAAGTTCTTAGCTGTAACCAAGCATCTTGAGGAACTGAGCCCCTGGGCATAGGGACCATAGTCTTGGGGGACGTCAAGGACAATTGACAAAACATAGTCCACAAAGATATTGTTCTATGGCTTACTTTGGTGAGCAGCGACTAGGGTCTTAAAATCTTGTGAGCAGCCATCTAAGGTACAACTACTTGTCTCTCCCTGCCCAGAGCAAAAAAGAGTGAAGAAAATCAAAGGCACAAGAAAATAATTAATCCAAAGGCTAATACACCACATGAGCCCGGCCTCCATGACCCTGAGACCTCAAGAACTAGAGGTGCCCACGTTCCATTGCTGACTGCTCTGAAAAGGATCATAATAGTAGGTTCTGGCACTTGACTGCTAACCAGAAGGCTGGAGGTTCAAACCCACCAGCCACTCCTCGGAAGGAAGACTGGGCAATCTACTTCTGCAGTGATACTACCTCAGAAACACAAGGAAGGGTTGCTATGAGTCAGAGTTGATTCGATGGCAGTGAGTTTGGAATTTTTTTTTGGATAGAGTGAAAGAAAAACTTGGAACAAAATTCACAATCATAGAAAAGAGCAGGCTTACTGGCTTAAAGAAGATTCATGGATCTCCCAAGATTTTTGTCTTAGACATTCTTGACACCTGGAACTGGACTCAACTCCCAAGGCTCATCTTTCAGCCAAACAATAGAGAGATTTATAAGGTGAACAATACTAGGGAAGTATGCACTCATTAGAAAAATCAATCATACAAGATCAAAATGGCAGCATTCACCTAGGGATAAAGCTAAGGGAGCAGGAAGGGATGGGAAAGAAGGATGAAGGGAAATGGTAAGCACAAGGAGCAAGTGTGAAAAGTGCTATTACATTGTGGGGATTGCAGTGAATGTCACAAAACAAAATGTGTATATATTGTTGAATGGAAAGTCAATATGCTTTGTAAACTTTCACCCAAATCATAATTAAAAAATCTTGTAAGCAGCCATCCAATGGGGTATAATTGGACTCTATTCTTCTAGAACAACAGAGGAAGAAAGCGAGTCAGGAACAGGACTAGAATATGGAATATGAGGCTCATTGCCCCCAAGAACAACTGCTATCAGACCAGAGGAACTGGGGGGTGCTCAGCTACCATTACTGAACATTTTAACCAAAGATTCTGTAGAGGAGTCCTGATCAAAAGTGGGGAAATGCAGGATGGAATTACAGATTCTCATGGACTCTAGATGAACCCCTGAAACTATTGCTCTGAGATATTCTTTAAATTTAAAACCAAAAATTTCCCCTGAAGTCATCTTAAAACCAAGCAATGGTTTAATTTAACTAGTAAAAAAAAATGTCTGTCTCGAACATTCTGTTCTTTTAAGAACTATCACTGTGGGGTCAAATCGTCAAGAGCAACACAGAAGAATAGACAGGAACCTTAAGGGAATAGTGAATGCATGCTAATGGGGGAGGAAGAACTCAGGAAAAGAGGTGAAAACGGTTACGCAGCTTGAAGAATGGAATGAAAGACATTAACTGGTACAGGTAGAAACTGTTGAATTGAGGTATGCCTGGTTGTGTATATTCTTAAAAAATAAAATAAAATAGATAAAATTATATATATATATATATATATGTGTGTGTATATATATATGTGTGTGTGTGTGTGTGTATATATATATATATATATATATATATTTATTTATTTATTTATTATGTATGTATGTATGGGACCTCTGGTGGCGTAGCACCTAAGGCATTTGACTGCTTACCAGCAGGCTGGCAGTTCAAACCCACCAGCCACTCTGCGGAAGGAAGACTGGGTAAACTACTTCCGTAGAGATACTGCCTCATAAATCCAAGGAGGGGTCGTTATGAGTCGAATCGACTCAACAGCAGTGAGTTTTATATGTATATATAAAATAAATCATGTCTGCAGTTGTAGAAAGGGAGCTCTGTCGGCATTGTGGTTAAAGCATTGGGCTGCTAACCAAAAGTTTGGTGGTTCAAACCAACCAGCTGCTCCTGGGGAGAAAGGTGCGGCAATCTGCTTCAAGATTTACAGCCTCCAAACCACTATGGGGCAGTTCTCCTTTGGCTATAGGGTAACTCTGAGTCAAGGTCAACTCGATGACAGTGCATTTGGTTTGGGTTTGATAATTGTGGAAACACTTTTATGATGGCACCTTTAAAATCTTTGTCAGATGATGTTAGCATCTGTTATTGCAATCTTGGTATTTTTTTATTGTTGATTTCTGTTCAGTTTTTGATCTCCTGGTTCTTGATTTGCTGAGAAACTTTCCATCAAAATATAGGCTTTTAAGTATCATGCATGTTATTTAAGCCTCTGTTTGAGCTGGCTTCCTCTGGCACTGCTCTAGCGACAGGAAGGGTAAGTACTGCTGCTTTGTTACTTCTAGGTTCCAGTAAAAGTCTTGGTTTCCCACTTGGCCTCCATTCAATTCTAGTGAGAGTGCTCCTCTTTACTGTTGAATGGTGGTGCAAATTCCAGCTTCTCCCCAGACCCGAGCCGTTTTCGCCCTGTGGAGAGGTCGGAGGCCTCACCACTCTCCCCCAGATCATCTCACTGACACCATTGGGGGGCTTCGCTATTTCTGGGCCGTGGTGAAAGTTCTGACTCCCCACTAAGCTGCTTCTGATACTGTCCTAGGTGGGGCTGGAACTCTAGGCTCCCTACGTGGTCTCCACTGACACTGGTCAGGGAAGAAGGGTAGGGCCTCATTTGGGCCCTGTGAGGATAAAAGTTCTTACTCTTTACCCTGCCTTCTCTGATACCACCATGAAGGAGCACTTGGACAGCTTGTGAAAGTCTGAGAAGAATGAAAACCTAGGTGGCCCACTTGGGCCTTGCTTCTGGGAGTGAAGATGAGGCTACAGATTTTTCTGTGGTGTTTGGCTTCAGTAGAGTGATTTTCTTAATTCTTTTTTAATATTTTTTTGTCCTTTTCTTCACCCAAATCAATACTTATCTCTATTATTACACTGTCAAAAGTATTGTCAAAAGCCAATCTAGACGGTTCCTCTTTCCTTGGAGAGAGTCACTGAGGTGTGACCCTTTGCAGTTTGTGTGATGGGACCCAACCTCCAATTCTCCTTCATCATGACTTCCAATTGTGAGCAGAAAATAAGGGATAAAGTAAAAAATAGATATTGTAATAAAAAGTAGAGTGATTTTTGTCTAAGTCTTTTCTGTCTCTCTGTTGTTGTTATTATGTGCCATTGAGTCGGACCTGACTCATAGCGACCCCTCCTTGGGTTTCCAAGCCAGCCTCACTACTGAAGTAGATTGCCCATCTTCCTTCTGAGGAGTGGCTGTCTCTCTAGCATGCCCCTATCCCAGACTTCCTCCTTCTGAGAGCAGGCATTGATTGGGGCTTTGTTTTCCTCCATGCCTATTGGCATTTCTGGGTTGCCGGCTTCTTCAGTTCTAAGTTTAGGAGTTATCATCTTCTTCGCACATTTCAGATTCTTCTAATGTTTATTTTGTAGATAATGCCCAGAGGTTTCAGTTGTGCTAAGTAGGGGGAAAATGGGAAAGTATGTCTACTCCATTTTCCTGAAAGCATAAAATTGAAAACTGATATTTTATGTAACCAAATGTCATTCTCTTTAAGGACAGAATAAGGTTGAGAACGAATGTGGAAAAGAAAATGGAAGACATCAGGTAAGGAATGGGAGAACACATGTCTCTTTAAGCATTTTTACCTTTTATTTATTTTTCAAAAAAAAAATCCATATACAATATGATTTTTTTTTTTAATTTAAGCACGTTAGTTTTAGTTACAAAAACTACAAATTTATAAAAGTTGTGCTTAGTCTTTTATTTTATGTTATGATTTGTTGTGAAATCCTTTTGGTAGTCTCTGCATTATTTGGAAGAGTTAATACAATTTTTCAAAGGAAAAAAAATATCATGAATGGGGACTGAAAATAAAACCCCTCAAATATTACAAAAAGCTGTAGAAAATAATTTACATCCTTGTTAAAACCAAACCAAAAACCTAAACGCACTGCTGTGGAGTCAGATCCGAATCATAGTGACCCCTCCTTGTTAGAAAAACAAAAACAAAAAACCCTTTATTTTCCCTATTCGCAAATCCTTCTAAAAAGAAGCCCTAGTTGTGGAGTAAGTAAACACTTAGCTTCTAACTGAAAGATCAGGGTTCGAACCCATCAGCCTCTCCATGGGAGAAAGATGTAGCACTTTGCTTTTGTAAAGATTATAGCCTTCGAAGCCCTGTGAGCAGTTTTATCTCTGTCCTACTGGGTTCCCATAAGTTGGAATCAATTCCAGAACATCCAATACAGTTGTATGTAGACAACTGACCCTAGAAAGCTAAAATCGAGAGGAGCTGGAACAGATGAGCCATTGTTAAATGTTACCCAAAGATTTATTTGCTCATTGATTTTTTTCCCTGAAAGCTTCAGTTTTTATTACAATATCTATTTTTCACCTTATCCCTTAAATATTTTTCTGCTCTCAATTGGAAGTAATGACAAAGGAAAATTGGAGGTTGGGTCCCATCACACGAACTGCAAAGCATCACACACACCTCAGCGACTCTCTCCAAGGAAGGAGGACCCTTCTAGATTGGCTTTTGACAGTTCCTTTGACCATGTAATAACAGAGGCATAAATCACAAAGTCTAATTATTGCACACTTCCTCACACTGTGTACACATGTACACATCCCAGCATCAGTCTTTATTTTCTATTGCTAATAAATGTAGAAAAAGAGCTTCATGGCATGGTTTGTATTCTCACTGACAATTCAGACTTAATACCATTCTCTATTACACATTCCACTGGCCTCACAAAGAAGCAGCAGGCAAAGAAAGTCAGCTGCAATAAATAAGTTCTTACTATGCCGTGTGTTCTCTTCCTTCTCAGATATTACATTGACATGGCACAAAAAGAAATTCAATATTGAGGGAACATGCAGGCTTCTAACTCATTCTAATCATTATAAAATGACCATTTTGACAAAATAATGGATTTTTTTGAATTAGCTAATATATATTCCCAACTATCATTATTGGCTGAATTAAACTCATATAAACATAAAATAACTCATATGGAATATCAAAATTACGGCATTTAGAACCTGTCTTTTAACAGATAAATTTTAGGGCTTATATAGTAATTTGTGTGTGTGTGTGTGAAATAGGACATAAAATCCACTGTAGGAGTGATCTAATTTTTTATTCTTTTTTTAAAAGCAGTTTTATTGAGGTGTAATTGACATAGGATAAGGCTCAAATATTTAAAGTGCATAATTTGGTAAATTTTAACACATATGCACAAAGGTGAGTTCAGGTAAGGAAAGTTTTCATCTTGTTAAAGTTAACTCACACCTCTTTGTAATCCCTCTCTGACACTGTACCAGATGACTACTTTCAGTCACTATAGATTAGGTGGCATTTTCAAGTATATTACATAAGTGAAATCATTCAGTATGTATTCTTCTTTGCTTT
>NW_006921636.1:109183-110050 GCF_000298275.1 Orycteropus afer afer
GAGAGACTGTTGGGTGAGAGATGGCGGGCTGAGAGAGGCTGAGTGTTTTTCCTGAACTTGAATTGTAATCTGGCGCTTCCCTAATAAACCCCATAATCTTTGGGTTCTGTGTGGCCGCTGTAGTGAATTATCAAACCCAGGAGAGAGGTGGTAGGTGCTTTAGGAGAAACGGTTGGTGAAAGGGCTGGAGGGAGGCAGCATGTCTGGCCTCACAGGAATAGGCCTTCGGTTACTGGTGGTGATCCTGTCTTCCTCTTGTGTGGTTAGATGGGGCCTCCTTGCCATTTTAGCAGTTGGTGTCAGAAGTAGTACGATTCATTGCATTGGCTCCAGACTCATAGAAGCATGAGACTTTGTAAAAGAAAGAAGGTAGGGGCCTGGGCAGTGAGACTTTGGATTCTTAGATGGTTACTTTGTTTGGTGTTACCTCTTATAAGAGATAATTGATCCAGAGGCTAGGGTTTTTGGTTACACCCAGCCAAAGACCCAAGGCCATATGCATAGAATGGGATTGTAATCAAGGTGAAGAGATGTACCTGGAATGTCTTTAAAAGGATTATGTGTTTTGGATTATGTATTTATGTGAATGTACTATAGCTATTGAATGTTCTCTTACCTGTTTGTACATTAGAAATGATTATGGGGTGTGGAAAACAGAGAGCATGTAAGTCCGCCTTCAGCTGATACTTGATGACACATTAAAAGGGGAAATAGAATTTGCCCAGAAGAAACACAGGCTTTTGTTTTCAACCCTGTGTGTAGAGAGTACTAGGAGTTTAGGTAGGAAACCTGAGCCCTACCCAGTACTACTGAGGGAAAGGAAGATTTGCATTTGAAGAAAGGAACTGAAGAAAAAAAAAAAAAAAA
>NW_006921636.1:110256-111308 GCF_000298275.1 Orycteropus afer afer
ACTATTTGACCTAGGCCCAGAGGCTGGGGATGAGAGGAAGGGCTAGCTGGTCTGAAGTGCAATGAGTTGTGAGCCTACAGGCATTGAAATAGTCCCTGAGGACTGAAGATGTGAGAGAAGGTGCTGGCTGGTCTGAAGTGAAGAGAAGAGTGTGATTCCCAAACTTGGCAGCTGGTACCCATGACATAGCTGGTATGACTAGGGGTGAGCTGACCAGAACCCAACCAGGTGAAAAGGAAGATTTTTTTACATTGAACTGGTGTTAGGTTGCTGCAATTTGATGGCTTGTGCTGGGCTGGACTTTGCTTGTTTATGGATCCGGATGCCTGAAGTTTCCAAGCAGAACAGAAGATTCTCCAGAGAGAAAGGGCCATGCTTGTCTCCTCAGAGTACTGGTTTGATAGGGATGGGCAAATTAGAAATTGGCTCTCTAAAATGGGGGGAGATAAAGGCATGAAGTGGCTGGCTTACATGCTTTCGTGGGTGTGGTCATTCTTAAACTGATGGTGAAGGGGATGTGAATTTTTGAAGTATAAAAGGGATGGGATAATGGCTAGAAAAGCCAGGGGGTGGCCTCTGGTGTGATAAATTACCTGGCTTTTCTAGCCATAAGTCTTTGTAAACTCCATGTGGAATTTGCTGTGAGCAACCGAGGAGCTCCCGATTTCAAATGTCATCCATCTGGGGTATTTCTGTGGGGAATGGCACAAAACAATGTTCTGGGAAGGTTGCTCTCTCTCAGGTGCTTAGTATTCTGAAGTTATGATTGGCTAGTTTGGCCACTCTGCCAGGCTCAAAAGGAGGCCTCCTAGAAGCAGAACTCTCTCTGACTACTGGGTGAGAAGGACATACTGCTGAGAAGGAACACACCTCTGAGAGACATGCGCTGCTGGGAAAGAGACACAAGAGACACGCATTGCTGACAGAGACACCGAGGGACACTCACTGTTGGGAGAGAGACTGTGAGAGACCGTTGGGTGAGAGATGGCGGGCTGAGAGAGGTTGAGTGTTTTTCCTGAACTTGAATTGTAATCTGGTGCTTCCCTAATAAA
>NW_006921636.1:111648-112835 GCF_000298275.1 Orycteropus afer afer
TTCTACAGAACATCTCAGCTATACTTCAACCAAGACAGATTTGTCCATTCTTCTAGCAGTCCATACATTCAATATTCTTTGCCAGCACCACAACTCAAATGCATCAATTCTTCTGTGGTTTTCTTTATTCATTGTCCATCACTCCATGACTATGAGGCTACTGAAGATAGGACAGCTTGGATCATGTGTACCTTAGTCTTCAAAGTGACATCTTTGTTCCTTAACACTTTAAAGAGGCCTTTGGCAGAAGATCCTGCAATGCATCATTTGATTTATTGACTGCTGCTTCCATGAACTTTGATTGTAGATTCCTGTTGTAGCGTGTATTAATAATTTATCACTTTCTATTGCTGAGTGCTATTCCATTATGGTAAAACATAGTTTTTTTTAGCTTGTCACCTGTTGATGAAAGTTTAGATTGTTTCCATTTTTTTACTACTAAAAATAAAGCTGCTTTGGATATTGATGCACAAGCTTTTGTAACTTAGAAGTTTTCATTTCTTTTGGAGAATACCTGGCAATAGAATGGCTGGACCATATGATAGGTAGTTTCCAAAGCTATTGTATTATTTTATGTTCCAGCCAACAGTGTGGAAGACTTGCAGTTTCTCATGAATTCAGATGCCAAAGTTCCAGAGAACATATGGGTGACTCAAGTTGACTAATGTGTAAGAAGGATAATATGTTATGAATAAGTAAGTTCTCCCTGGAAATCCAAGTTTGGTTTAGTATCTGGAATCGATCTATGTAATTTGCCTAGTCCATTGATTTATCCAATAATTTTTTTTTTACTGAGTACACCGTAAGCCTGATCACTAGAGTAGACTTTTGTAGATGCAGCAGTTAATATACATAGACCAAGAGCAGCTGTTCAAACAGAATGAGGGGTTTCAAATCAGGAATAGTGTGCATAGTTTAAAATCAGGAAAGTTGTGCAGCAGGGTAGTATCCTTTCACCATATTTATTCAGACTGTATGTTGAATAAATAATCAGAGAAGCTAGATTATATGAGGAAGAACACAGCATCAGGAGTGGAGGAAGACTCATTAACAACCTGCAATATGCAGATGACACAATCTCCCTTGCTGAATATGAAGATGACTTGAAGCACTTACTGATAAAGATCAAAGACTGCAATGCAGCCTTCCATATGGAATACACTTCAACATAGAGAAAACAAAAATCC
>NW_006921636.1:113580-127986 GCF_000298275.1 Orycteropus afer afer
GCATAGGAGCTCTGGTAGCATAGTGCCTAAGGCCCTTGACTGCTAATCAGAAAGTTGGCAGTTCAAACCCACCAGCCACTCCTTGGAAGAAAGGTTGGGCAATCTACTTCTGTAGTGATACTGCCTCAGAAACCCAAGGAGGGGTCGCTGTGAGTCGGGTCCGACTCAACAGCACATAACAACAACAAGAACAATATATATGCATATGTATACATACATATGCATACACACACACACACACGTGTGACTTTGCAGAGCTCAAATTCTAATGGAGCCAGAGAAATATTTAGAAAAAAATTTGATGAAATGTCAAATAAAAAATGTAACTGATATAAATGGGAAAGGCGAGAGACTGAGGGAGCAGTTGTTTTGGATTGTGTGGTCATTAAAGTCTTCTCAAAGAAGGTCATATGAGAAAGGGAGATGAGAGCAGGTTATGTGGATATCTGGGGGAACTGCATGCTAGGCGGGAGGAACATGGCAGGTACCATGGAGTTGACTTCAACTCATGGCAACCTCACGTGTGTCAGAGTAGAACTGTTCTCCATAGGGTTTTCAATGGTTAATTTTTCAGGCCTTTCTTTTGATGAAACTCTTGTTGGAAATTGGCACTTGACCACTAACCAGAGGCTGGCGGTTCAAACCCACCAGCCACTCCTTGGAAGGAAGGTTGGGCAATCTACTTCTGTAGTTATACTGCCTCGGAAACTCAAGGAGTGGTCGCTATGGGTCAGAACCGACTCGTTAGCACGTAAGAAGGACAACATCACCGAGCAACAGTTAGCAGGTGAGCACTGTAACCATTTTCGCTACCCAAGAACTCCAGTGGAAGTAACAGCAAAGACAAAATCCCTGAGGCAGCAGTGGGCTTCAGGTTCGGTTTTGCTGAAGTAGAGTGAGCCAGGAGAGGAATAGTAGGAAGAGAAGACATTGGTGAATAGTGGGCAATGAAATCATTAGGTTTGGGTAAGCCTCTTTTGGGATTTTTTATTTTTTCTCTTAAGGTTTAAGCCATCTGAATGTGTTCCTCCAAGGACTGACATTATAATGAGATCATTGCAGCTGCTGTATTGGGAAAAAATTGTAGGAGGTTAAGGGTGGTGTCTTGGTTACCTAGTGCTGGTGTGACAGAAATGTCACAAGTAGGTGGCCTTAGAGAACAGAACTTTTTTCTAGAAGTCCAAACTTCGGTAACCTGCTCTAGGGAAATGCTTTCTGTCTGTGTGTGCACTAAGGGAAGGTACTTGTCTCTGTTCCCCATCTGTCCCCTGGTTCCTGTCAATTGTCATGTAGCATGCATCTTCCACTGTGTTTGTACCTTCTTCTCTGTGCCTAATGCACTCTTCTTCTTTTTTTTTTTAATCTCAAAAGTGATTGGCTTAACATAAATCCTACATTGATATGGCCCTATTAATATAACAAAAAAATCCTATGCTCAGATGAGATTATATCTACATGTATAGGAGTTAGGATTTATAACATTATTTTTTGTGGGGCAGGGGAGGAATTCAATCGGTAACATTCCACATTTTTGCTTCCCAAAGTTCCTGTGCTTTCCACTTACAGAATATATTCACCTTATTATAGCTAGAAAATAGGAAAACTTCCTAAGAGACTACTTCCTGAAAGTGTCCAAGGGAGAGATGATGGTGACCTGCTCCAGACTCTTAGCAGTGAAAGCAGTCAGATTTAGATGGTGTGTGTGTGTGTGTGTGTGTGTGTGTGTGATTTGGGTGAAAGTTTACAGAACAAATTCACTTTCCATATAGCAGTGCATATACACTTTGTCTCATGACATTGACTACAATTTCCCACAGTGCAACAGCTCTCCTCCCACCTCCTCCCCATAGTTGCCTCTTCCCTGTGTCCTTCCCTCCATGCACTCCTGCCCCCTGAGCTATCTTCCTCTGCATACACAGCCATTCTATCCTCCCATGATTGTTCTCTCCAAAGAGCGTGTCTACCTAATGCAAATGTTCAGCTCATCCTAGATAGGTATCCTATCTTTTGTTTGGCTGGAAGCCGCAAGAATGGGTTCAATTCCAGACCTGAAGGGCAGCTAGGGGCCATAGTCTCAGTGGTTCCATCAGGCTTTATCAGACCAGCAAACCTGGTCTTTTTATTTTTCTTTTTTTTTTAATAATTTTGAGTTTTGTTCCACATTGTTCTCTCTCTCTATCCAGGATCTCCTATAGATATCCCCCTCCGAGTGGTTGACAGTGGTAACCAGGCACCATCTAGTTCTTCTGGTCTCATAGTCATGTGGGCTGAGGATCACATGGTGTACTTGTTGCTTGGACTAATTGTTTCCATGCATCTTTGTTTTTCTTCATTCTTCTTTGCTCTGGATGAGGAGAGACCCATTGTTGCATCTAGATGGCCGCTTGCAAGCTTTTAAGATCCTAGTCGCTACTTGCCAGAGCAGGATGTGGAACAATGTTTCGTGTAGTATGTTATGCCAATTGAGTTTGATGTCTCCTGCAACTATGATTCTGAGCCCATAGGTCCAACTACTCACTCCCTCTGGGTAGCTGACTATGGCCAAGAAGTGATTACAACCTTGTCCCTTATCAGCTCTACTATATACCTGGGAATTCTTAGAGAACATACCAACACACTTGTAGAAACTTTGTGTCCCAACCCTATACATGGTTTTGGGCACACTCCACCATGCATAGACATACCTAATAGTTCAGCCTGTCCCCTCATCTATCCACCCATATATCCCTGTTTACCTCCACTGAAAATGCAGTACTGTATGTGCAAAAGGGTTCATCTTTGTTGTCTATACCTCCCATGTACCTCTCTAAGTCTTCCTCTTCCTCAATGCCACCGTGTTGATCACTCACATTTGGTATATTGCCCTTCTCTTCACACAAATCAATACTTGTCACTACCCATCTAAAAGTGTTCCTTCCTATCCCCTCCCACTCCTGGTAACCAACAAAGAAAATTTCCTTTCACGTATAAACCTTTCCTTGCCTTTTAACAGTAATGGACAAATACAATATTTGTCCTTCTGTGATTGACTTATTTCACTGAGCATAATGGCCTCCAAGTTCATCCACAATATGTGGTGTTTTACAGATTCTACATTATTCTTTAGGGTTGCATAGTATTCCATTGTGTGTATGTACCATAGTTAGGTTATTAGATGTATTTTTGAAGGTAAAGACAATGCACTATTTGCTTTCAAACTTGATGTAAGTTATGACAGAAAAAGAGAAGACCCAAGGATAACACCAAACCTTTTTTGTTTTGTTTTGTATGAACAGCTAGAAGAATGACTTCTCATTTACTAAGACAGGAAAAGATGGACATATTTTGAGGGAAAATTAGCTTACTTTTGGTCTTACTAAGTTTGAGAGGCATTTGAGAGATGGATGCAGATATTAACTAGGTTGTTGGATATTCAGACAGATACAGAAGCAGAAAAGTCTAGTTTGGAATATCAGTTTGGCAGTATTCAATATATCGACAGTATTTAAAGCCATAAAACTTATCAACCATTTAAAGAGACAAACTGAGAGCATGGGAGACAGAAGTATGCAGCACTGTGGCTCAAACAAACAGAAAAGGGGAGGAGCATTGGGGTTTGAGTTGGAGTGCCTAGTAAATAACTTGGGAAGGTGTGGCCAGTAACAAAGGAAGGGAAAGAAGAAAGAGCACTGCCTATGGAGGCAACATTTTCAAGTGTGTTCCAGAGTTGAGAGTGATCAATCTTTCAAATACAAACCATTCAAGTATTAGGTTAGGAATCTGCTTAGCTCTTTCTCTTAGCGTGGTGTTAAATAGATGAGAATTCATCTGTTTCACTTAGTCTGTGGTAGACAGACTTTAATGTAGCTCCTATGATCCCTGTCTATGGTTTCATATTATTCAGTCAATACTGTAATCACTTGCGCTGGAGGGTGGATAGGGCTTATGACTAGCTTCTAATAGAATATAGCAAAGGTGATGGGAATATCGTCTTATGAAGACATTAGGTTGTATGACACTCTGTCCTTATAGCAGGCTCACTATTCCTCCCCTGCTGGAATTGAAGAAGCAAGTTGCCATGCTGTGAGTAGCTATGGAGAGGGTCATGGCACAGGGAACTGAAGCAGACTGAAGGATCTAAGGGCCGAATCAAAAATACCAAACCCACCACCGTTGAGTTGATTCTGACTCATAGTGATCCTATAGGGCAGAGATGAACTGCCACATAGGGTTTCCAAGGCTCTAAATCTGTCCAGAAGCAAACTGCCTCACCTTTCTCCCATGGAACAGCCAGTGGATTTAAACTTCCAAACTTTTTGGTTAGCAGCCAACTGCCTTAATGACCACACCACAAGAGCTCCTCAGCTAAGGGGAGTATCTGGCATACAGCCTAAAGAAACTCAAGCTCTAAGTCTTACACAGTTAAGGAAATTCCTTCTGCAAGCATCCTGAACGAGCTTGGTAGTGGATCCTTCTCCGGTCAAGCCTTCAGATGAGAATGCAGCCCTGCTGACACCTTAATGGTAGCCTGCTGAGACAACGATGTCAGAAACCCAGCTAAGCTGTGTTCAGATAATCCTCCCAGAAAAGCTGTGAAATAAATAATTTAAGAGGTGAAGTATGTGGTACTTTGTTACACTGCAATGTTGTTGTGTTGTTGTTACATGCTGTTGAGTCAGACCCAACTCATAGCAACCCCTCCTTGGGTTTCTGAGGTGGTATCACTATGGAAGTAGATTGCCCAAACTTCCTTCTGAGGAGTGGCTGGTGGGTTTGAACCACCTGCCTTCTGGTTAGCAGTCAAACGCCTTAGGCACTACGCTACCAGAGCTCCTAACTGCAATAGGAAACTAAAACACCATCAATTAGGGCTCACAGGTAAGTTGAGTTCTCTAGGTCAACAGGGCCATCCAAGATGCAGCAGCTCTAAAAACCACATAGGCTCTCACCCAGGACTGGCTATCTAATCAGTCTTACCCTAACCAAACCAAACTCACTGCCATCAAGTCAGATCTGACTCATAGCAACCCCTCTTTGGGTTTCCAAAGCAGTATCACTTGGAAGTAGAGTGCCCAACCTTCCTTCCGAGGAATGAGTGGCTGGTGGGTTTGTACCACCAGCCTTCTGGTTAGCAGTCAAATGCCTTAGACACTACGTCACCAGTGCTCCCAGTTCTGAATAATTCCTCCACCAAACACCCCCAGCTTTTTCTCTTAGAAACAGAGCTAAGTTGACCTGAATCTACTTGTCCTTCTCTGCACTCAGCCATCTGCTCCTGTGAGACTGAATTTCATCTTCGTATCTTGTCCCATTCAGTGGGAAGAGTCAGTGCATTTAAACCCACTGCCATCACATCAATTCCAACTCATAATGATCCTTGAGGACAGAACAGAGCTGCCCCATAGGGTTTCTAAGGCTGTAAATCTTTACAGTAGCAGATGGCCTCATCTTTCTCCTGTGGAGCAGCTAGTGAGTTCATACTGCTGATCTTTTGACTGGCAACCAAATGCCTTAACCACTGTGCAACCAGAGAATAGATCATAACTAGGACTTGCCTGGTTCTTAAGAGTTTTCCCACTGTCTGGAGTCCTTGATGCTACTCTGCCTCCTGATTGGCTTCCTGATCAATGCCAACACAACCCAAAGTAAAAGATGGTGGAGAATATTGAAAATGGGAAAAATAATTGGCTCTGGAGGTCACACACAATTCTCCATACATCACTTAACAACTGTGTGACCACAGGTAAGTTGTTTAATTAAAGTGAGTCTTAGTGTCTACATTCACAAAATGGGCTACTTCTCTCAAGTTTGCTTACAGGTTAAATGAGAAACGTTACTGATGTAACATATGAGACTGACTGGCAGAGAATAGAAAGTATTAGTTTGTTAGTTTTCTTGACTTTTTCCTTTCTTTCTTAGAATTAAACACGCTAGAGGTTTGAAAAGATTTGCCATTCCAAGAAAGAAAAATAAATGTAGCCTATTGTTTCAAACAATCTGATGAGATAGATATTGACTCAGATGTTAAATCTTGAGGAAAAGTTATTCTGAGCAAAAGAAGAAAGTCAATGGTGCCTGGGGAAATAGAGTATTTGCACATCTAACCACGAACCATCATTGCATCAGCAGGATTCTCTCAGCACCCAGTTCACACCACTTCAGTAGGTTTAACAGATGACATTCAAGGGCAAAAATACAGTTAACATGCTCTCAGGCAAGTTTTGATCAAGAAGTCCAAAAGGGGGGGGGGCAGGTATTAAAACAGTTTTTGGATAATTGATACAAATTAAACTAAGCTTCAGTCAATATTGTAATTACCAGGGTAATGAACAGTGAAAAAAAGAGTATCAGTTGGTGTGCATGAATCCAAGTTAAGTCGCTGGTGCAGCTCAGAGCTCCATCTGCACTCACCTGCCAGAGAGAATGCAGACAGAGCGTTTTAGCTGCTCGGTACTGTATATCTTAAGTTTTATGAGCTGGAAGCCCCACTTTTCCTTTTCCTAATTTTTATCAATTCCTTCACTCTTAGAAAAATTACTCGAATACGTCCTTGAGTTATGCTTTCAAAATAAACTGCATGTGACTTGTGTTATTCTTTTTTATTAATGATCAAATTAATAGGAAAAAATATACTTGATAATTTCCCTTGCAATTTTTTATTAACTATTTTTATAATGTTTTTGGCTTTTTAACTTTTTATATTTTCACTGACTGTTTAGTTGACATTTTCAATTTTTTAGAGTATTTAGGTTTTTCTTATTGATTTGTACTTGTTGTTATTGTTGTCATGTGCTGTCAAGTCAGACCCAACTCATAGCGACCCCTCCTTGGGTTTCCAAGGCAGTATCACTACGGAAGTAGATTGCCCAACCTTCCTTCCAAGGAGTGGCTGGTGGGTTTGAACCACCAGCTTTCTGGTTAGCAGTCAAATGCCTTAGGCACTATGCTACCATTAATTTGTATTAATACATTACAAATTAAAGATAGCAAACTTTGTTTTTATAGTATCATTGTTTCATTGTTGTTAGGTGTCATTGACTGAGTTGGCATTTATAGCAACTCTATGCACAATAAAGAAAACACTGCCCTTTCCTGCTCTGCGCGCACAATCATTGCAATGCTTAAACCCATTGTTGCAGCCACTGTGTCAATCCATCTTGTTGAGGGTCTTCCTCTTTTTCACTGACTCTACTTATCCAAGCATGATGTTCTCCAAGGACTGATTCCTCCTGATAACATGTCCAAAGTATGTGAGGTGAAGTCTTGCTATCTTTGCTTCTAAGGAGCATCCCAGCTGTACTTCTACCGAGACAAAATTGTTTGTTCTTCTGGCAGTCCATGGTATATTCAATATTCTTAACCAACACTATAATTCAAAGGCATCAGTTCTTCTTTGGTCTTCCTTATTTGTCATCCATGCATATGAAGTGATTGAAAATACTATGGCTTGGGTCAGGGATGCATTACACTTCAAAGGGATATCTTTGCTTTTTAATACATAAAGAGGTCATTTGCAGATTTTCCCAATGCAATACATCATTTGAGTTCTTGACTCTTGCTACTGTGAGTGTTGACTATGGATTCAACTAGAATAAAATCCTTGACGATTTCAATCTTTACTCCACTGATCATAATTTTGCTTATTAATCCAGTTAGGATTTTTGTTTTCTGAATCTTGAGGTATAACCCCTACTGAAGGCTGCAGTCTTTGATCTTCATCAGTAACTGCTTCAAGTCCTCTTCACTTTCAGCAAGCTAGGTTGTGTTATCTCCATATCACAGATTGTTAATTAGTCTTTCTCCAGTCCTGATGCCACGTTCTTCATATGGTCCAGCTTCTTGGATTTTTTGCTCAGCATGCAGATTGAGTAAGTGTGGTGAAAGGATGCAACCCTGATGCACTCTTGTCCCGATTTGAAACTACAGTGTCCTCTTGGGTTATGGGGATACCACTGCCTCTCGGTCTATGAACAAGATCTACATGAGCACAATTAAGCATTTTGGAATTCCCATTCTTCACAATGTTATCCACAATTTGTTATGACCCTCATAGTCCAATGTCTTTGGGTAGCTAATAAACACAGGTAAACACCTTTCTGGTGTTCTCTGCTTTGAACCAAGCAAATAATATGGGATACAAAAACTCTCCCTACTTTTTGCCTATCTCAAATTCCCTGATCATGTCAGCTCCTGGAGCAAAAGGTTTTTTGTCAACTTTATGCTGTGTTATATTTCCAGTACACAGAAAAATTTCTGGCAAATCGCTGTCACTGTTTGGTGCTGTAAAATCAACTTTTACTCCTAGTGACCCCATAATTCAGAGTAACACTGCCCATAGGGTTTTCTATGCTATAATCTTTATGGGGGCAGATCACTGGATCCTTCTCCCATGGAGCTCCTGGGTGGGTTCAAACCATCAACCTCTCAATTGGCAGCCAATCTCTTAACCATTGTATCACCAACGTTCTTGTGGCAAGTAGTAAGTGTTCAATATGTAGTTGGTAAAGAAGTTGTTTTATATTCAATATGATTTATATTGCATATTTGGTATTGAAACTTTTTCATATTTTATATGCTTAAATCCCACACTTTTGGAATAAAAACAAGTATTTTTAAAGTTGAGTGGAAAAACTCCAGCACTGAGAATTAACTATAGGCCGGCATATTTACTCTTTACAATTTAGTATACATGTCACACTGAGGTAGGCACTATTATTTTCTCCTCGTATAAGGCATGGAAACACAGAGTTATTAAATGACTTGGCCAGGGCCCAATAGTTATTACAGCTGAATGTTTAAAACAGGAAAACACTAGAAACAACCTAGGTGTCCATTTGCAGGAAGTGATTAAACAAATTGTGATATGCACATGCCACTCCAGAATTCTACGCTAATACCATTTGCCCTACCGTTTGGTGGGGTGGAGGGTCGACGAAAGAGGGGGAGGCCTTCAACGACATGGATTGAGATGGTGGCTGCGATGATGCGCTCAAGTATAGGAGGGATTGTGGGGCTGGCGCCGGATCGGGCAGTGTTTCGTTCTGCTGTGCATGGGGTCACTATGAGTCGGAAATGACTCGACGGCACTTAACAACAACAACAACAACCGTTTGCCATCAATTCGAATCTGACTCATGAAAACCCTTGTGTTAGACTAGAATTGTGCTCCATTGGGTTTTCAAAGGCTATGATCTTTCATAAGTAGATCATCAAGTGTTTCTTCTGAGACAACTCAGGTGGGTTTACACTGCTAATCTTTTGGTTTGTCGTCAAGTGCTTGATTGTTCACATCACCAGGGTCTCGAGAATTGTACAAAGCTTTCACAAGGAAAACATAAACTTCCGAACAGTATCTATAATATCTATCATTTAGGATGTGAATACTTCCTCCAGAAGCCAGTGTCGGGAGAAGGAGATCATGTGTGATAAAGCAGAAGATCAACAAAGAAGAGAAGGCCCTCAGTGAGGGAGATTGACACACTGGCTGCAATAATGGGCTCAAATATCCCTACTACTGTGAGCATGAAGGAGCTCTGGTAGCATACTCCTAAGGCATTTATCTGCTGACCAGAAGGCTACTGGTTCAAACCCACCAGCCACTCAACGGAAGGAAGACACTGGACAATCTACTTCAGGAAAGATTTACCACCTTAGAAACCCAAAGGGAGACCCTATGAGTCAGAATTGACTCGATGGCAGTGAGTTGGGTTTGGTTTGGTTTTATTGTGAGTATGAGGAGAGGGGTGACACGGTGGTTAAAGCATTGGGCTACTAACCAAGAATTGGTGGTTTGAGCCCACCAGCCACTCCATGGGAGAAAAATGAGGTAGTCTGCTTCCGTGAAGATCTACATCCTTGGAACCCTATGGGGCAGTTCTTCTCTGTTCCAAAGGGTCTCCATGAGTCGGAATTGACTCAGTGACAGTGGGTTTGGTTTTGGTTTATATTTTGAACATGGCCCAGCAGCAGGCAACCTTTCATTCTGTTATATATATATATATATATATATATATATATATATACATACATACATATATTTGGCTTCTGTGTGTCAGACCCAATGGCACCTAATAAATGATAGTACATGATGTGAAGGTGAGTGTGTGTATTGTGTATGTGTGCAATGATAACTCAATCTTCCTTATTTATATTTATACATAAAAGAAGAATACCAGACACTTCAGAACCATTAATAGTAGTGGCTGCTTCTGGGAAGAGAACTTCAGAAGTATGAAGTTTTTATGTTAAATCATATGTTTCTCTAAGTTCATATACAGGAACATTAGAATCTCTAGAGAAAAAGAGTGCATTATTATATTACATATATTTTATAAAGATGAAAAATAAAATACATCTATGATAAATGTAACAAGTTAAACCAGTAATGACCTGAGAATGAGTCTTGAGAATTTTCTGCAGGAGACTGCCTCCCCAGAGCAGAACACTTTGACCAAAGTTAAACAAAAGAGTTTTGAATGGAAGTTAAACTGGCTTCATTACATGACTTGCATCCAAATGAAAAATGAATAGGAAAACTTTCACATCATGTAGAAGAAAGAGGAAATAAACATAAAGTGTGTCAAGATCCTTCTTTATGATGCATATGCTATCATCCAAGGAAAGAAGAGGGAATTGGAACAGAAAAGCAAGTGCTGAATTTTAAAGACTATGATTTCCTATAAGGTAGTAAATGACTATACGAACTCACATCAATAGTCACACCTTCTGGGATTCAGATTTGAACAGATTCTTTTTTTCGTTTCTTTCAAGGAGATGCCCTAGGACTCCTGAGGAACATTCAAGAGTGGCTGGAGAAGAACATGTCTGTGAAATGAAGGCATAGAAAGAAAGAACACAAATCCACAGAGAAGCTCTCAGAAGTAATCTTGTTACTCTACCTTTTGCTTGAATTGGATTTAAAATTCTAAGAGACCCCCAGAATATTTAGGTATTTATACCTACTAGAAGAAAAGAGATGAAACACTGTACACCTAGACTAAATGGTGTGCAGAATGGAAATCAAATCTCTGTCTTATTGAACCCTGTATCTATTTAAATGAAGTGAATATATTATAGTATACATGCACATATACACCAATGACCCACTGTTCCTTAGTCAACTCCAACTCATAATGGCCCCCATTGGGATTCTAAGGCTGTAAATCTTTACAGAAATAGACTGCTTCTTTTTTCTCCCCGAGTGGCTGGTGAGTTTGAACCACTGACCTTTTGGTTAGCACGCAAATGCCTTAACCACTACACCACCAGAGCTCCTTATGCATGCACATATACACCAGGAACCCACTGTCATCAAGTTGATTCCAACTCATAATGACCTACAGAAAGGACAGTGCAAAACTGCCCCATAGGGTTTCCTAGGCTGTAATCTTTCTGTAATCTTTACAGAAGCACACTGCCACATCTTTCACTCATGCAAAGCCTGGGTTCAAACCACCTACCTTTTGGTTAACAGCTAAGCACTTTAACCACTGGTGCCATCAGAGCTCCATATACACTAATATACGTATGTATAGATCTGTTTGTGTCTGTCATGGATAGATGGGTCAATGGATGGACCAATGGATAGCTACAGAGATAGAGCAATAGATTGATAGGCAGATACTGATAGATAAATGTCTATCCTGATGAAACAGAAAATATATGTGCAAAAAACTATTAATGAGTGATGACCAAGGAAATGGGAAACTTTCTGTTTTATTTAACAGTAACATTCAAAACCAGGGTTATAGTTTTTTTTGTTTTTTTTTTTTACTTTTATTGTTATGCATATTTGTATTTTCCACATTTTATGAAGGAACTAGAGGTGTGTGATTACAAGAAAATGTTTTAAATATCATTTCATCAAATAGCCATTTGTTAAGATATGATACTAATCAGTTATACCTTGTGATGCCCATGGGTATACTTACAAGGACCCTATGTCACTGGAAAATTGTACAAAAATCAATTTCTTAATGTTTTCTCTTAAGTACTAAAAATGAACTTTCCTTTCTAATTAAACTTGTGAAGAGGATTCTTGTATAACTTTGCCACACAAATGCTCAATTGTATTAAACAATCTCTTGCTTGAACATTTGTGTTGCCTTTCTAGATGCCAAATGGCAAGAGTGATGAACATTTCAGATGCCAGGCTTTCTCCGACAAAAGTTCCCCAACTTGAAATTTCCATTAATAAATCTCACAAGGATGTGCATTCAGTACAGTTTTCAATGGCACATATTTGAAAATTATTTGAAAAAAAAAAATCCACCATCTGAAGGTTTATCTGTAAACCAGAGATTTTATTCCTAAAAAAAGAAGTTGTTAAAAAGAACAAGGTATATCTGTAGGTGTTTATGTGGAAAAGCTGTAAGTGCAAAAAAGTCAAGTGGAAATAATGGATGTGCAATGAATTCATTTGTGAGTGTTAAAAAACAACATATAGAGACAGAAATACAGATGTCGCTACATACTGGTCGGAGCTTTGGTTTGTTTTTCCCTAAAATTATTAACAGTGGTTTTCTCTACAGGGGAGTGCTGAATCTGGGGGAGAATTTATAGGATTTGTTTCTTTTTGTTTTAAACTGACTCTTCATATTCTAATGTTATATTTCCTGTATGTCCTTTTATTGTATGCATTTTATTTAATATTTAACAATTATAGATTTTTAAAATTTAAAAATAATTATAAAGATGGATTAAATTTAGGGCTGACGCAAAAAAAGTCAGTGTCTTGTCTGTTGTACTCAATGGCACCTAACAAAAACAACAACATGTGGCTTTGATGACTCTGTGAATAGAAGCTCTGGTGGCATAGTGCCTAAGGCACTCGACTGCTAACCAGAAGACTGGTGGTTCAAACCCACCAGCCACTCCTTGGAAGGAAGATGAGGCAATCTACTTCCATAGAGATACTGACTTGGAAACCCAAGGAGGGACCACTATGAGTCGGATCTGATTCAACAGCACATAACATATGAATATCATGCAGTTTCTTATATAATTATGTTAATAATAAGTATACATATGTGTAAAAACTATACATGTATACATAAGAATGTATTATACATATATACATATGTATATGTGTATATATATACACACAAATATATATAATGTTGAGAAGAATGGGAATTCCAGAACATTTAATTTTGCTCATGAGGAACCTGTACATAACCAAAAGGCAGTCTTCAAAAAGAACAAGGTTTAAAATTAGGAAAGGTGTGCATCTGGGTTGTATTCTTTCCTCATACTTATTTAATCTGCATACTGAGCAAATAGTCCGAGAGGCTGGACTATATGAGGAAGAACACAACATCATGATTGGAGGAAGACTCATTAACAACCTGTAATATGTGGATGACACAACCTTGTTTGCTTAAAGTGAAGATGACTTGAAGCATTTACTGATGAAGATCAAAGACTATAGCCTTCAGTATGTCTTACACTTCTACATAAAGAAAACGAAAATCCTCACAACTCGACCAATAAGCAACATCACAATAAAAGAAGAAAAGATTGAACTTGTCAAGGATTTCACAAAGTCCACGGAAGCAGCAGTTAAGAAATCAGATGACATAGTCCACGGGGCAAATCTTCTGCAAAAGATCTCTTTAAAGTGTTAAAGAGCAAAGATATCTCTTAAAATATGAAGGTCCACCTGACCTAAGCCATGGTCTTTTCAATCACCTCCTATGAATGTGAAAGGTGACAGTGAATAAGGAAGACTGAAGAAGAACTGATGCATCCAAATTGTGGTGTCGGCAAAAAGTACTGACAATGCCAAGGACTACCAGAAGGACAAACACATCCGTCCTGGCAGAGAAACAGTCAGAATGCTCCTTAGAAACGAGCCTGGCCAGACTTCCTCCCTTGTACTTTGGTCATGTTATCAGAAGGGACCAGTCCTGGGGGAAGGGCATCATGCTTAGTAAAAAGAATCGGCGAAAAAGAGGAATATTCTCAAGGACATGGATTGACACTGGCTGCGACAACGGGCTCCAGCAGAGCGACGATCGCGAGGGTGGCGCAGGGCTGGGCAGTGTTTCCTTCTGTTGCACAAAGGGTCACTATGAGTCAGAACCGGCCTGACGGCATCTAACGCCACCAGCAACATACATACGTACACACAGTGGCCGTTTACCTAGCTATCACTGCATTACGTATCTTACCAGCTATGTTTAGTATTTACATAAAAATTTTCCTCTAAATCACTACTGTAAAAAGTAAGAAAAAGGTTTCACAAAAAAAGAAATGTTCTTTGATGGTTACCAGAAGTGAGTGGGGAAGGTAGGGTTAAGCAGTGGTGGCGTAGGGCCTAAGGCATTTGACTCCTACCCGGAACGTTGGGATTCAAACCCACCAGCCACTCTGCGGAAGAACGAATGGGCAATGCCCTTCTGCAAGGAGTTACCACCTCGGAAACCC
>NW_006921636.1:129071-132573 GCF_000298275.1 Orycteropus afer afer
GTCTCTGTTTCCATCTGTACTATGGGAATAGTAATAGTTCTGAGAACACAATAAGGTAATACATGTGAAATAGCACATTTGTTTGCATCTGCTAAGTAATGCTTGATACAGCCATAATTATTATAATGAAATTTTACCTAATGCCTTGAAATGCGTATTCATTTGGGGCATAGGTAGGATGCCCAAATACTGCCTTTTAACAATAACATTCCAGGCTGAGGGTTTGGAGATCATATTAGAACGTTAGTAGAATCCAGACATCAGAGTTTAATTTCTACTGAGCTCAGGCAGTCCGAGTACTTGCAGACTTTGTTTCCCTCCCCTTTTCCCTCCTCTTACAACCTCACTCTGTTCTCAACTTTAATATCATTTCCAACTGCCTTAATTTCAAAATGCTGCTAGATTCTTAGCATCTTTATTTAAATATTATAGAAAAAGCAAAGAAATTTGTGGGAAGAAGTATATAAGAATCTGTAAGGTACCAGGTATGAATATTTTACTAAAGACTGTTTGGAGAGTCAGAAAAATATTCCAATCCATATGTTAAGGCACACACACACACACATTGAATTCACCATTTAAAATGTGCCTTTTCCTCTGTAGATCTTCTCTCCAGCTGTTTCATCTTTCTCTTTTCCTTTTCAGCATAGTCAGAAAACAATCCATTTCCCAGAAATGAAATTTATCTCTCAACCTCAGCTCTTCGATCCCCATCCAGCAAAACAAAGTTTGGTAATCGGCTACAAGTCCGTCCTCTAGGTTTCCGCAAGCTAATGATGAGAGGCTCCCAAATCAAAACAAAACAAAATTCACTGCCATCCAGTCGATTCCAACTCCTAGCAAGCCCTTTGGGATTCTGAGGTGCTAAATTTTTACAGAAGTAGACTGCCCCGTCTTTCTTCTGTGGAGGGGCTGGTGGCTTTGAACCGCCACACTTCTGGTTAGTAGTCAAATGCCTTAGGCACTACACCACCAGAAGCTCCCAGCACAGTACCATGGCAGGCACTGTTGTCTTCCCAGCTAAACCAGAGCCTAGAATCAGCCTAGAACTGTTACAGCAAAAGCAAACCTTCCTTCTCAGCTCTTTCCTGGGAGAAATCCATCCTTGATCTCCTCTCCATTGTTCAAGCTAAATAAAATAATAAAAATGATCTATGCTCACAGTCAAAGATGTGATTGTCTGCATGCAAGGAGAGAAGAGGTGTCAGGTTGCCCAACCTTCCTTCTGAGGAGTGGCTGGTGGCTTTGAACTACCAGCCTTCTGCTTTGCAGTCAAATGCCTTAGGCACTATACCACCAGAGCGCTCATAAATTCCAGATAATGTAGTATTAGTTACAATGGTGGTGATGATTATGATTATGGTGGTGGTAGTTCTAGTAAATAAGAAAGAAAGAAGACCAAGAAGGTAAAAATGATACAGGCCTCATTCCACTGAAATGTCACAACAACTGTATGAAGAAATAACACTGTAATAATATAAATTTCACTGAGGGAAAAACCGAGGCTTTTAGAGACAAAATAACATGTACAATGGGCCACAGTCAATATTTTATTCAAAGCATGTTTGCAGTTCAAAGCCCATACTCTCAACATAACAGCTCACTATATTGCCTTCTTGAAATGAAAATAAATTAATAGGTATTCACTGGAAGTAGTTTCCACTTGCTTCAATTCCATTCTGCTCAATATAAAATATGTTGTGTGCTTATTATAGGCCAGACACTAAGCTAACCAAAAAAAAAAAAAAAAAAACAACTCACTGCCATGGAGTCGGATCCCATCCGTAGCGACCCCTCCTTGGGTTTTCCGGGCAGCACCACTATGGAAGTAGGTACTGGAAACTTACAGAGAAAAAACAAACAAAATGGGTCTTATTTATATTATTCCCTTCTCTCCTGTATAGATGTCATGTGTCCTGTGTTGTTCAGAGCTGTTTTCCACACTGAATGACTTTTTATTTAATTCTGTTGTTAATGTTTTGGTAAATAGAACAAAGGGAGATGGCAGAGATCAGGTGTAAATTATTGTATCATCATCTGGTAGCATAGTGCCTAAGGCACTTGACTGCTAACCAGAAGGCTGGCTGTTCAAACCCACCAGCCACTCCTCAGAAGGAAAGTTGGGTAATCTACTTCCCTAATGATATGGCCTCGGAAACCCAAGGAAGGGTCACTATGAGTCGGATCCGACTCGACGGCAGTGAGTTTAGTTTTTGGTTTGGATCATCATCCTGAATTTTATACAGTTTTCCACCAGTCTTGTAAGCCTCCTCTCCTTTCTCCATTCAAATGTACCATTTCAAGTGGGTCAGACTACTCTGGAAGTAAGAAGAAAAGACTTGGAAGTCACAGTGACTGTTACACTGAAGCATCATGATATGCCATAGTTTACTAGTGACAGCCATGCTGGGTTAGGCCCCTGCGTTCACAAGTAAACTTCTCATTCATGTGAATAACTCTGGGGAAAATACAAAAGGATATCGTCTCCCTTTGCACACCATCACCTGAAACCACATTAGTGAGCTAATTTAATCCTTGCAGCAACCCTGTGAGATAGACATTGTTACCTTCACTGTTCAGATATGAAAACAGAACCAGAGAAGTTAAAGGACAGATCCAAGAACACAGAGCCAGAAAGTGGTCCATGTGGGATGCAAGTTGGATTATGTAATTCTCCCTACCTAACACTTCTCTTGAAGATAATGTTATAGAACCTTGTCCTGACACCATAAAATTCAGCACAAATGGTGGGTTGCTACTTACAGGGATTCTTCATACATCCTCTAAAGGAACACTTTCTCTTTTAGCCAATGGCTTGTGAACTATCTTCCTTTACAACAGACCACATCTGTTTCCTTGGCTACTGTGTATACTGTACCCAGGATGGCACCTGGCACATAGGAGACAGTAAATAGTTATTGAAAACAGGGATTTTAATGATGGATGAGTAGACAATGTTTAAGCTATTAGCTGTATTCAATTTAGTATAAATTAATTCCATTCTTTTCCCTTGAATCCCTTTCTATTTTCAGAGAATGCAGATCGAGGGAGAAAAAGAAGAGTAGCAAAGTAGGAAAATCAGGGAGATTCCCACCTCACAGCAGGGTGGACTGTGTGTTTCATTAAACAAAACACAGAAGCCTGAGCCAAGCAGTCACAAAGAAAGACAAGCCAAATGCAGCGTGGTCTGGGAAAGTAAATGCTTAAGTGGACCACTGGGCATTTGGCCAATAGAAGAGAGAGGGAACCATGCACAGGACTTGAAAATTAAGCTGGGGATCTCCAAGGGGAATTTTTTTCCCCCCTTAACTCTCATCTAAGGAGCTCTGATAGCACAGTGCCTAAAGCATCAGACGGCTAACCAGAAGGTTGGAGGTTCAAACCCACCAGCCACTCTACAGAAGCAAGACTGGGCAATCTATTTCCATAAAGATTTACCACCTGGGAAACCCAATAGAGTTTGCCATACATCTGAATTGACACAGCGACAACGGATTTGGTA
>NW_006921636.1:133098-134923 GCF_000298275.1 Orycteropus afer afer
AGATGAAAGAGTCCAATACACATCTAAGCAGAGTCTCGGAAGGACAGAAGAGGGAAGTTCAGTAAAGGTGTAGGCAGGTAACGACTGCCTTCTTTCCAGTTAAAGTCACCATCCTGCCAGTTCCAGCTCATGGCAACCCCGTGTGGGTCAGAGCACACCTGGCTCTACGAGTCTGCAGTGGCCGATTCTCTGCAGAGTGTGCAGTGGCTGACTTTTGTTTTTGTTCCTGATTTTCTGGAAGTAGATTGCCAGGCCTATCTTCCAAAGCAGCCATGGGTGGGCTCGAACCACTAACATTTTATACAGTAGTTGAATGTGTTAACTGCACCATGGAGGAACTCCTGACTAGATTCTAGAATTAATGGAAGACATCAGAGCAAAATAAATCAATAAATAAATTCCTCCCAGAGAACCTGGAGAACACTAAAGATGCTGAGAAAATCTTAACAGCAGTACGAGTGAAAAGGTAGCTCCCAATCAAGGAAAGAACCTGTATTCCGGGAGCTTCTCAACAGCAACAAAGAACTTCTCAAATGGCAAAGAGACACTGACTCACAACTGAGATTGCTGTTATCATTGGATACGTGTTTCAAGGACAGAAGTGAAATAAAGCCATTTTTATATCAACAAAAACAAAGCGCTTTTACTATAAACAGACTTTTATAAAAGGACAATTTAAAAGGCATACCTTAAAATACTGTCCTTTAAATCATCCCCCAGATAGAAGATTTCAGATGCAAGAATTAATGTAAAAAATAGGTATATCTAAATAAACACTGTTGTTGTTGTTGTTGTTAGGTGCCATCAAGTCATCTTCAACTCATAGCGACCTTATGCACAGTAGAATGAAACACCACCCAGTCCTGCACCAGCTCCATGATCCTTGCTATACGTAAGCCCATTGTCTCCGCCACCATGTCAATCCAACTCGTTGAGGGCCTTCCCCTCTTTCATCTGCCCTCCACCTTACCAAGCATGACACCCTTCTCCAGCGAATGGTCCCTTCTGACAACATGACCAAAGTAGGAGAGACAGTCTGGCCATTCTCGCTACCAAGGAGCATTCCAGCTGCACCTCCCCCAGGACAGATTTGGCAATATAAAATAGTAAGAATAATGTTAATTTGTTACATTAAAATGATGAAAATGAAACACTGAAAAAAATCGTATTTTTGTAAGGGTGTAATCCTTCTGAGTTTGAGGAATCCTGGTGGGACAGTGGTTGAAGTGGTCAGCTGTTAACCAAAAGGTTGGAGGCTTGAACCGCCAGTGGGAGAGAGATATGGCAAAGTGCTCTATAAAGATTTCCAGCCATGGAAATCCTATGCAGTTGCTATGAGTTGGAATCAACTTGACAGCAATGGGTTTGTTTGATTTTATCCTGAGATCAAGTATTGTCAAGCCCTTTAATTATTTGGGAGAAGACTGTGATATTAAAGTTAGATTAGAATAGAACTTAGAACTGTCAATATGGAAGAAGAAAAACACTGAAATGAGAAAATAAATAACAAAACATTCCCATAAAGGCAAGAAGTAAGGAGGAAAAGCTTATAAAACAAGGAACAAAGAGATGTGAGAAAGGCTATGGGACTGAAATCTGTTAAACCAAATTCAGTGCTGTCCACCAGATTCCAACTCATAGCAGCCATATAGGATAGAAATGCCCCACAGGGTTTCCAAGACTGTCATCTTTCTGGAAGCTGACTGCACATCTTTCTCCCCTGGAGCAGCGGGTGGCTTCAAACTCTCAAGCATTTAACCCCTGTGCCACCAGGGCTTCTCCAGTGTCTGTTGAGGGTGATGGAAAAATTTGGAAACAGATAAAG
>NW_006921636.1:138993-154139 GCF_000298275.1 Orycteropus afer afer
CTTTAAAATTCCAGACCAGCCCCTGCCACACTTGCTGCAGGTGATCATTACAGGAGTTGGAGGTGAAACAGTGCAGTTTTAACTGAGTTCATTTTCGGAGCACCACAAGGTCTTATTTTGATCTTGGCCAAGACTGACAAGGTACTACCGGTGGGAAAATAGTTTTCAAATATGAATGCAAATTTTGTAGGTTCTCCAGAACAAGCATGTTTTCATAGGTTGCGGTTTCGGGATGGGGCAAGAAATTGCAGGCTGAGAAAGTGCAAGGAAAACAATAAACAATAAACTGGCAGTAGAATTTAAAATTTTTTCAAGTCATTGTTTCATATTTGTTGCCTCAGATGATGTGAATTGAATAGTATCCCTGTTACGGAGGTTTTTTTACCCCACCATAAACAGACACAAAATTCAAGCGGGATTAGAGATGAATTACAGAAAAGAGCTGATAGCTTTTCAATATGCCTTCTCTTTAGTCAAGGAGCTCTGGTGGCACAGAAGTTAAGCCATTTGGCTGCAAACCAGAAGGTCTGAAGTTTGAACCCACCAGCCACTCTGTGGGAGGAAAATGAGGTAACCTACTTCGGTAAAGATTCACAACCTTGGAAACACTGTGCTCCCTGAGTCAGTGTCACGTCAATGGCAGTAGTTAGCAAGACAAATGTATCTTTTGTCTGTGGTCTTAAACAGCCCTTTTCTTCTTTTTCTCTACTTCCATCTGTCTCTTGACTTGATTATGCTTGTGGTTCAAGTCTGATGTTTTGGGGCCATGTTTTCAGCCCAAATTAGTCAAAGTACTTGCTAGCCAGAAGATCATCAGTTCAAACCCACCAGCCACTCTGCAGAAGGAAGATGGAACAATCTACTTTAGTAAAGATTTATAGCCTTTGAAACCCAATGGGGGTTGCTATGAGTCAGAATCGACCCAGTGGCAGTGAGTTAGATGATACCTCTGCTGTGATTACAACATTGACATACTGACCCTTCGGGTGGAATGTGGAGGAATAGAAGAAACCCCAGATGTGGATAAACTCCTCAAAGTTGGTGTTGAGTATCCCTTTGCTTTCCAATCTCTGGGCCCCGGCCAAGCAATCTTCTATGTTGTGAGTAGCCCTATGGAGAGGCTCACATAGCTGGGTGCAGGTGACTCTTACCAAAGAGAACCCAGGAGTCGCCAACAGCCATGGGCTTAGCTGGTAACAAAACGTCAAAATCTGCCAACAATCACGTGAGTGGCTTTTAAAGTGGATCCTATCCAAGTCCAATTCTTGAGAAAGCTATAGTCTCAACCAACACTTTGATTGCAGCCTTGTGAGACACTCTGAACCAGAGACCCCAGCTAGACTAGCCTGATTCCTGACCAGAGAAATTGCGAGATAATAAATGATTTTTGTATTAATCTGCTCTATTTCATGATAATGTGTTGCATAGCAATACATCACAAAGATATATGGGGTGGGTACAAAGGGGATAGGGTTTGAACAGGCAATGTCTCCTCAAAAGTGCCCATGCTTTTTATAGAGGATCTACATTAAATCCCTTCAGGATCAAGGCCAGCTTTAAATGACCAAAAATATGATAATCAAATGAGTGGATAAATAGTATGGATTCATTAGAGTCCATACATTCTTTTGCTATAAATCTAACACCCCTTAAGGAGTTAAGGCTTTGGGTCAGCCACTTGAATTAAGTCCACAGTAAGTTAGTCAAAAAAAACTCTGTTGGAGTAGTGGTTAACATATTTAGCTGCTAACCAAAAGGTCAGTGGTTCAAACTCACTACGTGTTTTGTAGAAGAACTCTGAGGCAATCCACTTCTGTGAATATTTATTGTCTTGGAAACTGGATGATCAGTTCTGCTTTGGCTTATATGGTTGCTATGAGTTGGAGTCAACTTGATTGTCATGGCTTTTTGGAAGTTAGCCTGGGCAAGTTCCTCATAGAATGGAAGTTGTGAGTTTTGGGGAGAAGGAGAGGGAAATGTCACAAAATTGGAAATTCAATAATAAATTGATTTGAACAACTGGGAAGATTGATTCCATGCTATATAATTAACAGTTAGCAGTTATTGAGTAAATTTACCCTAAATAATTTACTATTTGTTGAATAGTGGGCCAGAAACACCTACTCAGAAATTAAAATCATATTTTGTTTCACTGTGCTTTATTTTTTTTTTTCTTTAATTTAAGACTATAGTCCTGTCCTGCTTTGTGACCGCAATGTCTCAGTGAACCAAATCACAAATGAACCTTACTTTTCACATAATCTAGACTAGTTTGCTACAAGCCTCTGTGAGAGACTGGCAAATAATAACAACTAGCTAAGAACATCTTTCAGGTAACGTTAAGGAGAAACTCAAGATCTCTTTTTAAATACCCATAATGAACATCTTTTTAAAAAAGAAGGCACACCCTGGTACCTGTACAGAAATATTGATCCAAAGTATTCAAAATCAAGTCTCTCTCCCGACTCTCTATCTGAGGAACATGGTCTTGTGGGAGTCTACGTAACAGCATCTAAGAGAATGCTATGTGTTTCAGTCTATATACAATGGAATCCCAGACAATGAGATCAGCAGGCTTGACCTCTCTGAGATTAAAGTGGGAGGAGGATGGGGTGTTCCTTTGTGAGCTCCATTATCGTGGGGAAATGCAAGTCTTCTGGAGACACCATTGAGTTGGGAAGCAGTGGTGCACACATGAGATTAAAATACTGAGTGAAGGTGTCTGCCTCAGAAAACCACACAAATTCCGAGATGCAGACTCTTTGGCAGCCCCAGCCACTGTCAGTATCACTTTCATTTATCTTTCCTGCCAACCCCTATTTTTCCTTTCAAATCAGAAGCTGAAGTAAGACACGTACTTGGGGAAAAGTAGTCAAAATTCGTTTTATGGAAATGTGCTACTCACCAGTATCCTTTGATCAGCAGCAGCATCTTTTGAAATTGAAATTGAATAGATTATATGGTGATCTGCCTCTTCTGAGTTAGGCTAGAAATAAATTGGAAATACACATGAAAATATAAACTTCTTATTTGGCTTGAGCTTCCCTAGAATTGGTTTCTTCCCATCTTTGAAGAAGTGTCACAAAGCTACTAGCAAGTGTGGGTCATAGAATTTCCTTCAGAAACAATAGACATGCTTAGCTATGAGAAACTGTATTCCCAAATTGTTCCTATAAAATATAAAATTCAACTAAAAACATTGAGTCTTTGGGCCATGTGAATCCCAGTACCAAATCATGCCTAATATTTGAGGAGGTGTTATCTTTGGATTTAATAAATGCAACTCTAGTAGTCAGCAAAGTCTCAGGTATAAATGACAGAAAACTAAATTAAACAGAAAATAAAATGAAATTATTGAAAAAGTCCAGGAACCTGAGTCTACCTTTCAGCACTGTTGGATCTCAGACCCCAACACTCTCATCAGAAGTCCACATCAGGCCCTCTGCTCGCTCTAACTCTGCCCTCTGTCTGTTAACTCACTTTCGGCTATGTTGCCTTCCCTTCCAGGCAGGCTCCTTCCCTCTGAAGGCTACGGAAGCTCTAGACTTATATGCTTATTGCTCCTACTCTAGTAACATCCCGCCTTCCTGATAGTTCCAGCAAACAGCAGGGCATGTTGGCTTACTGATCGTTTGGAGTCACCTGCCTGTTACTGAATCAAACATTGTAGGCCTGGGATTAGAACATGAGGAAAGAGAGGAAAAGTCAGCCATAGCTGAATTGAATTTACTGGGAACAGTGGCAGGTAGGTTTCCAAAGAAACTATTCCAAAGACTATTCCGGAATGGGAAATAAATGCTGGGCAGGACAAAGCAACAGATGTCTACCACACTGCACACCAATCAAAAATTTGATTAAACAATTAAGCAATGATTTTCTTAAAAAAGCCAAATTGTCTTTACACTCCTCATTAAGTTTGAAATTTTTGTGATGCCCCCTCTTAAGAAAAATAATTGGTAGACATTTATAGCAGATGGCAAATCCTCTTCTAAAAGGAGCCTGGTGTGATTTTTATCACCACCATACATAATGCCCAAAACTGGACAAATCGATTAAACTGATTTCCACCATCCATCTGATTGACAATGAAAACCAATTTGAACAAAAACTATAATGTATTTCAGGAATCATTCTATGAAAAAAAAAAGTGTCAAATGAATTTCTGGAACTGCAGTGATGTGACTAGAACACAGCCATGGTGTATGTAATGAAAACATAAAATCTATTTCCAAAAATACTATTTTATAATCTCAAGGGCTTGGTTTCAAGATACCATGTTTTCTCCAAGCTCAAAGACATTTCACATCACTAAGACAAAGCATCCATGGCATGGTGGACAACCCAAACAATTCATGTGGAGGTTTCTCTGCTGAATAATTGGTTGGTCCTTAAAATGGACACTGAAAAGCCCATTGGCAAAGGCTCATAACAAGTACTGCCATCTCCTTGGTCTTGCCTATAATTTAATACCCATCAGCAGAACAATTACAGCTGCAAATTAACAGATGTCCCTGTCTGTGTAGAGAGAAAAGAGTGATTCAGACTGAAAAATGACATTATTATAAAATAGCTGTGCTCAAAAACATTAATTGACAAAAATATAAGCTATCTTTTCTGTTTTTTTTAAACTTCAGGCTGTGGTAAAGTCAGTCGTTATTTACGGAGTATCTCTGGTGGCATAGCGCCTAAGGCCTTCGACTGCTAACCAGAAGGCTGGTGGTTCAAACCCACCAGCCACTCTTCGGAAGGAAGACTAGGCAATCTACTTCCCAAGGAGGGGTTGCTATGGTTGGATTTGAGTCAACAACAGTGAGTTTGGTTTCTTTTTTTCTTTTTGGTACAGAGCACCAGGCACTGAAGATCTAGTTTAAACTAGTAAGACAAAGACACTTGCTACATGGAGTTTCATGTTAGTGGGGATTCAAGAACAATAAACCAATATTCACATAAATGAACACCATCAGATCAGACAGTGATAAGTGCTGCGAAGAATAAAGCACAGATTAGTGCAAGAACGAAGTGTATATGAGTGTGGCTTGAGGCTCAGGCCACAGTGTGGGGTTGGTCAGGGACAGCATCTCTGAGGAGGTAATTTAAATGAATGGAAGGAGCAAATCAAGAGAAGTTTCTGGAAAAACAGTGTAAGGAGAGAAAAGAGCAAGTGACAAGTTTCATGTTGAAGGAAATAAAATCCATTTTATTTCTTTACTTGCTTTTTTTTTTAAATTACAAGAAACATTTTAACGGATTTTTTTCATACAGATTTAGAATGAGTTTTTCACCAACTCAGCAACATATCTACGTGCAATTCTGTGACCTGATTACCTCCTTTAAGGTGTGTAGTCATTCTCACCCTCCTTTTCTGCATCTTTCTTCCCCCATTAACGTAAACTTGTTGCCTCCTAAGGCTCCTATCTGGTAGCTCTGGTAGCATAGTGGCTAAGGCACTTGACTGCTAACCAGAAGGCTGGCGGTTCAAACCCACCAGCCACTCCTCGGAAGGAAGGTTGGGCAATCTACTTCCGTAGTGATACTGCCTCGGAAACCCAAGGAGGGGTCGCTATGAGTCAGGTCTGACTCGACGGCACACAACAACAACAACAACAAGGCTCCTATCTAATCTATTAAGCTGCTGTTATCAGTTGGATCCCATATACATGTATCCTACAAGAGCACAAGGCTCATGGCTGACATTCATTAGGAGCTCAACTAGTGTTTGGTTTTAAGAAGACTTCAAAGGAAATGTTTGGGTTTAAGTTTTAAAGATAATTTCAGAACACTAGTTTTGGGGGTTCATCTGCCTTCACAGTTCTAGAAAATCTGGATTTCATGAGAATTTAAAACTCTGTTCTGTGTTTTCCTTCTTGTGATTAGCATTCTTCTAAAGAATCTTCAACCAAAATGTTCTATAATGATAGCTGAGCACCATTCAGTTCTGATTTCATGGCAAAGGAAGTAGCTCTTCCTGGAGGCAATTAGCCACACATTCCATTTCCTCCTCCTCTTTCTGACTCTCCTTCTTCTTCTGTTGCTTCAGCCATACAGAGATCAATTGGGCCTTGAACGGCACTTGCAAGCCTTTAAGAACCCAGGCACTCCACAATGAACTAGGAGGTAGAATGTTGTTGTTGTTATGTGCCGTCGAGTCGGACCTGAGTCATAGCGACCCCTCCTTGGGATTCCGAGGTAGTATCACTCCAGAAGTAGATTGCCCCATCTTCCTTCCTAGGTGAAATAGAATCACGGAATAGGTTGCTAGACCAGTAAACTGAAATATTCAGGCCAGAAATTTTGTTTCGAAAGTAAATAAACACCTCATGGGGTTGAGTTCCTTGGTTTGGTAGTTTAGGGTCACGGCTTCATGGGACATATAGAAATAGTGGAATTGGTATATGTTCTGCTATGTATATTTTCAACAATAACACACAAAATAAATTATTAAGAAAAATGAGTTTTTCATTTCTTTGAGCATTTGTGAGTCACACTTCTGGATCACAATGCAAATTCCTTGAGGTCAGTAATTCTTTTTTTTTTTTTTCATGTTTTATTAACTGTTATAGTCCCAGATTTTAGAAGTGCTCAACACATACCCACTGCCGCGGAGTTGAATCTGACTCAAAGTGACCCCTCTTTGGGTTTCCAAGGCAGTATCACTATGGAAGTAGATTGCCCAACCTTCCTTCAGAGAAGTGGCCGGTGGGTTTGAACCGCCAGCCTTCTGGTTGGCAGTCACATGCCTTAGACAGTACGCCACCAGAGCACCTAGTAGGCATTTAAATATCTGTTGAGTAAATAAATTTTACAGTATCGAGTACTGCAAAATTGTCAGAACTCTGAAACCGTATTCTGCAATAAATGTCCGAGACAGTAGTTAACTGACAGAAGGAAGAAACAAGAGAAAAAGGAGTTGATGTTGTAAGTTTTGTTTGTTTACATGGTGCAGTATTTTAGATCCCAGGCATTTGACTACTAATCAGAAGGCTGGCAGGTCAAACCTACCACCCCCTCCTCGGAAGGAAGGTTGGGCAGTCTACTTCCGTAGATACCACCTCAGAAACCCAAGGAGGGGTCACTATGAGTCAGGTCCGACTCAACGGCAGTGAGTTTGTTTGTTTCTTCTGCTACCAACTACCACTTTGGAGGTGATTAGTGATGAGTGAATCGAGATGAGGAAATCACGCATACTCGTGATAGAGATTCTCAACAATGCATGTTCCAACTCTTGAGTATTCAACACAACACATGACTTTTTAACCACTTTTAAGTATCTTATATCTCAGAAGTTATTCATCCAGCAGGTATTTGAGTACCTTCTATGTGCTTGGCCTTCCTAAGTCCTATGAATACAGCAGTTAACAAAATAGTGAAAAAGAATCCTTGAACTTGAGGAATTGTGAAACAGAAATGGAATGGTTTGCAGACTGCAAATGTGACCCACATACGTGCACAGGAATGGACAGAGCTGAGCCAAGGCTCAGATAAGCTTCTCTGATGCAGTCTGAGTGGGTGTGGCTTCTGCTTTCCCTGGGTGTCTCATGGTCCCACAGATACTGCTGACCTGCACCACTAAGGCTGGGCTGAGGAGGAAGCATTCTTACCTCACTTCTCTCTTTAACACCCAGGTTTTTATCACCATTTAAGGAGCTCTGGGGGAGCTCTGGTAGCATAGTGCCTAAGGCACTTGACTGCTAACCAGAAGGCTGGTGGTTCAAACCCACCAGCCACTCCTTGGAAGGAAGATGGGGCGATCTACTTCCGTAGTGATACTGCCTCAGAAACCCAAGGAGGCATCGCTAGGAGTCGGGTCTGACTGGATGGCACATAACAACAACAAGGAACTCTGGTGGTGTGGCGCCTAAGGCATTTGACTGCTAATCAGGTCAGTGGTTCACACCCACCAGCCACTCTGTGGAAAGAAGATGGGGCAATCCGCTTCTGTAAGGAAACCCAAAGGGGGTTGCTATGAGTCAGAATTGACTCATGGCAGTGAGTTTTTATTGTTATCACCGTCTGGAAAAACTTGAGGAAACCGTCAATAAAAAAACAGTCGGTGAGCCTAGGTCTTCGGTTGGAGTCTCAGGGGATCTCTGGGAGAGTGATCCATTGAAACTGTGTGCCTGAAAAGGCAGGTGGAGGAGAGGACGCTGGACCGGCATCAGAAGGAGCCCAGAGAGGGGATGAAGCCAAAGCAAACACCATGGAGGGTAAACTGTCTTAGTTTCCTAGTGTTGCATTCACAGAAATATCACCAGTGGGTAACTTCGATTAAGAGAAATTTATTTCCTCCCAGTTTAGGAGGATAGACGTCTGAATTCAGGGCACTTGTTCTAGGGGAAAGCTTGCTCTGTTTGCTCCGGGGAAGGCCCTTGTCCCATCTTCCGTCACCTTGGAGTTCCAAAGCTCCTTGGCATCCCTTGCATCTGCTTGTCGCCCCCCATTTCTGTTCTCTTATCTCTGTGTCTGTGCTGCTCTTCACACCACTCAGAGTGACTGGGTTTGGGACACACCCTTCACTGGTGCTCTCAGGCATTCCTGGGCCGAAGGATTCATCTGGCTCTTGTCTTCAGATGGTGTGTATCTCCCACCTCTCCAGGCTTGCTTGTCTCGGTGTCTAGTCTACTCTTTATACCATAATAGAAATGATTAGATGTAGGCCCACTCAGATTAGTGTGAACTCATTAACTTAACAAACAACACCCTATTTCCAGATGACAGTATTACATCCATAGCCCCGGGGTTCAGCATTCCAACACATATGAGTTTGAAGAAGGGGCACACATGTCAATCCATAACAGTGAGTTTGACTCAGTGCAGCAGGGAAAGCTGAGCTCAGCACAGGTCTCACTGCAGAGTCACTCCGTGGGACAAGACAGCCTGATGTCTGTATATCAGTCACTGATGAAGGGTTCTGACCCTTCCAATGTGGGGTCAGAGCTGGTTCTGGTAGCCTGAGAACAGTCTTCAGAAGAGGAGATGGTAATGCAACAAGAATACAGTTAAGAAACCCAAGGGGATACAAGCAGAGGAGTGCCTGCTACCACGATGGTTTTCCATGTACGGTTCCTGGCTGAGCATCATATTGGGACTCTTAAAAAAAAAAAAAAAAAAAAATGCGGACCCAATCAGAATTAGAGAAGCCCTAATGACACAGTGGTTAAGAGTTCAGCCACAGTTCACACCCACCAGCAGCTCCACGGAGGAAAATTGTCACAGTCTGCGTCAGTACAGAGTAGCTTAGTAAGCCTATAGGGCAGCCCTACTGTGTCCGGTAAGGTTGCTATGAGTCAGAATCGACTGATAGCAATGAGTTTAGACAGAGCTACTGAATCAGAGATTTGGAAGTAAAGCCCAGGAATCTCCACGTGACCTAGCCCTTTTGGGCCTCCAATGCGTGCACAAGTTAATCTACTACACAATAAGAGTGTCACAGGCATCTGGTACTTCTTGATCTTGAACCCAATTTAGCACTTATAGAGTCTCATTTTCGTCATGGGGAGGCAAATAGGGTTATGGCCAACTGAACCTGAACTCCAGCATCCCAATGTCCACAAAAGTCAGTCTGTCCAAGTCAAACCTGATTCTATGTTAACACCTTTTTCCTGGTGTTTCTTATACCAAGTGAAGTCTGAGGATCACAGCGGGGCCTGCACTTCCTCCCAGAAAGACCGAATGCTGTCAATACCCTTTCATCTTCCATGCTTATGATAGTAAAATACGGGTGGCACTTCTGTCTAAGTTCTTTGCCACGAATTAGAACTCTTGACCACTAACCAGAAGGCTGGCGGTTCAAACCCACCAGCCACTCCTTGGAAGGAAGGTTGGGCAATCTACTTCCGTAGTGATACCGCCTTGGAAACCAAGGAGGGGTCGCTATGAGTCGGGTCCAACTTGAGGGAATATGACAACAACAACATGGGTGTTTAAGGAATAATGGACACACCTGTGTGCCCTTCTGAAATGCTGGTCATTTTACAAATAGCTCTGGAGTTTGGATATGAAAATATGATACTGTCAGTTGCAAATACAGGGAGGAAGTATCCATTTTTCTGAATTCCACAAAGATATTTTTACTCTGTTAAATGAAAGTTGTCTTGTGAAGCTGTTTAGTGTAAGATATAACTGTATGGGTGGATTGTCAGATAGGTAGATATGGATAATGCCTGCCCTTTAAAAGCTGTGGAAGCTTGGACTAGTTATTTAACTTCTCTGGACCTCATTTTCCTTATTAAAGGGAAAATAAGAAGGCCTACCTCATAGGGCAATTATAAAAACTATAGGAGATGATATGTATAAAACCCAGTACCAGAATGATTGTACATACCTGAAATATACTTCTTGTTTTCATTACTGTTATTAATATGGGCATTTGCTAGGTAAACTATAGTGATCTTGCCTCAAGACAAAAATACGAATTGCCCTCTCATCTGCCACCCCCCTCCCTCCCGTCCAAAAAACCTGACTAAACGTTGATTCTGAATCTTTGAACAGTGATCACTAAGCTACTTGTCTTAGAAAATATTGTCTGCCCTGTCCTACAACCAACATGGTGTAGAATAGTAAAGAGAAAATGCATAAATAGATTAAATACAGCAGGCCCATTCCTCAATGACTACTTTGGATAATTTCTTTCAGTTCTCTGTGGTTGTTTTGTTAGTCTGTGCATCACAAGCTTTTGTATTTTGGAAATGAATCGTCCCCAGAAAAGGAACCAGAGAGCAGTCCTCTGCCCAAGGGTGATGAGGGAGAGGGCAGGCTTTGAAGAGAGGCTCATCATTCAGCATCAACTGAACATGGGCTTGACACCTTCTCCTCGGCCCAGTTCTCAAGTCTCCAAGAAGTTGAAAATGGTGATAAATAGTTCAGGCCTCATTTGATAATCTTGGCAGAATCTTGAGTTTGATCCAGTTATAAAATTTTGTAATGTAGGAAAAGGGCTCATTCAGACATTTTTTTCTAATGGAGACAGCAGGAAACTGGGGCTGAGCCTTTGAGGGTCATCTTTGTATCATTAGCTTATGGTGCACTCTGTCCCTGTGATATCCTCTATTAATGGGTTTGCTATCATCCAGCCTTTGATCTATGCCAGACTCCCCACTGTTTTGCAGAATAAGAAGCCGCCCTGGTTTTATTACAGTCCAGCCTATCCATAATGCATTTAATATTATTTCACCATCCACACCTCTCCCTCATTTTATAGTTTCAACGAAAAGTGATTTTCCTTCTCTAAAAATAAGACACCATCCTTAGAATTACATCTTTAAGATGACAGTAATCCAGTAATCACTTCTAGGAGCCCACATTTGTCGGACAACGTAATATAATAATTATGATACACTTAGATACAGGGATGATGAGAGGGAATGCAAATGCCATCATTCCTGATGGCTCCGTTCCAATAAAAGTCGACTTAAATGGAAAGGGGACCTGAAAGGAAGACAATTGGAGTCTTTTATCTCAGATCAAGTTCTTCTCCAACAGGAAAGAAAAGGTGACCTAAAAGCTTCAAAAAATGAAGAAAATCATATTTAATATATATTGCATCAAAGTTCTTTTCTCCTCCCCATTCCATTTAAAAATAACTCAGACACATCATTTTCGTGTATTATAAAATATAAAATGAGTTCAAAGACGGCTCTCTTTTTTCTCCCATTTTATCCCCTCTACCTCTATTTTATGTAGGCTCATATCCATCATAGGTGCTTTGCTTTATCTCTTAGAGGAAAAAAAAACGGCAGGTCTTGTCTTTATTACTATACTTGTTCCTATTCCTTTTTGTTCCTTCACATAAAACAGTGGCTTTCTTTGTCTGGAAGAGGTGGAAATGCCAAATGCCCTTAGCATCCTGTATCCGTTAGGTTGTATCCGCTCATCAGAGAAAGTCATACATCATGCATGGAGATTGAGAGCTTCACTCCAAGAAATCCCTTGCATTTAATAGAGAAAGAGAGAGAGAGAGAGAGAGGAGAGAGAGAGAGAGAGAGAGAGAGAGAGAGAGAGAGAGAGAAGACAGAAAGATAGAGAAAAAACTGTCAAAGCATAAAATGCATTTGACTAAAATATAATGCAATGTTTTATGTGACAGTAAAATTATTCCCAGGCTGCTTCCCTAAGGACAGTTCATGTAGAATAGTGCTGAAAAATCAGTCAGGAGGAAAAACATTTCCATCTTTATTTGAAAGATTAGCACCTTGCTCCTTTTTGTTACCAAATTGGAAATAAAACCAGTTGCATAAGGTGTAAGGAGAGGAAATTGGATTTTATGTGCTGAGTCCTTCTGGCACTGGCTGTGTCTGTGACATTAGGCTAGTATCCTCCACTGGGCTAAAAATGGCCCGTCATTTCCATGGTAGGTTTTGTCTCGATGGTGCTGTCCCAGATGTGCTCTGACCTGATTTCACGGAGACTTACGACCTCTCCAGGCTGACAGTGTGATCTGGCTTTGTGTGTGTGCTTGGACAGTGGAATACGTTAACCAGTGCAGCAGCAAACATACTTCCACCCAGGAGGTGTGCATCGCATCAGGCATTTGAGAGCCTTCCCACATCTGTGCTGGTTCAGAAATACTGGACAATGGCTTTCAAAAATCAAGGCATAATGGTGTGTCAGTGAGAAAAAGAAAATGAAAATAAAAATAAGACCTAGGAAGGTATCAATGAAAAGAGTAGAAAAACTAGACACAGGGAGAAAAGTGGTAAATGAGGACTTTGAAACTGTACAGCCTCTGACTGTATGTGATCATGCCCTACTTTGTAGAGCTGTTCTCGAGCCTCAATGCTGCAGAATCTGGGTAAGTTGGTGATGTGAAAATACTTAGCATGGGGTCTAGCACAAAGTAGATGTTTGGGTTAATCAGTGTTCTTTCAGCTTCAAGGAGCAGCAATCTGATTGAACACGGTTCAAGTTACTGGAAAGTTCATGAGATTCCTTCAGGCACAATTGGATACAGGAGTTTAGAGGATATTCCCACCATCTCTTGAGTCTGCCTTTCTGTGTGAGGGCTCCATTGTTAGGTGAGTGTTCTTAAAACAACATTAAGTTGCCGATCATCTGCTGTAGCCTCATATCCTATAAGTTCAGCAAGCCCTGTTTGAAGGTGGGGAGTGAAGGTGGGGGGAAATGTTCTTCCTCTATGTAATTTCAGCATAAGTCACAGGCCAGATCTCACTGGCTCAGAAGTATTGTATGTTCATCACAAATCAACCACTGTCATATCAATTGGCCAAGTATGCATGACATGACCACTTCCAGAAATGTGGTCTAGGTACTCTCGCAAGACACAAATGGACAAAGGATGAGAAAAAGAGGCCCCTTAAAAGAAAATTGGGGTGCTGTGATCATAAGAAACGGAGTGAGTACTGAGCAGGAACTCACTACAAAATGACTGAAATGAAGGAGACAGCCCTGCATGGATCAAGAGAGATGACCTCATTGTGAATTTAAACTAGAAGTTTGAATTAGAAAGAATGACAAGTACAAAAACTGGGGGGTCAGGAATGAGCAGTATAAATGCAAGAGGTAAACAGAGCTGCTTGAAGTGAGAAAATAATGAGAAATTGGGTTGATTAGCGGTGAAGAAAGAGGGAGAACTAATTAGTGCTGGCACATAAAAGTGAAGTCTGGAAGTCTGAATTGGACACGGTTAGCTACAGGGAGCACCTGTCTGTTTTAGTGATGGTTTCAGGCAAAGGAGAGGCAGGGCTGGACATGGAGGCTGTATTTGAGAACAAGTTCCCAGAAGTGAGGAAGCCACTGCAGTAAGCTTGGGTGGGCAGATGATAGATGCTAAAATTTTAAACAAATGGAAGGAAGGTATGGGCAACAAATAGGGGTGTGTGATAATGGGCTTAGAGGAGACGTGGTCAGTTTTGGTGCTGAGACATATCTGAAGTGGGATCTGAGAATCTAGGGCTGTCCAAATGTCCTTCCAAAGGCTACTACCCCCATAGCATATCCATATAAAAATCCATATAGTTTTCTCACCCTCAGACCTTTTGTGCATTACTGGTTCACAAACACACAAACACACATCCACAGGAATTCCAGTTTAAGTAAGCCTGAGAATGATGTTTCATTCCTCTCTATCCTCCTTTATCCTCTCCATCTGTTTGTGAAACTGGCTGGGGATTTAACGTTTTGTTATTGTCATTTGAGAAGGCAGAAGAAGGCACAGAGCACGCATCCCCCCTTATGAAGATCTTAGAAATTCTATTGAGACTTTTCAATCGTTGTCTTAGAGTTTTTAAATGTCTACATGGGTTAGGTAACTATTATAGGAAAGTAGTTGGATTCTATTTGAGCCAAGTTAGGGACGATAAGCTTGAAAACATTATAATGGATTAATTTCTGTACTTCATCTGAATTGTAGAAATGTGCTTTCCAAAGACTCTTCTAGAAAATAGGTCCAAAGGGCGTGAGTAGATATTTTGTTGTCATAAAGCAATGTGATCAAACACTAGATTGATTCAAACTTAAAGATATTCTCTAGAACTTGGCAAAACTGTATATTTGTTCTGAATATCCAAATGAGAGACATATTTTGAAGCATTTCTCAAATATATTTGCCTACAGAATCTTCACCTTCCATAGTGTAACTAGTGAGTCACAGAACATATTTTGGGAAACGTTCTTCTAGGCTATTGTCCCTCTCATGTATGATGGATACAAGTCAGATGGATCTTGGCTAAAAGCAAAGAATACAAGAAAGATGTTTACTTGTGTTTTATTGACTGTGCAAAAGTATTTTATTGTGTGGATCATAATAAATTATCAATAACATTGAGAAGAATGGGAATTCCAGAACACTTAATTGTACTCATGAGGAACCTGTATATAGACCAGGAGGCTGTTGTTCAAACAATACAAGGGGACAGTGCATGGTTTAAAATTGGAATGGGAGTGTGTCAGGGTTGTATCCTTTCACTATACTTATTCAATCTGTATGTTGTGCAAATTATCCAAGAAGTTGGACTATATGAAGAACATGACCTCAGGTTTGGAGGAAGAATTATTAACAACCTGCTATATACAGATGACACAACTTTGCTTGCTGAAAGTGAGGATGACTTGAAGCACTTACTGATGAGGATTGAAAACTACAGTCTGCAGTATGGATTACACCTCAATATAAAGAAAACAAAAATTCTCAC
>NW_006921636.1:154774-156004 GCF_000298275.1 Orycteropus afer afer
GCCAGACTTCTTCTTACGTACTTTGGTCATGTTGTCAGAAGGAGCCATTCTCTGGAGGATATCATGCTTGGTAAAGTGGAGGATCAATGAAAGAGGAGAAGGCCTTACAAGGTGGACAGACACAGTGGCTGAAACAATGGGCTAGGTACAGCAAGGATTGTGAGGCTGGCACAGGACCTGGTGGTGTTTTGTTCTGCTGTACATAAAGTTGTTGTGAGTCGGAGATGACTCAGCAATGCCTAATAACAACAACATGTATGACAATGAATACAAAAATTATACAGATTTCAAGCATTTACAAAATACTATTTTACTGTGAGTCTTTGGGCAACTAAAAGTAAGAAGAAAATTTCAGACCAGTCTAAGGTCGTAATTTTTAAAACTTTATCATGGAATGGTGGGGCTACATTTTTAGTTTCTAGGCTAGTTAAACACATAGCTAATGTCAAGGCAAACTAAAGGTTCAGTGTTTGAATCTGGTGGCAGTAATCTCTAGTTGAAAATGACTCTAAAACAGTGGAATTATGGCCAGGTTCAAAATGCCACACAAAGTTACTAGTCCCTGGGGTAGTGCCTTAGGCTCCATGACAAGCAGAATATACAATACTTGTTACTGGACAAAAGAGGGAAGATATTTTGTGCTTTAAAACCAAATACTCTCAAACAGAATTATTTTCTGGTAAAAAGAATGCAGAGAAATGCTTTCTTTGCCCATTTCAAATTATTTTACACCATTTTCTCCCTTACAATACACCCACAATACACCTGTGTTTAGGGTGGAAATTGTACAAAATGTACCTTGGAGACTAAGTATGATAGTCCAGTCACCTTCAGATAATGTGACAAATTCCTCTTGGTCCTAACTTCCAGAGACTCAGAAGATTGTTGTGAATTTTCTATAAGAGAAAAATGTAGCCTCACCAAGGTTTAATTTGCAAGTCAACACTCAAGAAGATTGAAGAGTAGCTGTCTATAGTATCCTCATTATCCCATTGGATTTTTAAATTTATTTCCCAAACCATAAGTCAAAGGCTCAATGGTGGACTCTTAGAGGCCATAATGTGAGACATTTCCTATGGAGATTGATTGAAATGTAGTGATATATTTGCCTAACCACCTTCCTCTGTCAGTCTGATACTCTGTGGTGGCTTAAGTGTTGCTGGAAGCTATGCCACCAGAATTTGAAATACCAGCAAGGTCACCCATTCTGGACAAGTTTCAGTGGAGCTT
>NW_006921636.1:156450-159139 GCF_000298275.1 Orycteropus afer afer
AGAGTTGACTGTAATGACATGTAAAGCTTTCAGGACCTTCATTTGCTGATGTACATGACACAGAATTAGAAAAAAATGGTTGATAATAATTGGGCTGTGAAATGTGCTGTGTTTGAATCTAGAAAAATTGGAAATCGTCAATAATGAAATGGAATGCATAAAGAAGTGAGCTGAAATGGACTGGTATTGGCCATTTTGAAGGGGAGAGATGCATGGTCTACTATGCCAGGCATAATAAATTGAAGAGGAATAGTGGTGCATTCATCATCAAAAAGAACATTTTAAGGTCTATCCTGAAGTAAGGCACTGTCAGTGATAGGATAATATCCATATGTCTGCACAGAAGATCAATTAATATTATTATTATTCAAATTTACATCCCAATTTCTAATGTCAAAGTTGAAGAAATGGAAGTTTTTGCTAACTTCTGCAGTCTGTTATTGATCAAGAAGCACTGATAATTACTGATGATTAGAATGTGAAAGTTGGAAACAAAGAAGAAAGAGCAGTAGTTGGAAAATATGGCATCGGTGATAGAAATGATGCTGGAGATTGCATGACAGAGTTTTGCAAGACTATTTATTCATTACAAATACCGTTTTTCAACTACATTCATGGTGACTATACACACGGACTTCACCAGATGGCATACATTGGAATCAAATTGGCTGTATCTGTGGGAAGAGATGATGGACAAGCTTAGTGTCATCAGTCAGAACAACGGCAAGGGTCAACTGCAGAACAGCCTTCGGTTGTTCCCATGCATGTTTAAGATGAAGCTGAAGAAAATTAAAACAAGTCCAAGAGATCAGAAGCATGACCACAAGTGTATCCCACCTGAATTCACAGGCCATATCAAGAATAGATTTGACACATTGAACACTAATGACTGAAAACCAGACAATGTGTGGGATGATATTAAGGACATGAAGAAAGCAAGAGGTCATTGAAAAGACAAGAAAGAAAGAAAAGACCAAAACGGGTGTCAGAAAAGACTCTGAAACTTGTTCTTAAACTTACAGTAGCTAAAGTAAATGGGAGAAATGATGATGTAAAAGAGCTAAACAGAAGATTTCAAAGGGCAGCTTGGCAAGACAAAAGTAAGTATTGTCACAAAATGTGGAAAGAACAGGAGTTAGAAAATCAGAAAGGAAGAACATGCTCAGCAGTTATCAAGCTGAAAGAATTCATGTTGCAATACTGAAGGACTCTGTGGGAGAGATATTAAATGATGCAGAGTGTGTCAAAGGAAGATGGGAGGAAGAGATAGAGATGCTATACCAGAAAGAATTGGTCGATGTTTAACTATTTAAAGCAGGAGCAGATGATCCAGAACTGATGGTGTTGATGGAAGAAGTCCAAGCTGCACCAAAGGCATTGGTGAAAAACAAGGCTCCAGGAACTGATGGAATATAATGGAGATGTTTCAACAAATGAATGCAGTATTGGAAGCTCTCATTTGTCCATGCCAAAAAATGTGGAAGACAGCTACTTAGCCAACCAACTGGAAGAGATCCATGTCTGTGCCCTTTCCAAAGAAGGATGAACCAACAGAAAGCAGACATTATCAAACAATAGCAATAATACCAGATGCAAGTAAAATTTTTCTGAAGATAATTCAAAAACAGTTGCAGTAGTTCATCTATAGGGAACTGCCAGAAATTCAAGCCAGATTCAGAAAAGGAGGTGGAATGAGGGATATCACTGCTGATGTCAGATAGATCTTGGCTGAAAGCAGGGAATACCAGAAAGATGTTTACCTATGTTTTATTGACTGTGAAAAGGTATTTGACTGTGAATCATAATAAATCATGAACAACATTGTGAATAATGGGAATTACAGAATACTTACTGTGCTCATGCAGAACCTGCACTTAGAACAAGAAGCAGTTGTTCAAACAGAAGGAGGGAATACTTTGTAATTTAAAATCAGGAGTAGTGTATGTCAGGGAAGTATCCTTTCACCTTACTTATTCAATTTTTATGGGAGATCTGGTGACGTAATGCCTAAAGCATTTGACTGCTAACCAGAAGGCTGGCTATTCAAACCCGCCAGCCACTCCTCAGAAGGAAGACTGGGCAGTCTACTTAGTTAAAAATACCATCTCAGAATCTCAAGGAGGGGTCCCTATGAGTTGGATTCAACTCCACAGCAGTGAGTTTGGTTTAGTTTAGTTTATTCAACCTGTATACTGAGCAAATAATCAGAGAAGCCATATTATATGAAGATGGATGCAGCATCAGGAATGGAAGGAGACTCGTTAACAACCTGCAATAAGGAGATGACATAATCTTGCTTGTTGGAAGCTATGAAGACTAGAAACACTTACTGATGAAGATCAAATACTACATCCTCTACACGGATCACACCTCAACATAAAGAAAACAAAAATCCTCCCAACTGGACCAATAAGCAGCATCACGAAAAATGGAGAAAAGATTGATGTTGTCAAGGGTTTCATTTTACTTGGATACACAATGAATGCCCATGGAAGCAGCAGTCAGGAAATCAAATGATGTATTGCATTGGGCACATCTGCTACAAAAGTCCTCTTTAAAATGTTAAAAACTAAGGAACCATTTTGTGGACAAAAGTGTGCCTGATCCAAGCCATGGTATTTTCAATTGCCACATGTGAGTGCAAAACGTAGACAATGAATAATGAAGATGGAAGAAGAATTGATTTTGA
>NW_006921636.1:159464-161129 GCF_000298275.1 Orycteropus afer afer
TACCAACTGAATATGGTTTTACATTGGTTAGGTGGACATAAAGGAGTCTTGTTGGTGCAGTGGTTAAGTGCTTGGCTTCTAATGAGAAGTCAGTTGTTCAAACCCACCAGCCACTCCATGGGATAAAGATGTGGCAGTCTGTTTCCATAAAGATTTACAGCCTCAGAAACCCTTAGGGGAAGATCTACTGTGAACTATAGGCTTCATATGAGTCAGAATCAATTGGAAGGTAATGGGTTTGGTTTGGGGTTGAGATCTTTCATATGATCTTTTGGGAATTAAACTTCCTTTCCTAAGACAGTTTTCTTTTCAGTATAATTACCTTATTCAGAGAATAATGAATTGAGCCTTGATTGTATATATGTGTGTGTGTGTGTGTGTGTGTGTGTAATTCTGGATGGGCTACAAGGAAATACAATATCATGCTTATAAGTGATGTTTATTTTTCTTCTGTTGGCTTTCTTTGGAATTTTTAACTGCTCAGCCTACCAAAAATGTAAGACAAATTCTTAATACCATGATGAAGAACGTATGTACCACTGTGTGGTTCTTCAGTAAAAACTGAACAATCAAACTTGTGTGGGTTAAAAAAGAAAATAGCCACTAAGTTTCAGTCATTTTCTTCTTGAGACTTTTCATCATACAAGCTTCTTTGGGAATGTGTCTTAAGTCCTGGAAATACTAGTTGACCACAGGAAGCAGTAAAGCATAAAATGAAGTTGCACTCTCAACAGTGTTTTCAAATCTCAATTTACCCCTTGCTTTTTGGGAAATATGGTTTTAATTTTTTTTTAATAACAGTAAGATGATCATAAGATTTCAATTTTAAAAAGTCAGTGTGTATATATATATATATATATATATATATATACACACATATATATATATATATATATATATATATTTATTTTCCCAAAAAAGTCTCAGTTTTTCTTCATTGTTGTTGTTAGGTGCCATCGTATTGTTTCTCACTCATAGCAACTCCACGTCAACAGTGGAATGAAACACCACCCAGTCCTATGCCATCCTCACAATCTTTGCCATGCTTGAGCCCATAGTCAGTCACTGCATCAATCCATTTTGTTGAGGGTCTTCCCCTTTTTTGCTGACCCTCTCTCCTTCACTAAGTATGATATCCTTCTTCCAGAGGTTGGTCCCTCTGGCAACATAACCAAAATACGAAAGACAATATCTAGGCATTCTGCCTTCTAAGAAGCATTCTGGCTGTACTTCACCCAAGTCAGATTTGTTTTTCTAGCAGTCTATGGTGCGTTCAATATTCTTTGCCAAGACAACTCATATGTATCAATCCTTCTGCTATCTTCTTTATTCATTGCACTCTCTCACATGCATATGAAGCTACTGAAAATACCATGGCTTGGGGCAGGCACACTTTCATGTTCAAAATGATGTCTTTGCTCTTGCTCTCTATTACCTTAAAGAGGTCTTTTGAAGCATGTTTTCCAAATGTAATACATCATTTGATTCCTTGACTGCTGCCTCCATGCGAGGCAAATTAGAGAGTGAGAGAAAAAGAGGAAGACAATGAGATGGACTGGCACACTTGCTGCGATGATGGGCTCAAGCCTGGAAAAGATTGTGAGGATGGCGTCAGGCTGGGCAGGGTTCCATTCTGTTGTATATACGACCATTATGAATCCAAGC
>NW_006921636.1:161974-163562 GCF_000298275.1 Orycteropus afer afer
GAGAATTAAGAATTTTGTGAACCATCCTAGCAAGGAGGCCAGGGTACTATTCAGAGTTCCAAGATGCTGAAGGTCATGGGGGAGGGTGGGGTTGACGGTCCTAGGGAAGTATTTGGTGATGAGCACCCAAATCTAAGGCAGTTATAAGTCACCTGAAAGTGATCATGGGAACAGATGATGACTTCTTAAGGCAAATAAGAATCATCCTTTGTATTTTGTGGTGAAAAATGGAAGGGAATCCTGGTTAACACCCTCTCACAAGGGTAATAGGGGAGAAAACAAAACAACTGAACTAATTTCACGTAAAATTAAGATATCATCCACAGGAAACACAAACTCACAGAAAGGCCAGATGGCAGCCCCAACTTACACAGTCTGTCTTTCAGTCACTTATTAATTAACACTGACTGGGTCAATCTTCTATCCCTCTCACCTTCATCGCCTATTAAAAAAATAAATTAATTAAGTAGAGGTGATTCTGACCTCATACAGAGGTGACTCGTATGTATGAGAGTAGAACTTGCTTCATATTTCAATGACTGATGTTTTGGAAATAGATCGCCAGGACTTTCTTCAGAGGGGCAGACTCTGCCATTAACCTTTCTTTTAACTGCCAAGCGTGTGAATCATTTACATGTCCCAGAGAGTCCTCATCTCCTATACACATGGCCATGCACTCAGAGACAACAACAAAACAACTCACTGCCACTGAGTCGATTCTGACTCATAGCCAACCCCCATTGGGATTCTAGGGCTGTAAATCTTTACCGAAGCAGACTCCTCATCTTTCTTCAGCAGAGTGATAGGTGGGTTTGAACCACCGATCTTTTAGCAGCCGAATACCTTAACCACTGCACCACCAGAGCTCCTTTGGCAATGCATTAGATGTCATTATAGTTTATCGTCTTTCTCGCTCCCTCCTTCTCTCCCTCTCTTTCTCTCTCTCTTCTTACTTTGTTATTTCCCTATCTTTCCCTCTCCTACTCTCCCCCTCTCTTTCCCCTCAAACCTTGCACCATGAAGACACGTGCTGACTTCCCTGTCAGTTGCTACATGCTTTCTGTTGTATCTTCTGGCTCTGACCACCCCTTATTCACACAAGACATCAGAACCACTGACACGTAATCTTTTTCATGTAATGTCTTTGGAATAAAATACACTTATTCTGAAAGTGGAGACATTTTTCAATATGGTATTTGTGTGTGTGCAGTGAGAGTGGGAGGAGGGAAAGTTTTTTTTTTAACAACTTAGAACCACTTCATAAACCAGAGAAGAAAATATCTTAATTATTTAATAGTCAATATTACTCAAATAAGTCATTTAATAGGATGTCTTCCTAAATCACTGTAAGTCCAATTTATCTATTTCCTCCTGTGATGATTACTTAGCCAATCATTACTGTGTTCCAAGCACTAGCATCACAATAATGAAGGCAATGAGAAACCTGCCTTGCTATCTTACCAGTTGCCATTGAGTAAATTTTGTGTCATGGTGACCCCACGAGTGACAGAATGAAACTGACCCCCATAATGTATTCAATGTCTGATTTTTCAATAGTGGGACATTCTCCTGAGCTGCTTTCCTAGCA
>NW_006921636.1:165024-166090 GCF_000298275.1 Orycteropus afer afer
TACCAAGCATGACATCCTTCTCCAGGGAATGGTCCCTTCTGACAACATGACCAAAGTATGTGAGACGAAGTCTGGCCATTCTCACCTCCAAAGAGCATTCTGGCTGGATTTCCTCCAGGACAGATCTGTTAGTTCTTTTAACAGTCTATGGTAATCTCAAAATTCTTCCCCAACACCACAGTTCAAAAGCATCAACTCTTCTTTGATCTTCCTTATTCACTGTCTACCTCTCACATGCATATAAGGAGATTGAAAATACCATGGCTTGTGTCAGGCACATCTTAGTCGTCAAGTAGACATCTTTGTACTTCACCACTTGAAAGAGGTCCTTTGCAGCTGGCTTACCCAGTGCTATACATCTTCTGATGTCCTGACTGCTGCTTCCATTGGCGTCGATTGTACAACCAAGCGTTGTGAAGTCTTTGACAATTTCAACCTTTTCTCCATTTATCATAATGCTGCTTATAGGTCCAGTTGTGAGGATTTTTATTTTCTTTATATTGGGGTATAATCCATACTTCAGACTGTAGTCTCAATCTTCATCAGTAATTGTTTCAATTCATCCTCACTTTCAGCAAGCAAAGTCATATCATCTGCGTATCGCAGGTTGTTAATGATTTTTCCTCCAATCCTGATGCCATGTTCTTCTTCATATAGTCCAGTTTCTTGGATTATTTGCTTAGTACACAGATTGAATAAGTATGGTGAAAGGATACAACCCTGACACACTCCCTTCTTGATTTTAAACCATGCAGTGTGCAGTGTTCCCTTTTTCTTTTTGAAAGACAGTCTCCTGGTCTATGCACAGGTTCCTCCTGAGTACAATCAAGTGTTCTGGAATTCCCATTCTTCTCAATGGTATCCACAATTTGTTATGATCCACATAATCAAATGCTTTTCCATAGTCAATAAAACACAAGTAAAAATCTTTCTGGTATTCTTTACTTTGAGCCAATATCCATCTGACACCAGCAATGATATCCCTCATTCCACATCCTCTTCTGCATCCAGCCTGCACCTCTGGAAGTTCTCTGTCAATATACTGCTGCAACCGCTTTTGAATTAT
>NW_006921636.1:171942-181012 GCF_000298275.1 Orycteropus afer afer
GAAAGTCAGTCTGAAGGGAAATATAAATAAAATACATTTATATAATTTTTGTTATCTAAACGTTTCTTTCCTAGAGGAATTGTTTAATTTCCTTACACAGAGATATGTAAATATTCTGATAAAATATAAATGCAGTGTTCTGATAAACTCCCTTTGTTGCTTTCTTAGAAAATGAATTAAAAACACATAATTGCAAAACAGAAAAATATTTTGCATGATAAATAATTATTGAATTTGTGTCCTATTAATGTGCCTAATTTAATACCTCATTTATTATATATATTAGCATATTATATATATAAGCATATATAGAGTAGTATCAAGCACTGTAACAGACAATGAAAAACAAAAGTTACTTGATACATAAATTGAAACTTTTTGTGGTAGATAAATATTGTTTCCAGTAATTTTTGGACATTTTCTTTGTTAGTGTTAAAATAAATTATTGCCCGTTAGTATTTTATGAAATGTATGATAAATTGTGTCTCAGTGAACACCAAATATATTTTTAAGTTCTAAATATTACAGTTTACAAAACTTAGAACACAACTATGTGTGTAAATGTTAAACAATTAAAAGTAGCTTGATTTAATTCATTGCAATGGTTAATGTATTTGAGTTCCCTCACTTTTGCATGTCAACTGGGACTGGAGTTCCAATTTCTTGTTTGCCAGAATGTGCACAAGAGAATATCCTTGTGTTTGTACCGTGGCAAAAAAGAATTGTTGATGCTCTTAGCTGCAGTTGCTGGCTCAGCAGACATGGATGTACAAGACAGTTTTCTCAAAGTGGACCAGAGACTTGTCATCTATTTACATAATCCATTCTTGTCCAGTAACTGCTCATGTTGCATCTGTTTGCATATTGGGTAAGGGTAACAAAAGTTAGACTTGATAGTCCATGCCACCACTTGTTTATTTGAAAAAAAATACTATACTCCTAAGACACCTGTTGAGGTAAGGGGTTTCTCTTACACAGGACACTGAAGGAGACAGAGGTCAATGGAAGTACTGAAGCCGTCCAGACCTCATAGCTTGAACAACCTTGTGTGTGGCTGCCCTTGTGACTTGCATGAACTGTGTTCCCAGCCAGCACGTTCTCATGCCCCGGAGCTGGTGTTGGTTTCATTCTGTGCCGTGCCAGTTCCCTCCAACTGTGACACTTGCTTTTCTTGTGTCTTGTCTGCTTGCGTTTGTGCATCTTTGCTCTGGACAGCTAGTGCCCCTGTTTTGTTGATGTGCTAAGCATGTCCTTATTGGGTAATCTGTTCCCGGAAGGGAATATAGACAGTAAGTTAAGAAACAGCACCCCAAAATTTACAAATTAGGCAAAATGCAAAGAAGGAAACTAACAAGGCAGTGTGTCAGAGGATTAAAGGGCCTTTATATAAGGTCTTTTTTCTGAAGACATGACATTTTAAGCGGAGACTCAGAGAAAGAGATGAAGTCTTTCACACAAAGACCTGAGGAGAGGGCTTTCCTTAAGAAGAAACAACTGCCAAAGTCTGCTTTAGCAGAGAGCTTACTGTGCTCTAGAAACTGGCAGAAAGCAAGTGAAACTCAACGTGTTCACAAGCAGCAAAGGACTAGCAGCTAAGAGAGGGGTCCAGCAGCTCCTGCAGTCTTGTCAACCAGGAGGTGTCTGGATTCCCTTCTGCATGAAGTTGTTTCATCCCAGGAAATTATTAATAATTTTAATATTGTATATGTGTATTGCTAAATATACTACACACAGAGAAAAAAAACATAGACAGATTAGACAATCATTATAAAGTATGTGGCTGCAAAAAACAAATGCAAAGCAAGAAATAATAGAACATAACCAGCCCACAGAAAAATCCTGCCTGCTCCTTGCTTCCCAAAATCAACCTTCCCCTCCCTCCTTGGGTGATTGTTATTTTGATCTTTATGGTAATACTTGTTTTGCTGTTCTTTATATTTTTTTTCCATTCATGCATGGACTGCTAAATTGCTAGCTTTCCATGTTTTAAAGCTTTAAATAAATAAAATTACTTTGTGTTTCATTTTTATCTGTCTTTTTTGCTCAATGCCATTGATATCACTCAATATCATTTTAGAAACTCAGTCATGTTGTTTCATGTAGCTGTAGTTTGTTCATTTTTTTAACTTCTTAACTGTATTAAATGTTGCCTATTGGTTACATATATATATATATATCACCCAATGTATTGGCTATGCAGACAGACACTGGTAATTTGGAGAAGAGCAATTTTAGTGGGGTAGTAGGGTCAAGAACATGTTGGCAACTGGCTGAAGAATAGTGTAGAAAATGGAGACAATATGCATGAACTACTTTCAATTTGTTTGATTGAGAAGGGGAGCAGAGAAATGGGTCAGAAGCTAAGGGAAGGGAATAAGGTTGAGGAAAATTTTTATAAGGATAAGAAGTACTAGAATATCTTCGTGTCCTGATGAAATGATCTAGTAGTGAGGGAAAAACTGAAGATGCAGAAGAAAGAGGAGAAACACTAAGGTGAAGGGCAGAGGTGATGGAGATCCACAGCAAGAAATAAAACGTTTGCCTTGAAGAGGAGCAGGGACACGTCTTCTGTGGCTGGGGGAGGGTGCATGTGGTGGACGTTCGGTCAGAACGCTTCTGATGGTTTCTGAATGAAGTCTGAACGAGTTTTTTAAGTGGTGGAGATGAGGCCAGAGAGATAGGAGGAAAAAACAAACAACTACAGCAATTAAAAAAAAAAAAAAATTACCATGAAAATATAGTAGGATTGAAAGCTGTGACTTTATGTATTGTACAAGCATTAATTAAAGAAAGATCAATCACAAAAGTTGGTATTCTCCAGAAATGCTTATGTGTCAATATGCTTATAGGAATGTGGTTAACTCAGTTATCTGCAAATAATAGAATATCTGATAAATAGTGAGTTAAATGAAGAGAGATTTTATTTATTTATCTATCTATCTATCTTATTGCTAAGGGGGCATGGAGGCCACATCTCCTGACCTCCTCTAACCCCACAAGAGGAAGACAGAATCACCATCAGTAGCCCAAGGCCTATCCCTGTGAGGCCACACATACCGCCTCCCTCCAGCCCTTTAACCAACCCTGAAACCAAGCTTTCTTCCTGCAGCACTTAACCACCTTTTTTCTGGGTTTGATAATTCACTGCAGTGGCCACACAGAACTCACAGATTATGGGGTTTTTTAGGGAAGCACCACGTTACAATTCAAGTTCAGGAAAAACGCTCAGTCTCTCTCCCAGCCCGCCGTCTCTCAGTCAACAGTCTCTCACAGTCTCTCTTCCAGTATTGCATGTCCCTCGGTGTCTCACTCAGCAATGCGTGTCTCTTGCATCTCTTTCCCAGCAGCACATGTCTCTCAGGAGCATGTCCTTCCTCAGCCAGCAGTCAGAGAGATAGTTCTGCCTCTAGGAGGCCTCCTTTTGAGCCTGGCCAAGTGGCCAAACTAGCCAATCATAACATCAGAATTCTAAGCACCTGAGAGAGAGTGAACTTCCCAGAACATGGCTTTGTGCCATTTCCAACAGAAATACCGCAGGTGGATAACTTTTACAATCAGAAACTCCTCAGTTGCTCACAGCAAATTCCACCACAGAGTTTACAAAGACTTATGGCTAGAAAAGCCATACCAGGTAATTTACTACACTGCACTTATATAATAGGATGTCTAGAGATCTGTTGTTGCTGGTATTGATTTCACCACTAAATAATGCAATCAGGGACATATGCTTTCTTATTTTTCTTTGCTGTCACGCCCAGCACAATGACTTTCATCCTCATTTTGTCAGCATTCATGACAAAAATAAGAAGGAAAGGTCTTTACTTTCCTCAGTAATCTTTTATGAAAACAAAGTCCTTTCAAGAAACAACCACCAGAATTCTATTCACATGCTTTGACTAGACCTATGTATGGCTCATGGCCAGACCTAGCTTCAAGGGAACAAGGAAAAATAAAGGCCTAACTGTACATCATTGTCCTGAACAAAACTCTGATTCTGTTCAACTGAAACCCATTGCCACCGAGTTGATTCTGACTCATAATGACCCTATAGGACAGAGTAGAACTGGCCCATAAGATTTCCAAGGCTGTAAATCTTTGCAGAAGCAGACCGTCACATCTTTCTCCCACATCGCAGCCTGATGGGTTTGAATTGTTGACTTTTCGTTTTTTTCAAAGAAAAAAGCTGAGACCTTGAACCACTGTGCCAATTAGAGAATGAGTATGTGTTAAACAAATAGCAGTGTCTGCCATACAAAACAATGTTGGGTATTTGAGTTCAACCACATGGCACTTTACTAAGTTAATTTAATAGAGGAAGAGAGAAAGGATTAATGATATTTACAAGAGAGTAATTATCTGCTCTCAAAGGATAAAAATTTGCCTCCAATGAGGGTATTGAAAATAAAAATAAAACATGTTGTGAGGACTGAGAGCAATTTGCAAAGGAGAATTTAAAGACGACTTTTTTTTTTTTTTTTTTTAGTGAATGCATCTAAAACCATTCGCAAATAAGCACAGATTCTTACCTACGCAAATTCTCAACAACCACATCATCTAAGCCAACTCTGAGAAGTTCTTTACTATCTTGTGTACATGTTCCTGTTTGGCTTATCATGATGTTAACTATTTCATGTATAGTTTGTTATCCAAGTGATTTTAACTACAGAATTTCTCATGAACACCATTCCCCATCACAAGCCTACCTTTAGAGTAATACCAACCTAGTCAAATGGGCTCAGATAAGTGGTAGAAAAATTCTAGGCTTTAGACAAATGAACATAATGTATTCTAAAGTGTAGCTTCCACTGCCTTAGAAGGGTAGCTTCCATTTGCCACAGTGGACCTCGAGACTGTGTAAGAGTAAGAGTGATAATGCTGAAAACAATATGCATTGAGTGCTTGCTATGTACTCCAAAGAAACAAACCAAACTCATTGCCATTCAGTCGATTCTGACTCATAGCAACCCCGTTGGGTTTCAGAGGCTGTAAATCTTTATGAAAGTAATTTGCCCCATCTTCCTTGTCCAGAGAAGCTGGTGGGTTTGAATTGCTGACCTTCTGGTTAGCAGCCAAGCTATTCACTACACCACCAGACCTCCTTTGCTATGTACTAAGGGACTGTATTAAGGGCAGTGTGTACATTGTCTTCTCTTCACAGCAACTTTTAAAGTTCAGGTGAGAAGCATCCCTATTCTACAGGGGAAGCTGAGGCTAACAGAGATTTAGGAACTTTCTTATAATGGCACAACTACAGTAAAGTGAGGATAGTGCAGACATAACTCGTTTTATTGCACTTGGCTTTACTGTGCTTCACAGATACTATATTTTTTTTACAATTTGAAGGTTTGGGGCAGCCCCGCCTTGAGTAAGTCTATTGGCACCATTTTCCCAACAGCATGTGCTCACTTTGTGTCTCTGTGTCGCACTTTGGTCATTCTCCCAGTATTTCACATTTCATAATACTGTCGCACACTCATAGACCACATAGTGTAAACATAACTTTTACATGCACTAAACTCACTGCTGTCGAGTCAATTCAACTCAGAGTGACCCCTCCTTGGGTTTCCGAAGCACTATTTCTATGGAAATAGATTGCCCAACCTTCCTTCTGAGGAGTGGCTGGTGGATTTGAACCTCCAGCCTTCTGGTTAGCAGTCAAATGCCTAGCGGTCAAATGCCCACATGCACTAGGAAATCAGAAAGTCATGTGGCTCACTTTATTGCAACATGTGGTGGTCTGGAACCAAACCCGTAAAATCTTTGAGGTCTGTCTGTTTTAGAACTTTGACAGTCATTTCATAACCTAGGACTTTAATCACTGTTTTGCACCCCTACAAATAATCAGGGAAAAGCCACACTTCAGGATCATTTTTCTAATTGGGATATGTCAAAAGAATGTAATAAGATGGATTCACTTGGCTCCAAAGCCTAACTGCCAATTCCCCAACCTGAAGAGAATGAGAACTTTCTGAACTGCTCACCTGTCTAAGGTGATAAAGTCAGCCCCTGATAGTCAGATTCCAGTCATGCTACAATCATAAATAAATCCTCAGGAAAAATTTATTAAAGTGACAAAGAAAAAAAATCGTTTTGTGGAATCTTACATAGATTTGTTAATTTAGCACATGGCATAGTGTCACAGCACTAACTTGACTCCAAATCAGAGTCACGAGCATGGCAAGTTGGGGTGCTACTTTCCCTCAAGCCACGCTGTTTTCTATTGCTTCATATGCATGTGAGAGCTGCACAAGGAATAAGGAAGACTGAAGAGGAGTTGATGCTTTGGGGTTGTCGTGTGGGCAAAGAATTCTGAGAGTACATGGACTGCCAGAAGATCTAACCAATCTGTCCTAGAAGAATGCTCTTTGGAGGCAAGAATGGGCAGAGTTCACCTCACCTACTTTGGCCATGTTGTCAGAAGCAAGGATTCTCTGGAGAAGGATGTCATGCTTGGTGAAGTGGAGGGTCAGCGAAGAAGGGGAAGGCCCTCAATGAGACGGATTGACACAGCGGCTGCAACGATGGGCTCAGGTGTAGCGGGGAGAGTGAGGCTGGCACAGGACTGGGCTGTGTTTCATTCTGTTGTGCATATGGTCCCTACAAGCCAGAGACGACTCGACAGCACCTAACAACAGCAAAACTTCCCCTCAGCAATAAGATGGACTGACAGAGTGGCTCCAGCAATGGGCTCAAGCACAGCAATGACTGTGGGGATGGGGCAGACTGGGCGGTGTGTTGCTCTGTGGCACACAGGGCTGCGTTCAGTCAGAACTGACCTGACAGCACCTGACAACAACAATGACCACGTTTCAGTTTTAAGTTTTCTAATATTCTTTTATTCATATTCCTGTGTGTTCCCTCCTTATAAGGGAAAAGGAGACAAAATCACATCATACAACTTCCACGTATTCATAAAGCGGTAAGTGCCACTAGTAAATCCTAGCACTTGCCTCATAACATTGGATTGCCTGGCTGCAAGCGAGACAGGCATGTATTTCAACGGTTCTTGACTCCTTTGGCCATTTATTTCCAAACTGGATATGCCATTTACATTTAGACTGGCCATCCATTTTCCTTTTTCTTCAAACAGTGTTATTGGAATAGCCCATACAAAACAGGGAGCTTGGTTTCTCCTGGGGATCCATCTTCCCTTGTTAGGAGAAAAACTTGCCCAAACCTCCTGCATTCAAAACTATTATTCAAGATGGCATGATAAACCGCCACAACCTGAAATTTTTTCCTGTTATTTATCTTCACAATATTGTGATATAAGGATGACGGTGTGAAGAACTCAGAAAAGCCCAATGTGAATAAAGCAGCTTTTAAGAAAAATAATAATCCACTCCTGACCTACTTCAGCAATTCATATTCAGACTGGAACAGCCAAATCATATAATGGATTTTTTTCAAAGCAAGAAACACAGTCATTTGCGTTTTGAAAAGTATCCTCTCTTGCTAATTAACCAAAGAGAGTGGATCTGTCATTGGGTAGCACAGCTATTATGCAGATTCAAATATGGGAAACTGAGCATCACCCAACTTAATAAACACAAGGTAATTCAAATCATGAGTTATGTTTGTAAAAGCAAAATCTTTGTTTATTCAGTTTCTAAATTGTATTGCTCAGGTGTTTTGATTGATCACACATATGCCATATTAAAAAGTACAGTCTGTTCTTCTGTAATACAGTTTCTGTAATAATATTAGCTCAAAAGAAAATGTTAAAGACAGCACCTAACAACAACGTGTGACGTCAACACAACATTCACAGAATGAGTGTCCTTAGAGTAACTCAACTGCGCACAGTGAGTCTCAAAGCAATACAGCAGCAAAATAAAACGGTCCTTCTTTCCAAGGTCCTCTCTACTCTTGAATGATGTTGAGGCCACTCTTGGAAAGGCTTTCTGCATGGTTTCTCCTATGCTCTGTAACTTTTCCTTGTCTGTTAATTTGGCACAAACAGGTTGTGTTTGACTGCTGGCCTAGAGATTGGCAGTTAGAACCCACCAAGCAATACTAAGGAAGAAAGGCCTGACAATCGGCTTCCATAAAGATTATAGCCAAGAAAACTCTATGGACCAGTTCTAGGCTGTAACACATGAGGACACCGTAAGCCTGAGTTGACTCAGTAGTATAGGTATGGTTGCCTTCATAAAACTAGAAAAGAGCTGAGTAGTTGCAATGGAGTTATGACTTAAAAAGCCTAAATTATTTACTATCTGCCTTTTTACAGCAAAGGAGATCTGGTGGCACAGTGGGTAAGGCATTTGGCTATTAACCAGGTTAGTGGTTCAAACTCACCAGCTGCTCTGCAGGAGGAAGATGAGGCAATCTACTTCCCTAAAAATTTACAGCCTTGGAAACCCAAGGTCTCCGTGAGTTGGAATTGACTTGATAGCAATAGGCTTAGCTTTTTTTTTTTTTTTTAACAGCAAAATTTGTTGATCCCTACTTTGTACCAAGCCTATTCCCACTATTTTGGAAGAAAGGCCTAGCAATCTGCTTGGATAAAGATTGTTGCTGTTGTTGTTAGTCTCCAGCAAGTTCTGACACATAGTGATTCTACGGACAACAGAACAAGCCACTACCTGGTCCTGCACCACCCTTACAACAGTTGTTATGTTGAAGCACATCATTGCAGCCACCGTGTCAGTTCGTCTCACTGAGGCTCTTCCTCTCTTTGGCTGACTCAGCTTTATCAAGCAAGATGCCCTTCTCCAGAGATTGGTCCCACTTGAGTTATCAAAGAACATGAGAGGAAGTTTTGCTGTATTTACTTCTAAGAAGCATTCTAGCTATACTTCTCCCAAGACAGGTTTGTTCTTCTGGCAGTCCAAGGTATGGTTGACATTCTTCACCAACAGCATAATTCACAGTCATCAATTCTTCTTTTATCTTCCTTATTCATTATCCAGTGTTCCCATGCATAGGGGGTGATTGAAAATACCATGGCTTGAGTCAAGCACACCTTAGTTTTCTAAGTGGCATCTTTGCTTTTTAACAGCTTACAGAGGTTGTTTCCAGCAGATTTGGCCAATGCAGTTGATTTTATTTATTTATTTATTTATTT
>NW_006921636.1:200240-201020 GCF_000298275.1 Orycteropus afer afer
ATTCAATTCTACTCCTTTGCTTGTTTAATGTATTATCTATTTCTGAAACTTCAGTATTAGTCTTCTGGACTTCTATCTGTAGATTTTGTATCATTTCTAATTTTCATTTATTTTGTCATTTTGTTTTTGCATTGTCTTCCTAAATTATTCTAAGGTTTTGTCTGTGCTTGCTTTCCTTGATCTGTCTGTCAATCTGTTGAAGGTACCTAAATATAACTCTTTTGCAGTCCTTATCAGAGACTTCTAATGCTTCTTCTTCCTCAGGGATGTTTTTTTGGGTGTGTATTCTGGTCCTTTGTTTCTACTACTTTATCTTACTTCTTTGAGTGGACTGTGATGATCTGTTGTTTCTGAGACACTGTGACATTGTTGTGTTTATATTTAATTGGTGATTGTATGTTGGTGTGATTTGCCCAAGATTTTTTTTTCTTTTCTTGCTTTGTTTTGATATATCTGAGTTTTCAGGGTTCTGTGCTCCTCTATCCATTAGTTGGTATCACTTATGCACTTGCTACCTGTCTCCTGGTGGGTGTGATAGAGAATGAGAGTGGGCGCACAGATTTTTGTTAGCTGTTTGTAAAAAGCAGTTATGGGTGGATCAGGCTCATATTGGCTGTCATCTATGATTGGCCAGTTGGTGCAGAAACAAGTGGTGGCACTCACTCAGTAGTGGGGCTGCAGGAGGTGCAGGTATGGTTGGGTTGTATGGGCACAGTTGTTGTATCCCACTCAGTTAGATAAAAGAAACAATAAAAAATTAAATAATAATAATAATAAAAC
>NW_006921636.1:201276-202067 GCF_000298275.1 Orycteropus afer afer
AAGAATAATAAAGAGAAAAATTCAAAAAGAAGAATAAGGGATGGGAAGAACCAAAAGAAAGAAAAAAGATGAGGACCAGGAAAAGGGAAAAGAAGAAAACCAAAAAAACCTAGAACACAGGAAGGGAGAAAGGAAGAATAAAAATAAAAAGGAAGAAAAAATAATAATTAAAAAAAAATCAGGGTCAGGGGGGTGGGCAAAGCACCCAGACTCCATCAGAGAACAGACTGAAATGGAAATCATGCCAGTCTAGATGGTAAGTGTAGGTGGGGATGGCTGCACCTCCATTTACCAAGAGGTTGTAAGGTATAAGAGCAACAAGGAGAATATGGAACATTTCCAGTTGTCAGTCTCCAGTGTGATTGCCTGTGCTGTCCTTGGGAAGTGGATTCTTAAGTCACTGGGATCTGAATATACTGCTGCTTTAAATATCCAAAATGGCCACATCACTTGTAAATATTGAAAAACTCTGCATGCCCTAAACAACCGAAATTCCACAGCTCAGTTCATCTCCTTCTTTGCTGCTTTCCTTTTTGGTCATCAGCCACCAGTGCAGTTGTCCATGCAGCCCTTGGCAAGCAAGGCTGACTTTCAGGTTTCTAGCACAGGTCTTAACACTACTTGTAAATATTCAAACTGGCCACACTGTGGGATGGCTGACTGTCCACAGCTCTATTTGTCTCCTTATTCACTGTTTTCATCCTGGTTCTTCTACTGGTTGTATGTAATCCACTTCTGTACCCTTGCTTTCAAAGCTCAGGGTTCCAGGATTACCTTCTGTATCTGTCTCA
>NW_006921636.1:202727-207834 GCF_000298275.1 Orycteropus afer afer
CAGCAGATCACAAGCCATGATATTTTCAATCACCTCATATGCATGTCAGAGCTGGACAATGAATAAAGAAGACTGAAGAAGAACTGATGCTTTTGAGAGGTGGTGCTAGTGAAGAATGCTGAAAGTACCATGGACTGCTAAAAGAACTAATAAATCTGTTCTGGAGGAAGTGCAACTGGAATGCTTCTTGGAAGCGAGAATGGCCAGACTTTGTCTCACCTACTCTGGTCTTGTTGTCAGAAGGGACCATTCCCTGGAGAAGGATGTCATGCTTGATAAGGTGGAGGGTCGATGAAAGAGGGGAAGGCCCTCAACGAGATAGATTGACACAGTGGCTGCAGAGATGGGCTCAAGTATAGCAGAGATCATGGAGCTGGCATTGGACCAGGTGGTGTTTTGTTCTCCTATGCATAGGGTCACTGTTGGTCAGAGACGATTCAACGACACCTAACAACAACAACAACGTACCAGCAAATAAAGGTCTTAAAGGCTTTGCTCTATCTACATCATTAAGGTCAACTCTACTTTGAGGAAGTAGCTCTTCGGCAGTTGTATTTGGAGTGCTCTCCAACCTGAGGAGCACATCTTCTGGTGGTATATCAGCAGTGTTCTGCTGTAACTCATAGGGTTATCAATGGTCAGTTTTTTCAGAGTAGGCTGTCATATCTTTCTTCCCAGTCTGTCTGATTCTAGAAGCTCACTAAAACCTGTCCATGTTAGTAACCATGCTGGTGTTTGAAATACTGGTGGCATAAATTTCAGTAGTGCAGCAACATACAACACACCACAGTACAACAGACGAGTGGTGGCCATAAAGATTACAGTGAAGAAAACCGTGTGGAGCATTTCTACTCTGTAATACAGGGGTCACCATGGTCAAAACTGACTTGACAGCAATAGGTTTTTAGTTTTGTTTTGTTCTCTTTTTATTAAGGTTTCAACTTCATTCCTTGTTTATACCTTCTTCTCATAAGTTCCCTTCACCTTTTACAAAGGAAATGAAGTCTTATTTATGCTTACTGTAGTATTTCTTTATTCATTTTTATTTGTGCCATTGTATTTTCTTTTTCTTTAGTATTATTTTTGTTTATATTATCTTTTTGATTACATAGTCGTGTGGTTTCAGTGTTTTGCCTAACTTTATATTCCCCATAAGCTCTATCACTTTTACCCAGTAATTCTGCAAGCTTTCTTAGGAAGATATATATTGCAATATAGAAATATATATGAGCAATATATACATCACATATCATTTGTGTGATGACCCTTGTGAGAGATTTGCCTTGACTTCCAATATCCTGGTATCTTTCACGAAGAATTTGTGGCTTTATCTAGTAAACACTGTGAATTATGTAATTTCCTTTTTTATATTAGATACCTGCAGAGGAATTTGGGACTCACCATATCTAGCAAGCATATAGGATTTGATAACATCATTTTTGTGCTAAACTTATTTCTGGCTCCATTTATTTTGTGTTGTTGTTAGTGGGATTGGTAGTTCATCTTTCTCCTAATCCTTCATAAAATCTTGTTGCTTTATAGTTATCATGCTAAATAATCATTAATATTGTCTAACAAAAAGAAAGAATACACGCACATAAAACTCACATATACTTATATACATATAAATAACATACATATGTCCAGATATGTATATGTCTATATTTAAATTACTCCATTGTTTCTATGAAAGTTGAATGTAAGTGGCAGGTGGGAGGAGCCAAAAATAAGTCACCTGGAATTAAATAGAAAAAGCCAATTGACTATGCTACTATTTTCAACTTTTTCACACATTGTTTTGGGGTTGTGGAAAGGATGTCTCTATTGCCCCTCTACGATGCCATTTGTCATGCTGGAATAGTACCAACATTTCCTACGAGGCATTCCGGATTCATTAAGAAGTTAGTGCATTCTCTCAAACTTACCCCAGCGTGTACTAGCAGACTGAGAGAATCTGAGTCAGCAAGCCATAAACTTTGTGTTTACACAAACAAGAGGGAAGAATTGGAGGCACAAAGTGTTCTAGCTGTAAAGAGTAATATGTCACCAAGACACAGATAAAAGAACTTCAGGAATTTATATCCTCTCTGTTACACAAAAACCCAAAATATCAAAGAAGTAATGTTTGAGTTGCTTCGGTTAACATGGGATGTGTTTGTAAATTTCCCATTTCATTGACACATTGAATGGATATTTGGGGTGCACTGTAATACCCTCTATCTGTGATTCTCCTTTGCCAAGAGGCACCCAAGTGAACCTTCTCATCACTGCTCTCAGCTGAAGGGAGTCACTTAGCCTGCTCAATGACTGATTTACACTGGGCATCGAGGAGGTAGAACTCAATCCACTCAGCCCACAGAAGACAACCTGATGATGTTCTCCATGCTCCAACCTGCCCATGTCTCTGAAGAAAATCAAAATTAAATACCCAGTCCATGGTTGAGACTGAAGGACTGTCTGATACTATTGCCCTGAGTTACTTTTCAAACCTTGAATGAAAAATAACTTACGCACCTTGTAGCTAAATAAAAAAAATTGGCTCAAAAATAATGAGTATATTTACTCAAAAGTGAGGACTTTTCTCCTCCCTACACCCCACAAAAAATCACCTATATGAGGTCAACAAGTAATGAATTTAAAACAAACATGAGAATGTAAGGGACAAGGAACTAGATTATCAGAAATAATAACCAGAATAAATAATAAGATTGGTCACCAATTAAGCTCCGATAGCATAGTGGGTAAAGCATTTGGCTGCTAACCAGAAGCTCAGAGGTTCAAACCCACCAACTGCTCCATGGAAGGAAGATGAGCAATCTCCTTCTGTAAAGATTTACAGCCTCCAGAACCCAATGGGGGTTGCTATGAGTTAGAATTGACTCAATGGCAGTGAGTTTGGCTTGGTTTTGAGTTTGGTTACTGATTACAAAGAATGTAACCAATGTCACAAAAAGACTTGTGTAGAAATGGTTGAATGGGAACCTAAAGTGCTGTGTGAATTTCACTGAAAACACTGACAACATTAAAGAAAAAAAATAATAATAATAAGTACTCACTCAATCTAGTCGATAAGGAGCAAACAAAAACTCACTGTATGAAAGAGAGGAGGAGAGGTAGGGATTGTCATAAAATGGAGAATGCTTATTTCCTTTTTATGGAGCCTTTCAAAATTTGTTTACAGAGAAGCTGAAAGTATTTAATAAAATAAATCAGTCTCCCTATTTGCAAATGTTGGCAACTACTTCATTTTTTAAAATGCGACACCAACCAAACACAGTTCATAGTGTTTACAAATTCATGCTCAGGGTCATCATTCTGAACATGTATCTTTGTGCTGGGCTGAATTATGAGACTCCTTCCAAAGGGAGGCAAAGGGGTGCAGAACTGCTTGCCTCGGCTCAGTTCTTTCCACTTCACCTCTGTCTGTTTGTGCTTCTCAATGTCTGTTGTAACAGAAAAAGCAAGTAAGAGAGCATGCCAAATAGTGACCTTATTTTCAACAAAATCTTCATTTAACATACTTGGGCTGCTGTCAAAAGTTGGCTTTGGAATTCTCTAGCAAAGCAAAGTTCATGACCTTTATAATAACAAACAGTTTCCTGGAGTCCCAGGTTGGTACAAAGGTTTAAGGCTCTCAGCTGCTACTGGGAGTTCAAGTCCACTCCAGAAGTGCCTCAGAGCAGAACTAGGTGAGTGACATCTTGTGCCAAAGAGTATGAAAGGGCTCAGAGAGTAGAAGCCTGACAAAGAAACTGGAATCCACTTGAAGGGATTCCCACTGGTCAAGTCTGGTACAATTTGATCATCAGGATGAATAATAATGATAGCAGAGTAAACCTTTTGAATAAAATAGGAACCCATGAGACTGCACTGATATAAATGAGTAAGTAGGAAATGGAAATCTTCTCCTTACAATAGAGTGTTGAGTAGTTAATATCGAGACAGTGATGGAATGAGACAGGCACCTTTTGGCAACCAGCCAAGTAATAATTTAGCCAAGGAACACCCATGGGTATAGAGCTAACCAGTAAAAGCTTGATGCAGAATGGGTTATTTATGTCATCTCAAAGTACCTCCCCACAAAATACACATTAATTGCAAAGAGAGGAGGGTAACTTTCCACTGAAAAACTTAGAATTTATCAATAATGGGACAAACGACCATCATGCATGATGTCTTAGAATGCAGAGAGAAAAAACACAGCCCAGACATCTAGGACAGTCCTACCCAATCTTTGGTAACCTGAATCAAAGTATGAAGAAATATCAGGTAAACCGAAATTCAGAAATGAATTCTTAAAAAATGACTTGTCTGTAATTTTGAAATTATATGTCAATGTCATGAAAGTCTAGAATGGCAGGGAAGACTGAAGAACTGTTGCAAATTGAAGGAGACACAAGAGACTTGACAAGGTGATAGGTGATCTTGGACTGGATTTTTTCACGTAAATGACATTATTGGAACAACTGGGAAAACAAGAATAGACTGCGTGGATTAAATTGCAGTAATATGTCAGTGCTAATGGCCTGATTTTGATGGTTCTATGTCAGTTATTTAGAATAATGCCCTCATTTGTAGAAACACACACTAAAATACAGGTGGTGATGGGGCATCTTGTCAGAAACTTATTCTCAAATGATTTAAGGGGAAATATTATTTGTACTAGACTTTTCTGTAACTTTAGAATTGTTTCTAAAAAGGGAAAATATATTAGTACTGCCCCACATTCTCTGAATGGTACAGTCAGTACACTGCTTGTTAAAAATCAAGACAAGTGTGTGTGTTCATTTTGATGTGGGTACAAGTGTTTTATTATTTCAATGTTGTTTCTCCTTTTGCCTTAAAAATGGGCCTCCTTGTGTAGTATGTTATGCCAATTGAGTTTGATGTCCTCTGGGACTGTGGCCCCGAGCCCACAGGTTCAACTACTCGGTTCTTTAGGGTTCCTGTCAGTGGTCAAGCAGTGACTAAAACCTTGCCCCTTGTCAGTCCCATTATAACCTGGGAATTCAGATCATACACATAAAGTTATTGGACCACTGTCTGCCAACCCTATACATGTTCTTGGGTGCACTCTCCACTTCATATAGACACCTAATATTTCAGC
>NW_006921636.1:208639-215795 GCF_000298275.1 Orycteropus afer afer
AAAAAAAAAAATGGGCCTCTTATTGAGCAAATATTTATGAATCACTTACTGTGTGCCAGTCACTGTTCCCAAGACAAGATAACAAAATGAATCTGGACCCCGCTTTCATGCATCCTGCCTTTTGCTGCAAAGTCAAACATGGAACATGTTTCTATCAAGAAGTGATTAGACCTATGTGTGTGTGTTAGAGACTCATGTGAGTGTGTGTTAGAGACTCACATGTGTGATACAGACCCATGTGTGTGTGCTAGAGACCTGTGTGCATTAGAGACTCGTCTGTGTGTGTTAGACACCTGTGTGTGTATGTGTTAAAGACCCACATATGTGTGTTACAGACTTGCATGTATATATTAGAAAGCTGTTTGTGTGTTACAGATCTGCACATGTGTGTTAGAGACCCATGTGTGTGTTACAGACCTGCATGCATGTGTTACAGACCCATGTGTATATTAAAGATGTACATGTATGTGTATATTAGAGAGCCATGTGTGTATTAGAGACCCATGCATCTGTGTGTTGCAGACCTGCATGTGTGTGTTACACATTCATGTGTGTGTGTTATAAATCCGTGTGTGTGTTACAGACCTGCATATGTGTGTGTTAGATACTCAGGTGCGTGTGTTACAAATATACATGTGTGTGTGGTAGAGAACTGTGTGTGTTAGTGACCCAAGCGTCTGTGTGTTGTACACCTGTGTGTGTGTTAGAGATCCATGTATGTATGTTAGAGATCCGTGTGTGTGTTAGAGACTTACGTGTGTCATGTGTGTATGTTATAGACCTGTGCATGTATGCATGTTAGAGACCAGCGAGTATGTGTTAGAAACCTGCATGAGTGTGTGTGTGTGTGTGTGTGTGTTTGAGAGCCATGTATGTGTGTTGGGAACTCTAGTGGTGTAGTGCCTAAGGCATTTGACTGCTAACCAGAAGGCTGGCAGTTCAAACCCACCAGCCACTCCTCAGAAGGAAGATTGGCCCATCTCCTTCCGTAGAGATACCACCTCAGAAACCCAAGGAGGGGTCGCTATGAGTCGGAAATGACTTGGACAGCAGTGAGTTTGTTGTTTTTTTGTTTGTATGTGTGTTAGAGATGTGTGTGTGTGTTCCTAATGACTGGGAGAGCCTACTGAAGCAATCCCCGATAATTTGAAATGGAAAATGAACGAGAAGAGGAGGCATGCTTCCCCTCCTTTTCTAATCACTCCTGTGTACTCACATCACACCACCTGCCTTCACATCCTCTTAATAGCAGCCTAATAACCCAACAACTAAATACAAGTGAAAAATGCCCTGGTGTTTTCTTGATTTTATAAAACATACATAAATCTTCATTTCAGGTAAGTTTGGAGCAATTCCCTCCATAGGAAAGTCGCCCTCCCAGAACATGGTCTCTGAGACCACTTTCCACAGACCAGAGGAAATATCAGATAAAGGAAAGCTATGTAGTCAGTTTTTCTTCCAAGTAAGGAGAGAACACAGGGGGTCTAGCACCCTCATCCTATTTTTGGTGGATGGAAGGCATCAGGGGAAAGGTACCATTACAAAAGGCGAAATCCCTTTGAGAAATGTGATGACAGTTTTGTAAAAATGACAAGTTACAAATGAAGCCACATGATCTTGTGTCTGTTCTGAGTTCCAGGCACAAGATAATGGACCGTGTGATATTGACTGCATGTCACAGTGATATTTACTCACTTTATTCCAGGATTATTTTTTATAATTATTTTTAAGCCAGAACAAAATGACACTAAATTTTTATCTGTTGCATATAGGAAGAAATTTCAAGAACATCACATTCAAAGGAGTCCTGGGTATTTTTTGTTAGGTTTTAATTAATCTGATTGCAACTGTTCTTCAGATTATACAAATAATACATGTTCATTGTAGGAAATTTAGAGCCTTCAGGTAACCACTTCTGAGGAAGTAAATATTCATCCATCCTATCACTCTGTTGCTGTATTTGGTGTACACGTGTATATCATACACACACACATGTGCACCTGAGTGTGCATGTGTGCATATAAAATATAAAACTCAGTGCATAAAATTATGACGACAATCTCACAGGCAATATTTGGTGATGTGTTTTCTTAATACGTATTATTAGTCCATTGACTACAGGTACTGTAATTATTTCAACTAAGCCCCAATTGTTGGATATTAAAACTGTTTCAAACTTCAGTGATGAAACTAATGCTCTAACAAATATATTAATAGATAATAATTGAGATTCTACTATTTACTTTTTATGATAAATTCAGGGAAATGGAACTGCTGAGCCATAGGGCAGATTTCTTTTTCTGTGTCAAAGTTTTTTACTTCAACATTTCAGTGTTATGTAATGAGAAAGGAACAAGTATAGTGAAGTACCTTAGGATTTCACATGATTTAAGCCCAGCTTTCACTCTTACCGCTTGTTACCTATTTCTTACTGACCTAACTCAAGCAGAGCCATAAGTCCTACAACTACCATGTAGACTTAAATACGTGCATATTTAGATAAAATATTCTTACTCAAAAATAAGTAATGGATTCTAACTTCTCTATGGTAAATTCAGTATGGGGTGAGGATTATAGGATCTTTAGGGAAAGAGTTGAAGAAAGATAGAAACTATTGGCTAACTATCAGCCATCCTGTGTGTCTTTTCTTCCATTCTTCTTAGAACTAAGACGTGGGTTGCCATCTTTAGAAACAAGGTGAATGATATAAAATCAGTGAGGTGAAGTGGGAGCTACAGAGAAAGTATGCCCTTTCCTATTAATCCTGGAATATAGGGTTCATCTTTAGTTGTATCTTCCATTTACCTATATTTGTTATAGATATAGATACCAAACCATCACACATTCCCTCTTAATTGTATTGCGAGAAAAACAAAAATTCAAGAATAATGAAAGATGACAATTGAAACCTGGCATAGGGTTGGAAGTTAAGTCAACAAGCAGTGAGGACTGAAGTTAACAAGACAACATGTAACCCATTCAGTAAAAAAAAAAAAAAAAAAAAGCCTCAATCACATATAACAAGTTTTGCAGTGGGGAAGCCAGCACCAGTATTGCCTGATCTTACTTTTCTCTTTTATTTCTTTGTTAATAGCTTTATTGAGACACAATTCACATACAAGGACATTCACCTGTTTAAAGTATACAATTCAATGTTGTTTTTGTTTTGTTTTGTTTTGTTTTCCCCAGTACATTGACTAAGGTACACCTGACCCGAGACATGTTGTTGTTGTTCAATTGGTGCATGTTGTTGTTGTTGTTGTTATGTGCTGTCAAGTCGACCCCAACTCATAGCGACCCCTCCTTGGGTTTCCGAGGCAGTATCACTACGGAAGTAGGAATACCCAACCTTCCTTCCGAGGAGTGGCTGGTGGGTTTGAACCGCCAGCCTTCTGGTTAGCAGTCAAGTGCTTTAGCCACTATGCTACCAGAGCTCCCAATTGGTGCATAAGCATGTGAAAGCTGGACAATGAATAAAGAGGACCAAAGAACTGATGCAGCTGAATGATGGTCTTGGTGAAGAATACTGCATGTACTATGGACCAGCCACTCCTCTGAAGGAAGGTTGGGCAATCTACTTCCATGGTGATACTGCCTCAGCAACCCAAAGAGGGGTCGCTATGAGTCGGGGCCGACTCGATGGCACATAACAACAACAATAGGGACCGCTGGAGAATGAACAAATCTGTCTTGAAAGAAGTACCGAGAATGCTCCTTTGAAGCGAGGATGGTGAGACTCTGTGTCACATATTTTGGACAAGTTATCAGGAGGGAGCAGTCCCCAGAGCAGGATAGCGTGCTTGGTAAAGCAGAGGTCAGCAAAGAGGGAAGGCTCTCAGCAAGAAGGACCGACACAGTGCCTTCAACAAGGGACTCAGGCGTAGCCATGATTGTGAGGCTGGCACAGGACTGGGCAGTGTTTCATTCTGTTGGACGTAGAGTCATGACGAGTCAGTGGCACGTAGCAACGTAACTCCTCACTATCAACTACCTCATTATCCAATAGTTTGTGTTCGGGGCAATAGTGAGAAATCCACTACCCAACTACTCTGCACCTTGATAGCACACATCCCGCAGTAACACATGCCTGTGTGTGAGCCAAGATTAATGCTTGTGACACATAATGCTATGCATCAACTTGGCAATTTGGCAGATGTGTAATGATGTAGTCACCCTCTATGTTGTGATCTTAATGTGGTCATCCTCAATTTTTACATACAACCCACTTTTGCATAATGACATGGTCTTTCCAACCTAATCATATTGCTAAGTGAGGAATGCATATATAAAGAGCTACATAACTATCACTGTAATCTGACTTCAGAACATTCTCATTATTCCAAATAGAACCCTCATACCTGTTAGCACTCACTCCCCATTCACCCTTTCTCTCAATCCCTGGCAACCACTAATCTACTTTCTCTCTGTATGGATTTGCCTGTTTGGACATTTTGTAGAGAGTTATATGTACCATATGCATTTTTTAAAGACTGGCTTCTTTTCTTCACCATAATGCTTTTGCAGTTCATCCATGCGGCAGCAGTTTTCAGTAATTTACAAGCATCCAGCAACACCAATTGTTATGTGAACCCTCCCATTATCAAATGGTACCTACTGATTTAAAAACACAGTGTAGTCAAAATAAAACATATGGTAGGGTGGATTTGATTTTCAAGCCACTATTGTGCAACTTTCTTTTTCAGGAGACAGACATTACAGACAAAGTTTAAACCACCCTTGAAGTCAGAGACCACCTGCCTCTGTCTCCCCAGTGAGCAGAGAAGAGAGGATGACGGTGCAGGGAGAGTCGGCCCCCGGTTCTGACAGTAAGGACACAGATTGTCCATAGAGATGTTTTAAAGGATAATAAAATGACTAAAAGTAGGTCTGTTTATATTATCACCATGATGACAATATTAATATTAATTATTGATGACAATAATTAACATTGACATTTTACTGAAGGTTGGGCATTCCTACTTCCGTAGTGATACTGCCTCGGAAACCCAAGGAGGGGTCGCTATGAGTCGGGGCCGACTCGATGGCAAATAACAACAATAACAACAACACCTGACCCGAGACATGTTGTTGTTGTTCAATTGGTGCATGTTGTTGTTGTTGTTGTTATGTGCCGTTGAGTCAACTCTGACTCATAGCGACCCCTCCTTGGGTTTCCAAGGCAGTATCACTACGGAAGTAGGATTGCCCAACCTTCCTTCCGAGGAGTGGCTGGTGGGTTTGAACCGCCAGCCTTCTGGTTAGCAGTCAAGTGCCTTAGCCACTATGCTACCAGAGCTCCCATATTAAACAATATTAGCAATAAAAAATATTCCTTCTTGAGGAAGTGAGTATCTAAGTTCCAAACGATTGCTGTGATTACCAAGATGTTTGAATGGAGTACATGGAAGCTTATCACTTTTCCTTTAGTAAACATTGTTTTGCAGCTGGAAGAGTGCCCTGGCTGGAAAGTTAGCCCTTGACAAGGCACATGAAATTGTTTCAAGAGGCACTTCTGACAGGTATGGTGGAGTCCTTCAATTCACCTCAGGAGAGTTTGTAGCCTTGGCCCCGGTAGAGCTATGTGTTTTGCATTTAACAGTAGATGTAAAACCAACCGTGACCTTATGGGGATTATAATAAATAGAACACAGAACATGAGACCTTGCAGTTCTGCCCTTTTATGCCACCACTTGGACTTCTGTGCTTAACTTTTTAATTGCCAAATAAACCGAAGTCATAGTGTTATTACTTGTTACTGTGGAATAGTCCAGTAAAAACCTGTGAGAGCAGAACTCAAGGGGACTGCCTTGTTTTTTTTGGGTCCCCCAAGTTTTCTACCTCTGACACTATGCACCCTTACCACTTTTCTATTTCTCATTTTGGTGGGAAGCACATGAGTTTTCCTTCTTTCAGGTTTCAGCTCTCACAAGCTTTACTGTATTATTTGTTAGCGCAAAAGCCCCATCGTAGGTTAGATATACGTATATTGAAATTACCAAGAATCATGGAATGATGGCTAAGACACTTACTTTAAGTAGGTGGGTGGCAGTGAATCTCCTTGCACCACTGTGCAATAAGACTCAAAACCGACTCATAGCAACCCCTCCTTGGGTTTCCCGGGTGGTATCACTATGGAAGTAGATTGCCCAATCTTCCACCACTGCACAATAGGAAACTCTTATTTGAGTAAAACATGAGCAATGTGCTATTCGTGTATCTGTACACAGTCTGTGATGCCAATATACACACTTTTGTATGTATATTTTGTTTTGTATTTTTGGGCTTATACATCCACACAAATAAAGTGCACATATGTAATACACATAGGATATTAGCACACGGGAGATTTGTGCAGTTTGCAAAAAAAACGTATAATGTGCAAGTTATTTGCATAAAAATAAGGTAGTATATATACATGCTGTATGTGTATAGACTAATTCTGGAAGGATACTAGAAACTATATAGTTGACTCTGACTACAGATTTTGGGGAATGAGGGGTTCAACAGTGGGAGCAGTCTTGTCTTCTAGGATATAAACTTTTGATGGCAGATGTTTTACAATATGCTTATAATATATATTTTTCTTTATATTAATATATTCATATATTCATAGATATATAATTATTATATTTTATCATCTATATATACTTATTCCATTTCATATATATCTTATTACTGATGTGTATCATTATTGTTATTATTTGCTGCCATTGAGTCAATATCAACTCAATGTATGACAGAGTGGAGCTACCCCATGGTTTCCAAGGACACAGTTTTTATTGAAGGAGATCACCAGCTCTTTGTCACATGGAACAGCTGCTGCATTCAAACTGCCAACCTTTCATTCAGCAACTGAGCACTTAACCATTGTGACACCAGGCTCCTCACAGATGTGTATTACAGGTATATATTCATCATATATCTGCATTGTTTTCATTTTAAAAAGTGAAAGAAAACATCTAGTTAAAAAGAAGATAACATTGACCTTAGTTGGCTTCAGTCAGCTGGACTCGCTTTTCTTCCCACTCTCAGGAAATCCCATCAGCCCTTTACATGGAGTTGTTGTTGTTGTTAAGTGCCGTCGAGTCGTTTCCGACTCATAGCGACCCCATGCACAGCAGAACGAAACACTGCCCGATCCCGCACCAGCCCCACA
>NW_006921636.1:217630-226277 GCF_000298275.1 Orycteropus afer afer
GTCTTTTTAGTGATCTCTTGCTTTCTTCATGGATAATGTTCTTGATATCTTCCCACAATTCATCTGGCTTTCGGTCACTGGTGTCCCTGGAGAAGGACATCATGCTTGGTGAAGTCGAGAGTCAGTGAAAAATGGGAAGCACCTCAACAAGATGGATTGACACGGTGGCTGCAACGATGGGCTCAAGTATCGCAAGCATTGTGAGGATGGCGCAGGACCAGGCAGCATTTTGTTCTGTTGAAAGCAGGGCCACTATGACTTGCAGCCAACTTGACCTAACAACAACAGTAACACCACAACCAAGTCACTTGGATCTCAGTTCTGCTCCATTCTCAAGTATGTTCAAATACTTGCTTAAAGTGCAATATTTCTACAGTATTTGTTTTCTATCTGCTTGAGTTTCTCTTGAGAATTTTGAGAAAGATGGACAAAACTATTTCAAAAAAAATTATTTTGAAGTAATTCTTACATAGTTGTTGGATATAGGCAAGTCATATGAAAGAGATGGCCTTTTTCTTAATTTTCCATTCTCACAGGACAACCACAATGTTAACTTGTTTATAATGCATAGCAATCCAGAGGTCTTCATTATTTTGAATTACATATTCATGGATCTAATTATTCCCTACAACAAACGTGTACCACTAGTCTCAGTATGCACCCTTCATCCTTCAATTTTAAGGCCATTAAGTAAAGAGCCATAGAGAAATTAAATCTGGACTCTGACCCCATGTGGAATTTTTGCATGTACTGGCACTTACAGTGTAAAGTAAGCACATCTAATCACGAGCCACTTCCTTTTGTGCCTGTGTGTGCATGCGGTGCTCATACACTCTCTTCTAGTACTTTACTCTGAGAAGTCTAGCAGTAAACTCTAAGCAACTGCTTCTGGAGATGTGCAGTTCTTCATCATGTGCTCAAATAAATAAAAAGCTATGTTAATATTTAATAGATCATAAAAAACTTTTTCTTTGTTTGCCAGAGAAATCGACATCTTTTCCCATTAAATATGAAAAAATATGGTAAAATAAACTAAACTTCTGGCTATAAATAATTATTTTTCCAAGGCTAGGCTGTGGCTCCTAAATTTTGAGAAGACACTATGATTCATGTACAACAAATGCAAACTATATAATTATAATAATAAGAATGCCAATAACAGATACATTTGTGGTGCTTACCCTGTACTTATTAGCACGATTTTAAACATTTTACATGTATTACTTCATTTTATCTATGTTATGTATGATATTTTATCCATTTTACCAGGGAATAAATTGGGGCACAGAGAAGTTAAGTAATTTACCCAAAGTCATCTGCTAACAGAATCCACAGCTTGCATACCCCAGCCCAAGATCACATTGCTAGCAGAATCTGTACTTGGAATTCTTAAACCACATTGCCTCTAGCATTTACCACAGTGCTGGTGTTTTTCACAGTAGTACCTGTAAGTGTCATTGGCCTTTTCACCAGTAAACAGCTGTGGCTGAGTCTGTGCCAGGTCATAGTGACCCCTGTGTCCGAGCACAACTGGGCTCCACAGTGTTTTCATGGCTGGGTTTTTGGGAATAAATTGCCAGGTCTTTCTTCCAAGGTACGTCTGAGTGGACTCAAACACCCACATTTCAGTTAGCAGCTGGGTGTCCTGTCTGCACCATCCAGGACTCTGTTGTTGTTGTTGTTATGTGCCGTTGAGTCAAACCCGACTCATAGCGACCCCTCCTTGGGTTTCCGAGGCAGTATCACTACGGAAGTAGGATTGCCCAACCTTCCTTCCGAGGAGTGACTGGGGGGTTTGAACCGCCAGCTGTCTAGTTAGCAGGCAAGTGTCTTAGCCACTATGCTACCAGAGCTCCCATCCAGGACTCTAGCTGCTTATTATCAACAAAGATCAACAGGAGTTATTGGAAGCAAAAACTGGGGCTTTCCTATTCCACATTGGAATGCTACATTTCAGGGTTTTGATGTTCATATTCCTAAAATATATACATCTGCTGGGTCTTTTAGATAGCTTGTTGGCTATTGAGGATACTCCTTACAATGTCACAGAACAAGTGACACGTGTCTGATGAACTCCTTATATACCTTGTGTTAGTGACAGGGGACAGCCGTCTTTCTGGGTCTGGTCAGCTGATTTGAAAAGAAAATTCCATCAAAAGGAAATTCGTGCGGGTCATTAACAAGATTGTTCAGCAAATTGCAGCCACCTGTCAGCCTGTAGACCATGTGGTAGTAAGAAAATGGAATCTGAGCTTACCACAAGTCCTATCCATGGTTTTGCCAGGAGCTCCCCTAGTTAGGGCAAGTAATCTAATTTTGGGTGCTGAGGCAACTTAGGGTGAGAAAAGCCCCATTGTTCTCCTTTGTAATGTTGACAGCCTAGTTTTGCTCTCTCCCCTAGGGTCTCTCTGAGTTGGAATCTGTGATGGTTGTGGGTCTGGCTTTGGTTAAGATGTTTAGAGCAGATTAAAAATTAGAAATTAAAATTAATATGAGCTAAAACTTGAAACATAAAACAAGCTATGTAAAAGGGCAAATGCAACTAAAGAAAGAGATATTAATTCCAAAGATAAGGAATCCTCCAGTCTAGGAGTAGCACCTACAGATCACAATATAATACATGAATTATTTAGAAGAAGTTTTTAAGAGACCCAGAGCCAGGGAGATGAATGAATAGGTGCAACATTGAGAAAGGCTAAGAAAAACATGTTAGCAAGTGAGGTAATTGAGTCGAGAAAAGAATAACTCAGCTCCTGGTACATCCCAGGACAGTGGTTCTGAAACTGGTGTGAGCATCAGAATCCCCTGAAGCGCTTGGCAAACTCCAGGCTGCAGGCCCCCTCCTCAGATTGTCTGATTCAGTAGGTCTAGGTTTGCATTTCTAACAAATTCCCAGCTGCTGCTGCTGCTGGTCCAAGGACCCCCCTTGAGAGCCCTGCCCTAGAAAATCTCTGATATTTACTGTATTAATAAGGCAGGATTCCAAAAGGTGCAGATAACTCACATCCCCACTTCCCACTTCATGGTCCTGACACCAGCTATGCACGTGGCATTCTCTTTCTGACCCTAACCGCCCAGAGTCACCTCTCCACAAGCTAGAACACAGTCCTTCCAGCACCTGCCAAACAGGCAAACGTTAGCCTCTCTGCTGGTTTTCATGTTCGTGGTGGTTTCAAGACTCTGCTAGTATGACTCACAGAGACTACCTGTACTTACAATCACCCATTTATTATGATCAGAAAGGTTACAAACGTACAGACGCATTGGGCAAGGTCTGGGCCTGGCCCCGACTTGAAGCCTCCATCATTCCCTCTCCGTGCATGAAAGTTCTCACCAATCCCAAAGGTTCAAGGACCAGAGTTCCCTTGTCATTGGGAACTCAATGAATACGCATGACTGGGGCCTTACTGCAGTTATGACCCAACCAATCCATGAGTGAGCATCATTGCATTAGGCCCACCCCCTCCCTTGCTGAAGGTAGTTCTCCAGGTATGGGGCCTGGGTAGCCCCCACCTGCCTGGCAATTTTGGAAAACAGAAAGCATCTTAATTACTCGGGCTATTTTTAGAAATCAGAGTCAAGGGGCCAAAGCAAATCCTTTATTCCACTTGTGTACTGGGAGACATGCATGAGCATATTTGCAGCAGTATGGCCCATAAATCAAAACAGGTAGAAACAACCATGATATCCATTGAAAGGACATTAACCAAGGATAACATTGCACTGTAACCTCACAATGACATTTTACACACAGGTGACAATGAATGGACTCTGTCTACACATAGCAACACCAGATGAACCTCAGAAATAGCCTGCTGTACACCATCATGTCCTGAACAAACTAGGCTTACAGCTGAAAAGCAGAAGTCATTTAGGGATACATGTGTGCATGGTAGAGGTACAGCAAAACCTACGAAAGCTGTAATCTGTGCAAGGTAAAGATTTCTCAGGAGGAAAAACTCAGATATTTTCCACTAAAATAAGACATTGAAAGCTGGTAAGACTGTACCTTGTCAGAGGCGAGAGGCATAGCACGGCTTTCCCGCAGAGTTCCGGCTTGGACAGGTTTCGCTGTATTTTTAAATACAAGAGAGAATAAATCCACAGAACAAAGGCAGGAGAACAGGACTAGGAAGAAACCAGGTGACCAACCTGCGCTCGCTGTGTCACTGATCTAGGGTCCAACAGAAATTCACAGGTTTTGCTTTATTATTATGCTTTATACCATACAAATTTTATCTCTATTCTCTTCCATATACAAAATACTGAATATTTCAATAGATTCACTTTTTCCAAAAATATTTTACTGCTACATCTGAACTGTCAAAGAAAACTCGCAGCTAGCTAGAAGGGCAGTCTGCTGGAAGGTGTCCTGGTCCCATTGAGGAGTCTTCTTCGAGAGGCCAGACGTCTGAAGCACTGAGAAACACACAGAAGAGTCCTCGTTCAACCTCTGAGTGAATCGTTTCCATACACCCAGGTGCTTATGACAAGTTGTTTTGGGTAGACTCACCATTTTGGGTTTCAGAAACTCAGCTTAATCTAGCTTAGCAGAGCTATATATATGGGATCAAATTGACATCAGCAACTCAAAAGGCAAGATAGGAAGGTTAGGGCACAGAGATTTTGTATCGATGGGGGAGAAACATCTCTGGAAAGGAGAGTTAGGATGGTTGTACAACTTGAAGAGTGTAATCAGTGTCATTGAACTGGACATGTACTAACTTTTGAATTGGTGTGTGCTTAGCTGTGTATTTTCAATAACAACAATAATAAACTAAAGTGAAGGCACTGATTGTTGTGATGAAAACATTTGAAGTCTCTGGCCTCAGGCACAGGTTGGTGCAAGTGTTCAAGGCATCACCAGCTCTCAGTTCTGCTCTTCTGACAACCTCAAATAGACACAATCCTTCAATATTATCAGTGGAAAGAGCGTTTCTCTTTCCCAATAACGAAGATGGACATTCCAGAATTGATTGCACTTTCCAAAGACGGGTCATGTCTGGTAGGAAAGAGTGAGATAATAACCTAAGGCATTAATTCTAAGCCTAATCATTATCCTATAAAGTCAAACATCTATCACTTTTCAGATCACTCAGGCCAAAAGTGGGAAACACATTATTCTTCAATGGGAAGGTCAATTGAGAAATGGTTACTGAAGGAGGAAGTCACACTGGGCATACAGAAACAGATGCCTACCCTATAAGGAGAACAGTGGCTCTTAGAGCCAGAACGAGTGACCATGACTAAATATAAGGTAGCATGTGATCTAGCCGCACTGAAGACACTGACCAAAAGCAAGGCTCCAGGAATTGACGGATCACCAATTAAGCAGTTTCAACAAACATGCAACGCTGGAAGGGCTCACTTGTCTATACCAAGAAATTTGAAAGACAGCTACTTGGACAACTGACTGGAAGAGATCTAGATATGTCCATTCCAAAGAAAGGTGATCCACCAGAATGTGGAAATTATCAAATATCCTTAATATCATAGGTGAGTATCATTATGTTGAAGATAATTCAAACATGGTTGCAGTAGTATATCAGCAGGGAGTCTAATTCAGAAGAAGACATTGATCTGAGTGATATCATTGTTGATGCCAGATGGGCCTTGTCTGAAAGCAAAAAATACCAGAAAGATGTCTACCTGTGTTTTATTGACTATGTAAAGGCATTCAACTCTGTGTCTCATTACAAACTAAGAACAACATTGCAAAGAATGCAAATTCCAGAATACCTAATTATTATACCAATTTAGTTATGCTTGTGAGGAACCTGTGCATAGACCAAGTGGCAATTCTTAGAATAGAACAAGGAGATATTGCATGATTTAAAATCAATGTACATCAAGATTGCTTCCTTTCACCATATTTAATCAATCTGTATGCTGAGCAAACATCCAAAATGGACTGTATGAAAAACAATACAGCATAAGGATTGGAGGAAGACTCCTTAATAACCTTCTATATGCAGACAACACAACCTTGTTTGCTGAAAGAAAGGAACACTTGAAATACTTAGTGATGAAGATCAAAGCCACAGCCTTAAGTATGGATTACACCTCAACATCAAAAAAAAAAAAAAAAAGTTCTCACAATTGGACCAATAAGGAATTTCATGAAATCAAAGCACTCAAGGATTTTATTTCACTTGGATCAATACTTTGGAAGCAGCAGTCAAGAAATCAAATGGCTTATTGCACTGAGCATATTTGCTGCAAAAGACCTCATTTATGTGTTAAAAGGTAAAGATGATGTCTAAGGTGGGCCTGACCAAAGCCATGGCATTTTCAATTGCCTCATGTACATGTGAAAGCTGGACAATGAGTAGGGAAGACTGAAGAAAATTGGTGCATTTAAATTATGGTGTTAGCCAATATCAGAAGAACTAAATGGTGCTTGGCTTCCACTAGTAATCATTTTGACTAGGGAAATAATAAAATGTCCTGAATAGAATGGGAGAAAAATGTAGAACAAACTCAAATTCCTAAAAAAGACCAGACCTACTGGACCAATAGAGAGACTTAGAGGAACCCCTGAGACCACCACCCTAACATACTATTTCATCTTGGAATTGAAGCTGTTTCTTCAGGTCACCTTTCAGCCAAATAATAGATTGGTTTAAAAAAATAAACAATATTGTCAGTGAATAATGTGCTCCCTTGAACAATTAACTATAGGAGACTAAAAGGCCACATTTATTCAAAGCAAAGATGAGAAAGCAAGGAGGGAAAGGGAAGCTAGACCAATGGAAACAGAACAAGCAGAATGGAAATAATGAGAGTGCTGACCCATTGTGAAAATTATAACCACTGGCAGGGGACATTCTGTATAAAAAAATTATTTAAAATGAATCTAATTTGTTGTATAAATGTTCTCTTAAAACTCAATAAAATATTATTAAATTTTTTAAAAAAATACTAGAAGCATTAAAAAAAAAGAATTATAGTGTTGATGGAGAATATTTATACATTGCCAGAAAAACAAATCTGTCTTGGAAGTTCAGTCTGAATGCTCCTTGGAAACAAGAATGGTGAGACTTCATCTCACGTGCTTTGGACATGTTGTCAGGAGGGACCGGTCCCTGGAGAAAGATGTCATGCTGGGTAGAGTAGAGGGTCAGCAAAAAAGAGGAAGCCCCTCAGGGACATGGACTGACACAGTGGCTGCAACAGAGGACTCGAACACGGCAGGGACTGTGAGGATGGCGCAGGCCCAGGCAGTGTTTCGTCCTGTTGTGCCGGGGTCACTATGTGTCAGAATCGACTCAATGGCACCTGACAACAGCAGTAACGGCACTTTATACATCTGTAGAGAACAGGAGTGAGAGGCAAAAAGGGACCACTGGGGAGAGGTATTGTAAGGAGAGGCAGAAGTCCGTGTTGGATAAATACACCCGAGAACCACTTTTTCAACACTTGGGTGTGAAGCATTGTTGAGAATCTTGAATTTGTAATTATTTTAAAACTTTTTCACTGTAATGCATTTTTCCATTTCAATTTAGTTAAGGCTTACTCACAACAGAGCTGCTTATTTTGTTACCTAAGGTCATAGTAAACAAAGCTTAACAGCATATATATATATATCTCATTTCTGTAGCAGATAATTCATGCTCCTACAGTCTTAGATCACATTAAAAATAAAAACCTATCAGATTCTACCATTTTCTTCATGCCAAAAGTCAAATCTTCATATGCTAAACAGCAATCTCATATATTTCAAAAAGGACTTTGCTTTTGTCTACTCTGGGGAAGTATGCAGCCTCTGAGGAGGTGGCCTTTCAAGTCCTGGCTTTCCTGGACTTCTCCTTCATCCCATTTGTCCATCACTCAGACATTAAGCACCAAGAGCACTCCTTAGCTATTCCAGGAAGATGAGGTGCCTGGAGTGTGTATACCATTTGTGCTCAGCTGTTAACCCAAGGCCTGTGATTTGAACCTACACAGCAAGACCATGGAAGAAGAAAAAACCTGGTTATCTCTTTCTATAAAGATGACAGCCTAGAAAACCTTATGAGGAAATGCTTTTCTGTAATACACGGTGTCACCAACAGTCAGAATCAACATCATGGCACTAGCCAATGACAACATCATTCCAAGGTGCCAGTATGACAGCGGATGTGCAAAAATGCCATGGACTCTGGCTTCTCAATAACCAGGGCAGAGATTTCAGAGAAGTCCTTTATAGTCTGCATCTTTCTGGTAGCTGCAAAGTGAATTAGACCTGGGCATTCTCAAAGAATGTGTCTGCAGACCTTTCCACATCTCTCTGTATTGCATTTGGCTTCCTCCATGAGCATTCTCGTTACTATGTGCAATCCCTACCCTCTGTTAATGCACGTGAGATGACAACAGGAAGTACGTGCATTATGTTGAAATGACAATGCTGAGAAATTAACTATGGCAGGCCCTGGCTAAGAGCCCTGCTGGAGCAACGGTTAAGCGTTCAGCTGCTAACTGAAAGGTGGTTCGAGCCCACCAGCCGCTCAGCAGGAGAAAGATGTGGCAATCTGCTCCCATAAAGATTACAGCCTTGGAAATCTATGTTCCATCCTGTCCTAGAGGGTCACCATGAGTTGGAATGGACTTGACGTCACACAACAACAAACCCATGCTTAGTGACAGAGGAGGACTCATCAGCTTCAAG
>NW_006921636.1:226732-227327 GCF_000298275.1 Orycteropus afer afer
TCTGTCAATAGATGCTTTTGTTCTGCTGAGATGTTGAATAGGTTTCAGTGGAACTTCCAGACTACAACAGCCAAGGGAGAAAAACCTGGTGATCTGTTTCCAGCATCAGCCGACGGAAACCCCATGGACCACAGTGGTCAGAGGTGCACCCGACGTGGGAATGGCACAGTGCATGGCAGCATTTCACTTAGGTGTGCATGGGGTCACTGTGGGTCAGGGCCAAGTCAGCTGCCGCTGAGACAGCAGCAGCAACACTGACAGTAGTTCCCATGTAGGAGGGCTAAGTGAATTAAACTGGTTCTTTTAATAGCGGTCAGCACATTTGCCATTCTTCCTGCCGAGCCCGTTTTACTCCCCTTTGTAACCAGACCAAAAAAAAAAAAAAGAAGTTGCTGCCCACAGGTGTTCCAAACCTTCACCTGACTGCCTGCATGACTAAGTGTTTTCTCTTCTTGTGTGAACTAAAACTGTGTCTCAGACAGAATGTATCAACTAACACAATGTATCCCAATATGTGAGAGGCTGAATGAATGCACAGCAGTGAAAAATCCAACATCCTAGCTGGTAACTCAGAAGTTCTAGTAGAAGGTGTTGT
>NW_006921636.1:235207-239497 GCF_000298275.1 Orycteropus afer afer
AAAAAAAAAAAAAAAATTCAATACCCTACTGATAAATTAGAAAAATGTGCCTGTGATTATCCTCCATCCTACCAGGATAGTTTATTACATCTGGAGAGACAAATGCATTTAATATGCTGACAAGTTCAATTTCCGCATGGCTTTATTACCCAAATTACTTATAACCTGGGAAAATGCCAAGTGTCAATGCTCTTAAAGGGTAAGCCGAGCTTTTAAGCAAATTCACGACATCTTAGGAGGAAGGCCTCGACTCCCTCCTGTTCTCTCTGATTGACTCGATCACCAAACATTTGTTGGGAGGATTGTTATTCCCATTAAGTTCACTCTTTGGCTCATTTTCTATCTTCGCAGTAATTAATTGGCTTAACTGATCAGAGTGTTCCATTTGAAGCTCACTGGTAAATATGTCACTGACACTATTTGTAGGAAATTATATATGTATAACTTAAGTGTGGACTTAGGGCTGTTTTAGGATTATCCATTTCTATTTTATTAAAACTGTTTTGTTGATTGTGTACTGGTTAAGGCATTTGGCTGCTAATGAAAGGTGGTTCAAACCCACCAGCCACTCCACCAAAGAAAGATGAGGCGATCTGCTTCCATAAAGATTTGCAGCCTTGGAAATCCAATGGGGATCGCTATGAGTCAGAATAGACTCAATGGCAGTGAGAGTTTGAGGATACAGTAGAAAATGCATTCTCACTATAAGATATTATAAAACTACAACCTGAAATATAGTATGCATTTGATAAAGACATTTTTAAAGTATCAATGCAAATTGATGTTTGATATATGTCATTGTTGTTGTTGTGTCTTTAAGTCATAGTGACTTCACAGTATAGAGTAGAACTGTCCCCAAAACATTTCCAAGGCTGTAATCTTTATGGTAGCAGATCACCAGGTTTTTTCTCCTGCAGAGCACCTAGTGGTTTTGAACTGCTGACCTCTGGTTAACAGCCAAACGCTTAACCACTAAGCCAACAGAGCTACTTTGATAGCTGTATGCCTATGCTAAGTTTATCTCACATACTGTGAGTTTATCTCACATACTGTGAGTTTATCTCACAGTAGCCATAATTATCTTAAGAGGATAATAATCATTAACCATTATTCCTATTTTAATGTCGGCACACTAAGGCACAAATAAATAGACTGCCCAAGACCACAGACATCAAGTTTATGGTGAAGATGGAATTTGAACTCTGAATGTCTGAAGCCAATACCTGTTTTTGTACCTGATCCAAGATATGTCTGTGTTGAGAATGAACATCCTTGCAAACTATGTACACTGACGTGGACCACATCTGCTTATAACATCAGTATTTGTACCCACGACAGGATGCAGAGAATTACACCTGATCAACTCACTTCCATAACCAATGGTCTGCCATTTGAAAACCAGCCGAATGCTTAGTTGAGGGGACACTGGAGTTTCGCACCTCTCCTGTGATAAAGTACTTTAAACTGTACTTTCTCATCTCATCTAGGAACCATACATATATTTCTCTGAGGAACTCAGAGAGCCATAAATACTGCAATTTAGCTAGATTTATCTAGTTAATTAATTCTCTCTGTACAATAAAAATCATTAAAATACCCTTTCCTCAGTGATCTAAACTTTTGATTAAACTTTACATTTTCCAGAGCAAGAAGAACAACCACAATAAATAGCAGAGGGAAACAGATGGAAATAAGGATCTAAAACAGATTAGAAGACAAAGAGAGAGTGCTGTGGAAGAATAAGTCTTTATGCCTCAAAAGTGGAGGGTTTGGAGAGAGTCGAAAATGTCTTTCTTAGTATGTACCTGAGGAGCAAGCCAGCACAAGAGGCAAGAGCTTGGCTGTTAACCAGACATCAGCGGTTAGAAACAGGAAGCAAGTGCTTTAGAAACACAGAGCCATCTGCTCTGGTAAAGGTGACAGCCTAGAAAATCCCATGGGCAGTTCCAGTCTGTCACAGGGAGTCACTGGGAGTCACATCAACCCAAAGGCCACAAAGAATGACAGCGTCGTTCCTCATATCAGGAGAGAGAACAACTTTTTGAAGATAAAATGACAAAATGTTGGTATTTGATATTGTCTTCCTTTTTTTTTCTTTGTGTAAATTCCACCAAATTTCTACTAAATAATAATTCACTGAAATAAACAGTAGTAATGAGATATCACATTCCAAGTCACCATCTGATTAATTTTTCTACTATAAATTTCTATATAGTGCTCGAGGTTGCCCAATTGCAATTTTGGAAGTTGCTGAAAAATATTTCAGATTACTCATGTATGTATTTTAATTATTGCTGGGGAGGTCATCCTGGTAATCTCCTCTGGTAAAAACCACAGCCCAGAAAACCCTCTGGAGAAGTTCTGCTCTGTCATGGGGGGGTTACCATGAGTCAAAGGCAACTGGACAGCACACAACAACAGTAAAAGAGACATGAACCTCACTATCTGCTAACAGGTGTGTGTGTGTGTGAGGGGTCCATGTGTGTGATTAAGTTGTTGTTGTTAGGTGCTATCAACTCAGCTCCCTATGTACAACAGAACGGAACACTGCCCAGTCCTGCACCAGTCTTAAAATACTTGCTATACTTGAGCCCATCATTGCAGTCACTGTGTCAATCCATCTCGTGGAGGGCCTTCTCTTTTTTCATTGATCCTTCACTTTACCAACCATGTTGAGTAAGAGAACAAGGTAAATGTTGGTCTCTGCTCCTTGCTGTGGATTGAGCTGTGTTCCCCAAAAAGAAATGCAGAAGCTCTAACTTTTGTCCCTGCAAATATGATCCTGTTGGGAAATAGGGGTTTTCTTCTGTTATGTGAATGAGGTCATACCAGGTCACAGTTTCCAAGAGCTTTCCCCCAATGAAGTTGCACATGACACACTTAATCTCCAGTAAGAACTGCAGCAAATTACGTAAAGGGTTTTCTTCTGGGAAGGTTGGTTGAGCCTAAACACAAATCTAAAATTAGGGCCTGCCATGTTGGCACAGTGTCTTCATGACTGACCACAGTTCTTGAAGCCCCAAACACCCAGAAGAAAAGTAGATGTTTACCATAAACATCATAGTACAAACTACACAAGTGGTACAGAGGGGCCCAAGGCTCCAAGCCTACAACATGCTTTTATCAGTAGCATGGGGAACATTCCAAGAGCTCCATTCCCAGGAGCTGGCCAACATCCAGTGACACAGGAGGACCCTTCTGAAAACATGCAAGGTTTGAACAACTCAAGCCTGTTAAGTCTTTCCTTTACATTTGCCAAATATATCAACATCACTGTTACACACTCAAAAGAGTCTTAAAACTATTAAGTAACCTAGAAGAGTTTGCTTTATTACTTCTAGACTTCCTTGCTGTTTTTCTTAGTCTCCCTAACAGACGTTATAACCTATTCCCTTCTTTGTTGAGCTGTTTCTCCTTATCTACTTTGTGTTTAGGTGTTTGTCTCCTTCATTAGCCTAATGGCTCTGTTATAGATTGAGTTGTGTCCCCCGCAAGTGCCTGCCAACTCATATGGCTGGGCCATGATTCCCCATATTATGTAATTATTCTCCATTTTGTGATCTGATGTAATTATCTTAAGTGCTGTCAATTCTAACTCTATGATATTAGAGCCCTGGAGGCTCAGTTCCTAAGGCATTTGACTGCTAATCAGAAGGTTGGCTGTTCATACCTCTAGGAGCTCTGCAGAAGGAAGATGAGTCAATCTACTTGTATAAAGATTTACCATCTTGGAAATCAAATTGGTATTGCTATGAATCAGAATCGACTCAACGGCAGTGAGTTTCATTTTTTTTTTTTTTTTTTTTTTGATGTTAATGAGGCAAGATTAGAGGTAGCTATGTTAATGAGGCAGTTAATAATCTACTGGATTAGGGTGTATCTTGAGTCAGTCTCTTTCGAAACATAAAAGAGGTTAAACAAATGAGCAGAGATCAGAGGGACTTCCTACTACCAAGAAAGAAAAGCCAGAAGCAGGGTGTGTCCTTTGGAACCAAGGGCCCTGTGTTGAGAAACTCCTAGACCGAGGGGAAGGTTGGTAACAAGGCCTTTTCCTAGAGTTGACGGAGAGAGAAAGATTTCCCCTACAGCTGGTGCCCTAAATTTTGGACATCTAGCCTCCTAGAGGACAGCTACCTGGCCAACTGACTGGAAGAGATCCATATTTGTGCCCATTCCAAAGAAAGGTGATCCCACGGAATGTGGAAATTATAGAACAATATCATTAATATTGCATGCAAGTAAGATCTTACTGAAGGTAATTCAGAAACGTTTGCAGCAGTCTATTGACAG
>NW_006921636.1:240972-241932 GCF_000298275.1 Orycteropus afer afer
TGAGCAAGTCTGTTGGCACCATTTTTCCCCACAGCCTGTGCTCATTTCATGTCTTTGTGTCAAATTCTGTAATTTTTTCAAACTTTTTTCATAATACTATTGCACAATTACCAAAACCAGAAAACGAACCTATTGTCATTGAGTTGGTTTTGTCTTGCAGTGATCCTATAGGGAAGTATAAAACTGCCCTATAGGATTCCCAAGGCTGTAAATCCTATGGAAGCACACTGCCATGTCTTTCTCCACAGAGTGGCTGGTAGATTTCCACTACAGGCATTTTGTTTAGCAGCCGACCACTTAACCACTGCACCATCAGGTTTCCTGTAATAGACTACAGTATAGTGTAAACAAAATTTTATATGCACTAGGAAACCAAAACATTCTTGTGACTTGCTTTATTTTGCTATCCACTGTATTGTGGTGATCTGGAACCATACCATAATAACACTGAGGTATGCTTGTATAATCCACCTCCTTCACGCTGTCACAGAGTCACTATTTTTTCTATAACTTATTCTAGATAAAGGACCATAATTGTTTTTCCCATAGGTTTTTTCACTGGGGCCATATGTATAGAATTTATTTAATAACTCACAATTAATTCTTCCAAAGTAGAAGCATCAGTAGTTGGAAAATATGGCCTTGGTGATAGAAATAAAGCCAGAGATTGCATTGTAGAATTTTTTATGACTTATTTATTGCAAATACATTTTTTTTTTCAACAACATAGATGACAACCATATACATAGCCCTCAGATACACAGGAATCAAATAGATACATCTGTGGAAAGAGTCAATGGAGAAGCTCAGTATCATCAGTCAGAACAAGGCCAAGGGCTAATTGTAGAACAAACCATCAACTGCTCATAGGAAAGTTGAAGGTGAAGTTGAAGCAAATCAAAAAATCTATGAGAGCCAAAATACAACCTTGAATACATCCACTAAAATTTAGAGACCATG
>NW_006921636.1:244232-245306 GCF_000298275.1 Orycteropus afer afer
TATTGCATTGGGAAAATCTGCTGCAAAAGACCTCTTTAAAGTGTTAAGGAGCAAAGATGTGATTTTGAAGATTAAGGTACATCTGATCCAAGCCAATATCCTTTCAATAGGTTTATACACCTGTGAAATTTGGACACTGAAGCCGGAAGATCTCAGAAGAACTGATGCACTTGAACCGTGGTGTTGGCAGTGAATATTGAATGTACCGTGGATGCTAGAAGAATGAACAAATCTGTCTCAGAAGAAGTACAGCCAGAATTCTCCTCTGAAGCGAGGATAGGCAGACTTTGTCTCTCATACTTTGGTCATGTTATCAGGGGTAACTGTTCCCTGGAGAAAGATAATCATGTTTGGTAAAGTAGAGGGTCAGCAAAAAAGGGGAAGACCCTTAACAAATGGACTGACACTGTAACTACAACAATGGGCTCAGGCAACAATTGTGGAGGTGGCACAGGACCAGGCAGTTTGCATGGGGTCTATGAGTTGAAACTGACTTGACAGCACCTAATAATAACTATGCTTTTTCCAGTTTCTTGTATAAAAATGGAAAAATAGAAAATACACCAGTCTTGAATTCCAACCCTAACATGTGTGTCATCCTGACTAACCTAACTGGGTTTTCTAACTTTTCTCACCCCTTAGAGTGAGGATTTTGGACAAAGTTTATGTTGTGTAATTCAAACACTGCAGTGCCTTGTAGCACAAATTGTTCACCCCCCTCTAGTCACAATGACCAGCTTCGTCCTTCATCCTAAAAGCCTTGATTTGTCATTGGGCACATAATCCTCGAAAATATAACTTCATGTCTATATGACTAAGTTCTAACCAGTTGGATATAAGCGGAAATATCACCCAGTACTTTCCAAAAATATCTTTAAAATGTATGAAATTGAGGGTGAAGGAAGGTAAGCCAGTGTGATGGCTTAAGCTCAAGTAGCCAACTTGTGTCGTGAGACAGAAAAACCAGAGCTGACAGTGGTAGAGCAACAAGGTAGAAACAGCCTCAGTTCCTAATGTGGTTCAACATCTTACCAGCCCTGTCTTAGCTGCCGATGGGCATCTTTCAAGGGAGAG
>NW_006921636.1:245861-247326 GCF_000298275.1 Orycteropus afer afer
TTTACCAAGAGCAGCAAAATGACAGTGCTTGCCTCAACACTATTGAGCTACAAGCCCTTACTTCATTTCTGGGGCAATTCCCTCCAGAATCTACATGAGCAACTTGAAAGTTGAATACATTTGTGAAGAGAGCAGATGTGTGTATAACTTTTCTTGTTAGTTCTTCTCCAAGAACGAGAACTCTATTTGAATACACATGTCAGTGCATTGTAAATGGACACTTATTTCTGCTCCCAAGAGGGAGCATGCTCACTGCTCCGGATGCAATTTCACTCTTATTTCCAAAATATTTTCCAACGAAGCCTCCTGTCATATGATTGATGTTTAACTGCCTCTGTGGCCTTTTAGGCTGAAGACTGAGTAGTGATGGGGTCTAGCCCTGGTGGTGCAAATGGTTAAGTACATGACTGTTAACCAAAAGGTTGGTGGTTCAAACTCACCCAGCAGCTGTGCAGGAGAAACACTTGGGGATCTGCTTGCATAAAGATTACAGACAAGAAAACCTTATGGGGCCCTTCCCCTCTGCCACACAGAGTAGAATCGACTCAACAGCACCTAACAATGACAAGGTAAGGGAGGGGGTTCTCCCGGCGATACTTTTCCCCTGGACAGTGATGTAACCAACCCCTCCACTCTCTCAGGCCTGTGTCCAAATGTTCTCCTCATGTGGCTTCCCCTGACCATGTAATTGAATATCACTACGTTACACATTCTACCCAGCGGAGCTCTGGTGGTGTAGTGCCTAAGGCATTTGACTGCTAATCAGAAGGCTGGCGGCTCCTTCCACGGAAGGAAGACTGGGCCATTACCAGCTGTGGTGGAGTCGTGCTGACTCACGGTGGCCCTATGTGGAGTAGAACCGTGAGGGTACAGCCAGACGCAGAGGTGCCAGTCTTGGTTTCCTTTGGTGGCGATCTCTTTAGAGTACCGCTTCTACACTGGGGTGATTTAAACAGTGAGCCATTTTTGGTCTGAACCCAGATTTCCCTACTTCATATAAGAAGATTTATGCAATGTAACATCTCAGAGTTCTGCCTGTTACAGAGTCTTAGAAAGGAGCTGAAGAGAGCAGGGCTGGGGTGAGGCGACACCTAGCAATCACTGATAGAGAGCGAGCTTAGCTCCACACAGCCGAGCTGGGGCATGACTACCCTGGACCAGCACACTAACCAGATGAGTGAAAAACAAACTGATGCTCTCACTTCCTAGGACTAGTTGTCCTGAAGTCGACTCCATGTGTATGGGTGTAGAACGTGCTTGGCAGGTCTTTCAGTGGCTGATTTTTTCAAAGGAGATCACCAGGCTTTTCTTCCTAGGCGTCTCTGGATGGACTCAAACCTTCCCATCAGCAGTGGAGCACGTTAACCATTTGTGCACCAATCAGGGCAACCAAAACCAAACCCCTTGAGGTCAAGTTAATTCCTACTCAAAGCGGCCTAATAGGACAGAGTAGAGCTTCTTGTAG
>NW_006921636.1:258718-259628 GCF_000298275.1 Orycteropus afer afer
TCCTACCACCACAGGAATCTGCTAGAGCGCTGTCTCTTTAAATATCCAAAATAGTCAAGCCGCTTTTTAAACCTACAAAATGGCGGCATCCTCCGAATCAACAAAAGTCCACAGCTCAGCCCACCTTTCTCTTCACCTTCTCCGTTTGTTCCCCAGCCACTGTGCACAGTCTTCCGTGTAGTCCCTGGCTAGCAGGGTGATTTTTGGGTTAATTCTTAGGTCCTACCACCATTCGGGAATCTCTAAGCTGTCTGTGCCATCAGGGTTGCTCAGGCCACTGCCAGACTGCAGCTCCATGTGTCTCCTTTTTTGGTATTTTCACACAAATTCTTCTGCTAGTTGGGGTTCAGTCCACTTTTGTATCCTTCCCTTCAAGATTCAGGGGTCCAAGATTATCTTCTGTGTCTGTGTTAATTGGTGTCCCTTGAAGAGCATCTGTGCAGTCCTCCTGCCTAGTCCGCCATCTTGCCGGAACTCCCACCCTATTTCTTAAGATGAAGTGTCACCTTAGTTCAGGTAAAGGTAAAGGCCCTCTACCAGTGTGATGTGTAGCATCAGTGACATTCTTGGCAATTTTTAGGAATAATCCCTTAAAATCAGCACCATGGAAATGTCCACCAAAGCAATTGGGACAAGGCATGGTGATGGGAGGTCTGAAGGCTGTCACCTTATTGCCACCTTATTAGTGCCATGATAGGTCTCACTGCACAGCACATGTACCTGGGAGCTACTTGCCAAGTACACAATGCCTTGTGATTTAAAATATAAATATTTTTAAATTAAATCTATCTATCTATATCTATCTATCTATCTTTATTTCTAAAACATTGTTTTAGTGGGCAAGCATAAACAAACTACATTATCTTTTTTTAACCCTTAGGGTTTTTTTTTTTTTTTTTTTTTTTTTTTT
>NW_006921636.1:260493-267292 GCF_000298275.1 Orycteropus afer afer
TGACAAATATGGAGAAAAAATCATTGCTGGACATACCGTCAACTAAGACAAGTCTGTCAGTGTATTGTCTGTCAGTTTGCCAAGCTATGATGGCGTATGTATTGCTATAATTCTGGAAGCCATGCCACTGGTATTTCAAATCTCAGCAGGGTCACCCATGGTGGACACATTTCAGCAGTTTCCAGACTAAGATCGACTTCTGAAAAAAATGGCCACCAAAAACCTTATGAATATGTAAGGACTTGCTGGAATACTCCCCTTTGTCTCAGAAACCAGCAAGGGGAAGCACCCATTTGAAAGCACTGGATGCATTAAAGGATCTGGAACTCAGATTGAACTCTTGAAACCCTGGACTCACAAACAAGACAGGAAGCCAGATCTGCAAACAGAAAGGCTGATACAGAGAAACATGTACACACACTGTTCTCAGAAGAGAACAATCTGAAAAAGCAAAAACACAGATCCTTGTTATTTCTGGCATGGGAAAAAGACAGATTAGAGAGTACAATTTAGACTAGAACTCAAAGAATTGGCTTTCATCCCTTTTCAGAAGGTACAAAAATAAAGTTGCAGCTCACATTGGGGCTGCAGTCTTGTATTGTCTATGTGTGTGTTTGTCTCTTTGTGTTTCATTTCACTTGCCTGGTCTGCAACAGAATAGCAGTGAATCATTGTCTGAAATATTATTGAAGGACTCGGCAGAATTTCTGTTTTGTTTTTCATAAGGTCACTATGAGTAAGAACCAACACGTCAGCATGTAACAACCACAAGAAGACAAGAAAAGCACTGTTAATCATTTTTTGTTTAGTCCTCCATCGTTTCTTAGATGAACTCACATACAGATAATATATGTGTTTGTATGTATGTGTATACTCACACAGAAACATATATGTAGATATATGTACAAGGAGCTCTGATGGGGTTGCATAATGGTTAAAGCATTTGGCACCAACTAAAAGGTTGGTGGTTTGAACCCAGCAGGTGCTTTGTGGGAGAAAGATGAAACAGTCTGCTTCTATAAAGATGACAGCCTTGGAAACCCTATGAAGCAGTTCTCCTCTGTCCCATAGTGTTGCTATGAGTCAGAATCTACTATCTGGCAGTAGGTTTGGTTTATGTACATATATCTCTACGTGGCTGTTGTGTGTCATGGAGTCTGTTTTGACTCCTAGTGACCCTGTGGGACAGAGTGGAGCTGCCCCACATGGTTTTCTGGACTGCAGTCTTTACAGAAGCACATCACCAGGGATTTTTCTCTGAAGGAAGCACTGGTGGTTGGACCTGCTGACCGCTGGGTTAGCAGCCGAACCCTTAGCCATTGTACCACCAGGGATCCTGTCCATATCTTGACATGTAAAATTTCAATAACTAAAAAACATATTCTCTATGTGCTATTTTACATTGAAGAAGAATTCCCAATACCTCCACTTCATGTTTGCATTTCTATGACTATGGACCTATTTTAATGCCTACATACCACTCATTATATTTATTTAAAATAATTGTTATAATCAATGACCTATTGAAGGATATTTTGTGTGTGTATTTTAAACAATAAACCAAAAAAAAAAAAAAAAAAACCTCACTGCCGTGGAGTCCATTTGAGTCATAGTGACCCCTCCTTGGGTTTCCCAGGCAGTATCTCTAAGGAAGTAGATTGCCCAATCTTCCTTCTGAGGAGTGGCTGGTGGGTTTGAACTGCCAGGCTTCTGGTTAGCAGTCTGATGCCTTAGACACTATGCTGCAATGAAAATTCTTATATATGCATCTTTGGAAACTGCCATTTCATTTCCTAAGGAAAATTGTTTTTCCTAAAATAACTAGAGCTCTGGTAGCATAGTGCCTAAAGCACTTGACTGCTAACCAGAAGGCTGGAGGTTCAAACCCATCAGCCACTCCTTGGAAGGAAGGTTGGCCAATCAACTTCCATAGCGATACCGCCTCAGAAACCCAAGGAGGGGTCACCATGAGTCAGGGCTGACTCCACAGCACATAACAACACAACAACAAAATAACTGGAAGTCAGGTTTTTTTCAGTTTAAAATTTTAAGAATTAAAAATAAATGGACATGTTTGTGTCTGGATATGATGAAGGTTAACATGCACTGGGACCTACAAGTATTTGTGCACTTTTACTCCTAGGGAGACACAATCAGGAAAAATATCCCTACTTTCTTCCTTCAACAAATAGAGAAAGAGCACCTACCATGGGTCAGACTCTGTCTCATGGGCTGGTCTATCTAGAGTGCACTGATAGCCCCCACAAAAAGAGAACATTTGAACTCAAAACGTCAATACTACACAAGTGAGACACTGACCTAGACATTGGCCTTCTCCTTAGCACAAACTCCTCTGTGTCTCCACATATCTAGGATCTGATCAAACTCTGGGCCTCAGCTTACATTCCATCGCCTTTGGGGACCCTTCCCTAAACTCTGAGACTAAATCCCACATCATCAGATTCTTCTTATTCCCCTTTGTTTATTCCTCTAATGATCCACATTGTTGTTCATGTTGTTAGATATGATCAAACTAATTCTGACTCATAATGACCCCGTGTGACAGAGTAGAACTGTCCTGTAGGGTTTCCTCAGCTGTAATCTTTATGGGAGTAGATTTTCAGGTCTTTCTCTCATAGAGTTGCTGGGTAGGCTCGAATCACCAACCATTTGGTTAGCAGCCAAGCACTTAACCATTAAACATGAGGGCTCCATATGATACAATTTACTCTCTGGTGGTGTAGTGCCTAAGGCATTTGACTGCTAAACAGAAGGCTAGCAGTTCAAATCCTCAGAAGGAAGGTTGGGCAATCTACTTCCATAGTGATACAGCTTTGGAAACCCAAGAAGGAATCACTATGAGTTGGATCCAGCTTGACAGCAGTGAGTGAATTTACTCTGTATTGAACTGGACTGGGTTGGTGGATGGCACTGGACTGAACTGGATTGGATGATGAGGTCCTTCAATGTAGAAGATGTGCCTTAATCAGCATGGATACTTCCTAACATATCCAAACAGTTCATGGGACTGATTTTCTGGATTTGAAGGCTCAGGACCATAGTCTTGGGGGTAGCTAGGTCAACTGGCATACCATTGCTCTTAAAGATAATGTTCTATTTAGTTTAGTGAGTAGCACCTGGGATCTTAAAAGCTCAAAAGCAGCTATCTTAGATGTTAACTATTGGTTTTTTCCCATCTAGAGCAAAAGAGAGTGAACAAAACCAAAGACTCAAGGAAGAAATTAGTCTATAGGACTAATGACCCATGCAAACTATATAGCCTCTTCTACCCTGAGACCAGAAGAACTAGATGGTGCCCAACTACCACTACCAACCACTCTGACCAGGGACACAATAGAAGGTCCCAGTTAGAAGAGAAAAAAAAATGTAGAACAAAACTCAAATTCATAAACCAATTCAGAGTTACTGGACTGGTAAGAGACTAGTAGAACCTTGAGACTATCATCCTAAAATTCGCTTTCAATATGGTACTGAAGCCACTCCCAGAGGTCACCTTTCAGTGAAATAATAAATTAGCCTATAAGACAAAAAATGACACCTGTGAGGAATGTGTTCCTTTGAACAATCAACTGTACAAGACCAAATGGCTAACATTTACCTGAAAGCAAAGATGAAAAGGCAGGGAGGGGCAGGGAAACAGGATGGATGGAAACAGAGCAGATGAGGTGGAGATGGTGAGAATGTTGCCATGTTGCAGGAACTGTAACCAAAGTCATGGAACAATTTGTGTAGGAATTGTTGAAGGGGAATCTAATTTGCTGTGTGAACTTTCAACTACAATATGATAAAATATTTTTTAAAAAGAAAAGAAAATGTGCCTTAACCACTGATTCTTTTCTCATTCTTCATTCAACAGATACTTACTGAGCCTCCACCTGGGAGAATCCATGGGGAACAAACTTTATCGTATTCCCAAGCACTTGAGTGGATAAACAGTAAATAAATGATTGTGCGGTGAACAGTCATCTGAACTGGACCTGGATAACCATAGTTACCCAGAAGCACACGAGTAGTTCAAAAACAAAAGCAGTCCTTGGATCAGATGGAGGACAAGTGTCTCTGCTACAAGCAGTAAGTGACTGCTTCTCTGTCTGTGAAGGGAAAGAGCCGAGAGGAGGGAGCCAGCCATCAGAGGGCCTGGGTGCAGGCCTCGGGGCCCCTGGATTTGATTCTCAGCTGCACCATTTGCTTGCACAATGACACTGATGCTTTCTGAGATTCAGCTTCCAAAAGTGTACACTGCTCCCAGTAAAGGTCTATCCTACAGTGCCTGTGGGGACTCAGAGGAGATGTTGCAATTAAAAGGCTTAAAGTCCCTGGCACGAAAGTAACCTTTCACTAAGTGGCCAGTGGCCATAGTAGTGATTACTTTCTGTGAGAAATGGAGACAATAGCTAATGAAGATGAAAGAAATGACATCTCTCCAATGAGCAGTGAAGATGTGTTCATTTACTTACTTACTTCAACATCATCTTACCTACTAAATTGTAAGCTCCATCAGGTAGACTCAAATCTCTGTAGTTCAGCATGTACACATAGATCCTAGCCTGGTGTTTGACACATGGTAAGTACTCAATACTTATTTGATAAATGGATAGATATTTGTGTGTAAAAATTAAGGAGCCAGGCAATAAAGGTGCCTATTCATTATCAAATAAACCATGGGGGAAAAATGAGAACAAATCTCCTAGGAAGCCCCACAAAACAGGCTTGTCATTCATTTAGCCATTACAAGCTCATTGGCAATGTCTAAGAAGTTTAGGAATTATGCAGGAAAGGGTGCATTTTCAATTGTTTAATTAAAAAGCATTATTTATGTTTCTTAAACATAGAAAACTGTCTACCTGAGGAATATGATCTTAGGGGTCCTGAGAGGAAGGAAGGAATCGGCCTACTCAGCAATAGTCCACAAAGGAATTACTTACAAAAATTCCTGAAAGACAATACTGATGTGAGTATTACAACTATAACCTGAAGACCTGATGTTATTTCCTCAGTTTATTTGAAAAGTGAAAAGAAATCACTTTTTTAAAGTAATCAATTGGGAGAGTAGGAATAGTGAAGATTCCTATTATCTGTGAGTATAAAGCAGTAAAGAAAATCAAATTCTGAGAGGCCAAGAATAAAGGAAAGTCACTCTGTGCAGCACATGTACAAATTCACTCTCTTAGGGCTTGCAGGGACAAGCATTCATTCTGTGGGACAAAGGATAAGAAAATTTAACTTTGGGGTAACAATAAAAGAGAAGACATTTGACTGTTATGAGGAAAAAAAAAAAGACAACTTTCTCACAGATCGAATGAACAGAGAGACAAGTAATAAGAAAGCAACCAGCATTTCATTATAGGGGAGACACCAAAAGGGCATTTGTGGGGAACCTATGATTTGGGAAAAAGATTGATCTATGATTACACCTTATTATACAGTAAATATCGAACAAAATGCCCCCAAAACAACATTTCAAAAGAAGAGCCTCAAATGACAGCTGAAAAACATCTTCACTTCTGCCAGGCTCATCAAAATGGGGAAGAAGAACTTCAGACATTCAAAGCAGCAGCCCAACTCCTTCAGCCATTAAACATCAGTGTGTGCCCTTTGCAAGGTGCTGCATTCCCATCACCAAACACCAAACACATTGCCATTCAGTCTATTATGACTCATACTGACCTTCCAGGGCAGAGTGGAGTTGCCCCATAGAGGTTTGAAGGCTGTAATTTTTACAGAGCTCTGGTAGTGTAGTGCCTAAGGCACTTGACTGCTAACCGGAAGGCTGGCAGTTCAAACCCGCCAGCCACTTCTCAGAAGAAAGATGGGGCAATCTACTTCCGTAGTGATACTGCCTCGCAAACCCAAGGAGAGGTCGCTATGAGTCAGGTCCGACTTGACGGCACATAACAACAACAACAACATCCAAATGATTAAAACTTTATCTTGGGGCCATCCATTAATTTGGATAATGGTCTTTAACTACAGGGAGGTTGTTGTTGTTCACTGTTGTTGAGTCCACCCATTCATGTTGACCTCATGCACAATGGAACCGAACACTGCTCAGTCCTGCACTATCCTCACAATCAGCTGGGAGTCAGTGGTGACTCATAAGGTTTTCCTTGGCTGGATTTTGGAAACAGATGGCCAGGCCTTTCCTCCTAGTCTTTCTTAGTCTAGAAGCTGCCCTGAGCCCTGTTCATCATCACAGCAACACATAAGCTCTGCTGATAGACAGGTGTTGGTTTTGGTGCCGTGCCTGGGAGCCATATCCAGGTTTCCCACCTGGAAGGTGAAAATGAACCACTGAACCACCACTCTACCTCACGATTCAAGATTTTAATTGCATTCAAGTCTCAGTGAAATTTAGCCTTCTCAGTATTTCATGGCAGAAAAATATGTATTTGGCCAATAATCATCTTTTATGAAGCCCATCTCAGCATATGGTGTCTGCCATGGTGTAATTAGTTGATACTCAAACTCTGTGCTTCTGTTTAAGTCTACACTCCAACCCCACCTTACACTTGCTCACCCTCCCCAACTTCGCCTTTAATTTGTCACCTTTCAATTATAGTGAAAGATCTTCAAGGATTCATATAATAGGGTATGCACCACTGCCCTCAGAATGAGAACCTTCATATAACCCATTGCTGTGGAGTCAATTCTGACCCATAGTGACCCCCTAGGACATGGTAGAGCTGTTTGAATCACTGACCTTTCAGTTAGAAGCTGAGTGTTCAACCATTGCACCACCAGGGTTTCTTGGACTTGTACATACGTACCAACTTGTATA
>NW_006921636.1:268241-269744 GCF_000298275.1 Orycteropus afer afer
CCATGGGAACAGCAGCAAAACTACAGCAATGCTGTGAAGTACATGGCCTCTATCAAATGGACTTGTATCTAGACCTCCCTGGGCCTCTTGCTCTCCCTCTCCCCTTCTCCTCTCTTCCTCCCTCCCATTCTTCTTCTTCTCTCCCTTCCCCCTCCTCCCTTCTTTGCCTGCTTTCTTGTTTTCTTCCTTGCTCCCTTCCTCCTTCCCTTCCTCCTTTCCTTTCTCCAACTACAACAAAAAATTACCCAGCCCAAAACATTATTAGTGCTGAAGTTGAGAAACCATGTTTGAAGCATAACTATCAATTATAACAGATTGGCATCATTCCCCAAAAAAATACATTAACAAAATGGACTTCAAGTTATCTTTATGTCATAAAACACTGTTCTCTCTACTTTATCATATCAGAAGGAGATGGTGCTGAGCACATACTGGGACTAATGACTTATGGCCCAAGAATATCGTCTCCTGAGTGGTACAAACTGACCATTTCAATAGATTCTCTCCTATTTCAGGAGTCCTGCGAATTATAGAACATTCCATAGCATTTGGAAAAATGAAGACCAAATTTCTCAAGCTTCCTTTGCTTAAGACATTCAGATTAAATATATAAAAATCTAAACTAGTAAATGGGCTGAGGGAGGCCAGGAAGGAAGCCAGGCAGCATGGTGGGTTTGGAGCAGCTGAGGGAGACCAGGTAGTGAGTGAATCAGTTTGAAACAACTAAGGGAGACAAACTTGTCTGTCAGTTTGTTGTACTGTGGGTTGCTAAGACAGACTCAGAAGAAGGGAAAGGCCAGCCACTTCTCAGAATTGGCCAGTGAAAACCTTATGAATAGTAGTGAAACACTGTCTGATATATTTCTGGAAAATTTTATGAATAGCCCTGAAATATTGTCCTATATAATGCTGGAAAAGTGAGCCCCTCAGGCCAGAGGTCACTCAAAATATGACTGGGGAAGAGCTGTCTCCTCAGAGTAGAGCCAATCTTGATGATATGGATAGAGTAAAGCTTCTGGGATCTCCATTTGCTGATGTGGCAAGACTCAAAATGAGAAGAAACAGCTGCAAACATCCATTAATAATCAGAGCATGGAATGTATGAAGTATGAATCTAGGAAAATTGGAAGTTGTCAAAGATGAAATGGAACGCATAATGATCAATATCCTAGGCATTAGTGAGCTGAAATGGACCAATTTTGGCCATTTTGAATCAGACAATCAGATGATCTACTATGCCAGGAATAACAAGTTGAAGAGGAATGGTGTGTCATTCATCATCACAAAGGGTGTATCAAGATCTATCCTGAAGTACAATGCTGTCAGTGATTGGATAACATCCATATGCCTATAAGGAAGACCAATTAATACTACTATTATTCAAATTTACACACCAACCACCAAAGCCAGAGATGAGGAAATTGAAGCTTTATAACAGCTTCTCCAGTCTGAAGTTGACCAAACATGCAATCAAGATGTGTTAATTGTCACTGGTAATTGCAA
>NW_006921636.1:273759-285785 GCF_000298275.1 Orycteropus afer afer
ACTCGACGGCACTTAACAACAACAACAACATGCTGAGCAAATAGTCTCAGAAGCAGGACTATATGAAGAATACAGTATGCAGTATGGATTACATCTCAATATAAAGAAAACAAAAATCCACATAACTGGGCCAATGAGAAGCATCACAATAAATGGAGAAAAGGTTGAAGTTGTCAAAGACTTCATATTATTTGGCTCTACAATCAACACCAATGGAAGCAGCAGTCAAGACATCAGACGACATATTGCATTGAGCAAATCTGCTACAGAAGACCTCTTTCAAGTGCTGAAGAGCAGAAATTTCTCCTTGAAGACTAAGGTGCACCTAACCCAAGCAATGGTATTTTCAATCACCTCATATGCATGTGAGATCTGGATAATGAATAGGGAAGACCGAAGACGAGTTGATGTTTTTGAGTTGAGGTGTTGACAAAGAATGCTGAAAGTGCCATGGACTGCTAAAAGGACTGACAAATCTGTCCTGGAAGAAGTGCAACCAGAATGCTCCTTGGAAGCCAGAATGGCCAGACTTTGCCTCACCTACTTTGGTCATGTTGTGAGAAGGGACCATTCCCTGGAGAAGGATGTCGTGCTTGGTAAAGTGAAGGGTCAGCAAAAAAGGGAAGGCCCTCAATGGTGGACTGACACAGTGACTGCAACAATGGGCTCAGGTATAGCAAGGATTGTGAGGCTGGCACAGGACCAGGCAGTGTTTCAGTCTGTTGCATGTAAAATTACTGTTGTTGTTAGCTGCCGTGTGTTGGCCCCTGACTGGCGCAGAATGGAATTGGAGGGCTGTGATCCATGGAGTTTTCACTGGATAATTTTTTTTGAAGTAGATTACTACGTCTTTCTTCCTAGTCTGTCTTAGTCCAGAAGCTCCACTGTAACTTGTTCAGCATTGTAGCAACACACTAGCTTCCAGTGACAGATAGGTGATGGCTACACATGAGGGGAGTATCTTAAAATCTATCTTAAAACCACTGAACCACCACTACACTGTCGCTCATTATGTAAGAAGGCGATTCCATGACTATAAAAGTCATAATAGAATCAATGGCCATTTAAAATGAAAACGACATATAAACTAAGCCCATGGAAAAACCCTGATGGTAGCTTCTTTTGGCTCAGGTAACACCAAGGAGCAGGAAATTTGGAGTATGCAGAATTCATAGCAGTGAAAGAATAAATCTCTATACAGCTTGCTTTTCCCTTACAAAGCCTAATGAGGAAGGTGTATGTAACTAAGACCAATAATAACGTTACAGAAAAGTCTGCAGCTTTAAGAGCTCATAGCACATGGCCTATTCATGGATTGAATAGGTGGTGTGATGATTAAGTGCTCAGCATTGGAAAAGTCAGGGGGAAAAAGATGAGGTAATCTGATTCAGTAAGGATTACAGCCTTGGAAACCCTATGGAGCAGTTCTACTCTGTCCTATAGGGTCACTATGAGTCAGAATCAACTTTGATTGCACACAGCATACTTATGGATGAGGTAACCCTGGTGGTGCAATGGTTAAGCACTCAGCTGCAAAGCAAGAGGTCAGCAGTTGAAACATACCAGCAACCTCACAGGAGTAAAGATCTGGTGATCTGTTCTCATCAAAATTACAGCCTAGAACACTCTATAGGGCAGTTCTACTCTGTCCTGTAGGGTAGATATGAACCAGAATTGACTCAATGGCACCTAGCTACAATAAAACTGTGGCTGTAATCACATTTGGGATAAGGTTTTCTTTGTTATGATAATGAGGTCATATAAGCAAGGTGTGTCTTAAAACAATCCCTATGGAAGCAGATTATTGGAGAATGAAGCAAGCTGAGATGGGGGACCATAGAAGCCATGCCACATGAAGACAGCCAAGGAACTGGGGAACAGACACTGGAAAGAGACAAGGACCTTCCTCCAGAGCCACAAAGAAAGGAAGGCTCTCCCTGGAGCCAGTGGCCCAGTGTCTATGGCATTTGACTGCTAACAGAAGGTTGGCAGCTCAAACCCACCAGTCACTCCACAGAAGGAAGACTGGTTTACTGCCTCAGAAACCCAATGGAGGTTGCTAGGAGTCAGAATCGACTCAATGGCAGCGGGTAGCCTCCTGAACTGTGATTAATTGAATTTCTGTTAAACCCACACATTTGTGATATTTCTTGTGGTCATTTCATTTTAGCATCACTAGTTAGGAAAGAAACTCTGGTAGTGTAGTGGTTAAGGTATTTTGTTGCTAACCTAACCTAAAGGTCAGTGGTTCAAACCCACCAGCCTCTCTGTGGAAGAAATCTGTAAAGATTTACAGCCTTTGAAACCCAATGGGGTTTGCTATGAGTCAGAACTGACTCAGTGGCAGTGAGTTTGAGGTAACTAAGAGAGCCACTTTTTGCAAAATCACTTGGTGGCCATAAGAGGGGTTTTCAGGGAAAAGGCCCACAAGGACTGGTCAGGAAAGGTGGAGAAGTGAGGTCTGTTCTGGGAAGAGAGCAAGAAGAATTGTGATTTTCCTAATCTGACCAGGGATGTGGTTAGTGAGGAAGATTGTATAAAAAGTACTCATAGAGAAAGAGGAGTCTGGGTAAACTGGTGCTCACTCAAGGAGACAGAGAAGATTGGCTAGAGAGAAACTGATGGCACTGAGGATGCTAAATGACCTTCAAAGTAATGCCATTGTGGGATATTCAATTGCATGCTGTGTTTCAAATGTGTACCATTCTCCTACTAACAAGCCACAACGGGACGTGGCACAACCACTCTGCGATGTGATGTTCTGAGGAAATCAAGGAAAAGCATTGGTCTTCCATTTATGTCAGAAGAGCCAGAGAAAAGGGTCAAGACGTGAGGCAAAATGGAAACGAGATGAAGAATTGAGTGAAAACAGGCGGGGAGAGCAAATGTCGTCTGGGCTACCCAGAGATCCTAGACACAGGAGTGGCAACATGGGCTTTTTAACAACACTATTACTTATTTAGTGGGAATGATTATGCCAAAAGATTGGTCCTTTAGGAAGAACTGAGTGCTGACTCTTGCATTTCCTATGGCTTCAGAGACAGGAGATGCTCTAAAGGGAAAAATGTCATTCTCCAAGACAAATTTGTAAAAACCTTCTGTATGAAAATATTTACTTTGCTATGCCTCAAAATGATATTCATAGAATTTGCAATAGCTATGAAATATAATTAATGTTTTGCCTTATTCACTTCTTTGTTTAGATATCATTGTTGTTATTGTTGTTGTTTTGCCATCGAGTCAGCCCCGACTCATAGCGACCCCTCCTTGGGTTTCTGAGGCAGTATCACTACGGAAGTAGGATTGCCCAACCTTCCTTCCGAGGAGTGGCTGGTGGGTTTGAACCACCAGCCTTCTGGTGAGCAGTCAAGTGAGTGCCTTAGGCACTATGCTACCAGAGCTCCTTAGATATCATAAATACCCTACAATATTGGATAACTACAAAAACAACCAATAATAAAAGGTGGAATCTGTGTTGTGAATGTCTGCGAATTTGTAAGCACAGATCAGACTATAATATATGAAGCTGTAATGACTTCTTGGAAATAGACTATCTGAAATGAGTCAAATTCTCCTTAGAACTAACTCAAATCTTTTTCTTTATTGCCTAATGACTTTAAAAGCTTGCTCCTTCTGAGTGTGTAATGCAGCATGTGACTTCAATTGAATAAGTTGTACATTTGAGCACCTAGTGATACCATAAATGCAACACACACATACATACAAGAGTACATGTGTGTGCTATATAAACACATATAAACTGATTTCTAGAGTCAGCTTGTGCCCATGTGGATAGGAAAATAGGTAAAAACCATGTCAAAATAGTGCACATCAGGGCATCCTAATATCTTATTGTTGGCTATGAGTTATCTCAATAAAGATATTGGCATAATGATGTATATCCTGGCATTATATATATATATATACATATACACATATTTGCTGTTATTGTTAGGTGCTATCGAGTCAGTTCCGACTTACAGTGACCCTGTGGACAACAGAACAAAACACTACCTGGTCCTGCACCATCCTCACAATCTTTGCTGTGCTTGAGCCCATTGCCACAGTCATTGTGCCATTGGGTCAATCTGTCTTTTTGAGAATCTTCCCCTTCTTTGCTGACCCTCTACTTTGCCCAGCATGATCCTTCTCCAGGGACTGGTCTTTTCTGACAACATGCCAAAGCCTAAAATACAAAGTCTGTCCATTCTCTCTTCTAAGGAACGTTCTGGTTGTACTTCCTCCAAAACAGATTTGTTTGTTCTTTTAGCAATCCACAACACACTCAATATTTTTCTCCATGACTACAATTCAAATGCATCAATTCTTTGGTCTTCTTAGCCATTGCCCAGCTCTCACTTGCCTTTGAGGCTATTGAAAATACCATGGCTTGGGTCAGGTGCACCTTAGTCTTCAAAGAGACATCCTTACTCCTTAACACTTTAAAGAGGTCTTTTGCAGTAGATTTGCCCAATGCAATATTGCTTGATATTTTGAATGTTGCATCCATGGGCATTGATTGTGGATTCAAGTAAAATGAAATCCTTGACAACCTCAATCTTTCCTCCATTTATCATGATGTTGCTGATTGGTCCAGTTGTGAGGAGTTTTCTTTTCTTTATGCTGAGGTGTAATAAGTACTGAAGGCTGTAGTCTTTGACCTTCATCAGTAAGTGCTTCAAGTCATCTTCATTTTGAGAGCAAGACTGTGTCATCTGCATATCATCATAGGTTGTGAATGAGTCTTTCTCCAACCCTTATGCCACATTCTTCTTCATATAGTCCAGCTTCTTGGATTATTTGTTCAACATACAGATTGAGTATGAATATATATGGTGAAAAATATAACCCTGAAGTACACCTTTCCTGATTTAAACCATATAGTATCCCCTTGTTCTCTTTGAATGGCTGTCTCTTGGTTTATATATCGGTTCATCATGAGCATGATTAAATGTTCTGAAATTCCCGTTTTTCACAATGTTATCCATAATTTGTTATGACACACACATTTGAATGCTTCTGCAGAGTTGATAAAACATAGGTAAATATCTTTCTGATATTCTGTGCATTCAGCCATGATCCATCTGACATCAGGTATGATATCCCTTGTTGCATGCCTTGTTCTGAAAACAGCTTGAATTTCTAGCAGTTCCTTGTCAATATACAGCTGCAGCTGTTTTTGAATTATCTTCAGCAATTATGTATACAGACAGTTGAATCACATTTAAGGAATGCTTGAGACGCTAGAGTTAAGCTCTCAGCTGCTAACTGAAAGGTTGGTAGTTCAAACTCACCCAGTGGCTCCACAGGGCAAATAACTGGTGATCTGCTTCTGTAAAGATTACAGCCAAGAAAATCTTATGAAACAGTTCTTTCTCTGCTATGTGTGGTCACCATGAGTTGCATCTGCCTCAACTTTCTGACATCCAAGAACAACAGTCACATTTAAAGCAGATATGAATTATGTAAATACAAAATAGTGTGATATTAAAATATTAATGAAGTTTCAACTTACACTCCAATTTCAAATAATGGAAATATCCCAAGCAACCATCAGCACTGTCTGATTGCAAAACTAGTTGAATGGATTGCAAACTCAGTGTTCACTCTTCTCATGATGATCCCATTACTTATTAGATGTTATGGACTGAATTGTGTCCCCCAGATATATGTGCTGTAAACACTAACCTCTATATGTCAGGTAAGGAGCTCTGGTAGCATAGTGCCTAAGGCATTTGACTGCTAACCAGAAGGCTGGTGGTTCAAACTCACTAGCCACTCCATGGAAGGAAGACTGGACAATCTACTTCTGTAAAGATTTAGCATCTCAGAAACCCAAAGGAGGTTGCTATTGTAATAGCATAGACAGATTAAAATTTCTGGGAGATGAATACATGTTCTAACCTGATTTCCATATTAATCTTGTTCAATTTAAACAGTGCCTTACTCTGCTACTTGTAGAATCCTCCTCCTGCAACCACATTCCTAAGATCATGAAACCAAGACAGGAACAGCTCACAGGACAGGGCAATTGCATTCCTCATCTTCATGAGACTAAGGAAGAAACACTGCAAAAGAAATAATGCAAATATAAATTTACTACTTAAATGGCCTTTCCTGATAACAGACTAGTCTTGAGACATCTTCCAGCTCCCCATCTGTGGCCAGCGTTCAGCAGTTTTGGAGCCTGCAAACCCCTGCCCTTCTTTGCCACCTGATGAACTAAGGTGGCCAGTCCCAGACGAGACCAACACTCGAACCAAGGGCAAACAGCAGACTGCACATGCACCAAGCTGAAGGAAGGTGAGGTCTACCTTAAGAATTTATCACAACCTTGTTCTGCTTCCTGACCTTCACAAAAGGGTCAAGATTTTATGAATACCTGCCTGCACAGGTCTTTTGAAATCACATATACCACAGCCTTAAAAACTACTATAAAACCCCCTAGCCTGTAAGGCTCAGGGAGTCACACATGGCTTTCCCTCTGGCCCCAAGCGTCTCCACCTTGCAAGGTTACTACCCACTATCCTCTGACTAAATTTCTCGCTGAGCTACAGCTGACTTTCTAGCCATTATTTCAGAACCCAGTCTGCAACACTATGAGTCAGAGTAGACTTGACAACAGTGAGTTTGGTTTGATTTTCACACATGAAGTAGGAGCCCTGGTGGTACAGTGGCTAAGTGCTCGGCTTCTAAATGACAAGCTGGCAGTTCAAATCCATCAGCCGCTCTGTCAGAAAAATGTGATAGTCTGCTTCAGTAAAGATTATCAAATAAAAAACAGACTCACTGCCATCAAGTCAACTCTGACTCACAGCTTCTCCCTTTGGGTTTCCAAGGAGATAAATCTTACAGAAGTAGATTGTCCAGTCTTCCTTATTTTGGGTGGTTGGTGGGTTTGAACCATCAACCTTCTGGTTAGCATTCAAATGCTTTAGAGCCTTGGAAAACCTGTAGGACAATTCTATTCTGTCTCTAGGGTTGCTATAAGTAAGAATTGACTGTATGGCAGCTGGCAAAGGGTTTGGTTTTGTAGGGGTGGGGATGAAGTTTATACCTGTGGTCACAATCCCTTTTAGGAATGGGTTTTTTGTCATGTTAATGATGTGGTATTAGTGTAGGGTGTCTTCTTCAATCTCTTTTGAGTATAGAAAGCAGATAAACAGGAGCAAAGAAGCAGAGATGGGCAACCACAGACACTGATGATCACCAAGGAGCCAAGGCACAGAAATTCAAAAAAGACGGATCTTCCTTCCCCCAGATCTGACAGAGAAGCTGTCCCTTGGAACTGAAACCCTGAATCCAACCCTCTAGCCTCCTGACTGAGAACATCAATTTTTGTTTGTTAAAGCCATCCACATGTTCTTTCTTCACAACAACACTGGACCACTAAGACAGCTGGTGACTAGAAATGACTGCCAACCTTAGGCAGCATTATATGGAACATGATGCTGTTGAAATGAGTGTCATGAATGAATGAGTCCTTTTCTATCATTTATCATTGGCTATTATAATGCAGGCGATGTTCAGATCACATAACAACATATCCTAGTTAAGCAATGGTTTTTTGTTAACATGGGAAAACACACCAAAGATCGATGATGTAGGTGTGATGAAATGCCATGAAGAAGTTTTAGTCACTGCAGTGATATGCTGGGCTATTAATTTAGAGCATGTTATTGTGTGAAATGTTAGTGACTATGCTGTGGAAATTTACAGCAGCATTAAAGAAAACTGGCCACAATAGTTATAGGTTTATCTGACCCGAGAATACATATTACATATTTTATTTTTATTTTTATGGGAAAAGTAATCTTGAATTGTGGGATTATGATGGATCTTTAGGAAAAAATCTTTTCTATAAAATGTCACACCACAGTGAAAGCAAGAGAATATGATTTAAATAATAATAATAATAAAAAAAAAAACCTACAGTGCATTCTGAGTAACAGTGAGATGGTTTGGCCTTCATTGTTATTTTCCTCCAAATTTCAGCTTCTTTATTTGCAAGGTTGTCTAGTTTTTATTTGTGAAAAATTGACAACTACCTCAATAGCCATCGATAATGAATTACATAAATAAGTTATAGTGCATCTACACAACAGAGTGATATATAGCAATTTAAGAAGTTGAAGCAGGTATACGTATCGTTAAAAAAAAGTAAGGAAAAATATGTCACAATGCAAAAAGTATTCCCCTCTCTGAAAACTGAGGAGCCCAATAAAAGCATATCCCAGAAAATAAGTCTAGTTCCTGGACCCAAAGAGCTGTGCTCCTTCTGAACACCCCAAAGTCAATCAACTGCCTGAAATACCTTTCCTATTCACACTGAGCTTCCAGTCAGGTAGTCATAACTCACTTTGATATATGATCAGAAGTCAATAATTTCTGCTAGACAATATTTGTGACTAGATTGTAGCAGAGAAGCCAGAGACCAAAAGAAACCAATCAGATTTATGTGTGATGGTGGGGGATATGTGGGAGCTCTCACAAAACAAAGACAGTGCAGGGTAACCACAACAACAACAAAAAGGCTATTGACCGTTGTCATTATTAGGTGCCAGGCCCATGGCAACCCTATGTACAATAGAAGGAAACACTGTCCGGTCAAGTGCCGTGCTACGCTTGAGGCCTTTGTCGTAGCCACTGTGTCAGTCCATGTCATCAAGAGTCTTCCTCTCTCTCACTGACCCTCTATTTATTCAGCATGATATTGACTCTGTAAACTAATAAATAATTTGGATGTAATGCAAGTCCAGTTTTAACACTGTAATTTTATCATTTTAAACAAGTAATTTCAGAACTGATTAACTTAAGACTATGTCATTGACAGTTTTCTTACTAAAGCAGAACATAGTTATCTTGTAGAAGCATTTGAACTATTAGAGAGAGAAAGCTAGATAAAGGGCAATACTGCCAAAGTAAAAGGATAGTATCCAGCATTCCTAGCTCCTGAAAGAGGTATGTGCTCTCACCCAAGCTGTAAATCAGCATATTAGCACATGGCACAAGTCTAGAGTGTCATCAATAACTTTCATGTTGCAAAATCCACAGTCCCCGCTCACTTTTTCTTTATCAAACTCAACTTTTTTGCCACCCAGTTCACCACTCCTTCATTCTTCACACTCTCTTTGCCTTTGTGATGCCAAACTTGACCAGTTGCTATTTATGACCCTAGTCCCTCTTCTATTGAATCCTTTTCTGGTTTCTCCTTCTCAACCAAAGGCTTATTTCTAGGATCTTTGATGGTCTTTTCTCTATAATCTTTCACTCATCCAGTTCCATGAGTTTAAGCATTACATATACCAAAAAAAACAAACTCACTGCTGTAGAGTCAGATCCAACTCATAAGGACCCCTCCTTGAGTTTCCGAGGCGGTATCACTATGGAAGTAGATTGCCCAGTCTTCTTTCTGAGGAGTGGCTGGTGGGTTTGAACTACCAGCCTTCTGGTTAGCAGACAAGTGCCTTAGGTTCTAGGCCACTAAAGTTCCCTAACATTACATATAGATAACTCCAAATCAATATCATAACTCTCACCTCTTTCTACTGAGTCTAGACTTTTTTAGCTAACTCTGCACTTAATAATCTCACTTGGAACTCTATTAGATATCTCAGCTTTCACATGGTCAAAAATTAAGTCATGACCATGACCTGTTATATATTGAATAAGGCATTTGACTGCTAACCAGAAGGCTGGCGGTTCAAACCCACCAGCCCCTCCTCGGAAGGAAGACTGGGCAATCTATATCCATAGAGATACTTCCTCAGAAAGTCAAGGAGGGGTTGTTATGAGCTGAACTGACTTGAGGACAGTGAGTTTGCCCCACACACACACACACACCAAAGATCTGTGGAAGTCGCAAACCCCTTGTTTGGAAGAGGGTCTTTAAAAATGTTGTCAGTTAAGTTAGCATGAAGTAATTCTGGAATAGTGTTGATCCTAATCTCATTTGAGTGGTGACATTAAAAAAAGAAGAGAATAAACACAGAGACAGACTGAGGAAGGATAGTATGAAAATACACCTACAAGTCAGGGAATACCATCAGGAGTCAAGGGGCTGTCAGAGGCTGGGAGAGACAAGAAAGCATTCTTCCCCTATGTACTTCAGAGGGAGTGTGTTTCAGTAGCAAGTTAACTAGGACTTTGAGCCTCAGAACTGTAAAACAATAAACACCTGGATCACCCTGTTTGTGGTATTATGTAAACAGCCCTAGGAAATTAATGCATCAACTCTTGACATGTCCTTTCCAATCTCAATAAAAGTACCACTATTCTCATGTTCAAATTCAAGACCTGGAAGTTATCCTTGATCCTTCTCTCTCCTTCACCCTCGTATCTCATTTGCCAGTAAGCCCTACGAATTCTATTTCCAAAATATATCAAAGACCTGTTCAATTCTCTTGGTCTTAATGAGAGTCCACCAGCATATGTCACTTCTATAACTGCAATCACCTCCTGCTTACCTCCCTGCCTCCACTCTTGCTCAACTACATCTTCATTCGTGGATTCTAAGATGTATCTTTCTTTCGTATTTTAACATCTCTGAAATTGGACTGTATTTTACAATCAGTTGATGACATTTTAAAATTGGCCTGGTGCCTTTTTTCTTTTCTTTTCTTTTCTTTTCTTTTTTCAAATTTTAACAAATCAAAAATCAGAGTGGATATGTAAAAATCAATGGTGTCTTTCCTTTGATGACATATGTGATATATATTCTCCACACGACATGAGAATGAATTTTTTAAAATTCAAATCAGGTAATGTTATTCTCCTACCTAAACTGTTGCAATGGCTTCCTGTTGCTGAGAAAATAAAACTTACTTAAATGTCCTATGAGGTTCTTTATTATCTAGATTCTGTCTGACTCTTTGTCTTTATCTTCTTCAAGGGGCCCATCAATCTCCATGACTGAGTTACTTTAGCCTTCATTCAATTTCGTGGAAGAAGTTAAGACCATTTTGTCTCTCGAGCATAGCATCCTCAGGGTGAATTTCCTTGACCATGGATCTGGCGTAGCCCTTCAGGTCATTAATGCTCTGGTATGTTTTCCTCACAGTGCTTAATACAGGTATGTGTCACTTAGTGTTCATGATACGCTCATTCCGAGAAGTAGGATTTTATGTGACTTGGACATAATGTGAACGTCATAATAAAACCTTATGGGAGCCCACTTCCACACCTCCTGTTTCTGTCATCGCTGCAGCTGCCACTGCTGCTGCTGCTGCTGAAGTTGCTGGTGAGACCTGGAAGAACGGGCAGTGGCTGAGGGAGTGGTGGCAGATGGAGAGCAAACAAGTGGGGAGGATGCTGGTGCACCCAGCCCTGCTCACTGTTCTGCCTGGCTGAGCATCAGGAGCAGCCTGGGCCCTGAAGCCTACCTCTGCTGCTCCTTTCCTTCCTGATAGACAAAGCTCTAGAGTCCCCACCCAGAGCCAGAGCCAGTCCTCTGCCTCGCCTGCCTGTATTTCACCCATGGTCCAGTGCTGCAAGGGTTTAGGTTTGGGATCTTTAAAACCATTAGAGCAAAACAATAAAGGAAAGGACAGATTCTTTCCATTAAAAAAAAAAAAAAAAAATCCTTATGGGGCCACAAACATATATGTGGTCAGATGTTTTCTGAACAGGCGTTGAGCTATGTATAATTGTAATCTCTGAAATTATTTATTTGCTTCATTACTTTCTCACTTGTTTATTGACCTTCTTCTTCCTGAGACTGTAAATTCCATGATTGCAGGAACAATCCTTCCTCCATTGCTCATTCTCACTGAGAGTTTGGTGGCATCGTGCCTAAAGCATTTGATTGCTAACCAGAAGGCTGGCAGTTGAAACCCACCAGCCACTCCTTGGAAGAAAGATTAGGCAATCTACTTCCATACAGATACCACCTCAGAAGTCCAAGGAGGGGTTGCTATGAGTCAAATCAACTTGACAGCAGTGAGGTTTTTTTTTTTTTTTTTGAGTTAGAGAAGTGTGTAGCAAATGTTGTTGTTCTTAGTTGCTATAGAGTTGATTCTAATGGATAG
>NW_006921636.1:285885-306831 GCF_000298275.1 Orycteropus afer afer
GATCGGGCAGTGTTTCGTTCTGCTGTGCATGGGGTCGCTATGAGTCGGAAACGACTCGACGGCACTTAACAACAACAACAACAACAATGGTTTATTATATATTTTAAGCATAAAATTATCATCCATAATATTTAGCTCATGTTTCTTATAAAGAATCTCACTGTGCCATTTGTTTTGCATATTTTATCATATTGAATCCTACTCATTTCATATATGAAATAAGTGTTATACAAACCCACTGCCATTGAGTTAATTCCAACACATAATGACAGAGGAGAACTGCTCCATAGGGTTTTCAAATCTACAAATCTTAATAGAAAGTCTCATCTTTCTCCCACAGAATGAATGGTGGATTCAAACTATTGACATTTTGGTTAGCAGTTGAATGCTTTAATCACCACACCACCAGAGCTCATTAAATGTGGTATAAAATTTGAACACTTTTAAAGTTGATTACAACCTGTTTTTAATGTCCAATGTGTATGGAAACTAATCTTTTATATTTTATATTCTATAGAACATTTCTATTGAGAAAGTATGTATTTAAATATAATGAATATAATGATCCATAATTCAAATGTGGAGTTATTTATGTCAGTAATTTTGCATAATATATTTTTAGACTTTGTAGAACATATATTAAAATGATAATCAGATTGTTAAAATTCATTCAGAGAACAAGTATAATGATGATTGTCTTTAAATTTTATGTTCATAGGATTTTTAGTGCCCGATGACTTTCAGAGACAAAGAGTATTTAAAAGTTATAAATTATTCAGTATACCATCAGATCTTCCTTAAGGGATCATTTCAAAGTATGATCACATTGATACTGAAAAGTCAATCAATTATTAAATGCAAAATTAAAAAGTTGAGTATACTTAAAAATTGATTACCTTAATCCATTTTAAGTTAGGCAATTATTGTTATGATTATGTGGCATTATAGCAACATGTTTTATGTTCTTTTCAGTTTACACAGCACAATCAAGGAAAAAATCACAAGGTTGAATGAATCACTCACTTAATTAATCATAGGTTTTGTGACTAAACTTGAGTTTTTAACTTCAATCTGTGTTCTCTAGTCTGAGTTTTCCATTGAAGAATTCTTAAATATGATGTTGGTTACCTGAAAATGACTTAAGATTTATATAACTTTGTATTTGTTTCATCAGTAATAGTTATACAAATTTAGATTGGAATAAAAACATAACAGGATATACAATGCTTTCGGAACATAACAATATCAATTCTGCATATTAAAAAATCCAAATAATTAAAATATCTAATGGTAATTAAATTACATAAATAGAGAAGAGCTAGAAAATGAATAGTTTAAGAGCAATCGCTTAGAATATGATATCTCTTTGTTCATTAGTTGTGAATTGGTTCTGTAATTTTATGTCTTTAAAAATATGTGGTGGTCTTACCATTGTACCAGTGTATATGATCTTGTTTCAGGAAATAAGTTTCTTCCTTGAATGTGTTATCAGTAAAGTTAACAATGTCATATTAGAAAAGGTTTGGTACTAAGTATGAATAAAATAGAAGGGCAGATACCGAAAGAGACACACATAATGTCACACATCCATGGGCAACAAAGGAATGCCAAGGTTTGCCAGAAGCCACTAGAAGATAGGAGATGAGATTGGACTAGTTCTTCTTCTTCTTCTTCTCTCTCTCTCTCTCTCTCTCTCTCTTTTCTCAAAATCCTCAAAAGGGATTGGCATGGGTGATATTTTGATTTTGGATTTCTACCCTCTAGAAATGTGAGAAATTATTTTTTTGTTCTTTAAAATTATTCACTTGTATTTTTTATTATGGAAGTCCTAGGAAACTAAGACAAGTAGTATCCATCCCCATTTTGAAATAATCAATAAAATGGAAATAAATAGTAGCAATATTGAAAATAGGTTACAAAACATAGACTCTGCTGTAAATAGAGCAATTCATTTAAGTCAACAGTTATGAAATCTCCATTTTAGGATATATCCAAAACTGTAAAGTATTTCATATACCAGAGGTGATTTAAATATGATTCTTAATGGAGCTCATAGTGGATGAGATGGTTCTAGGTGTTCCTTCACCTCTCTCTAAAAGATTTTTTTTTTTTTTTTTTTAGTTAGAGAAGTGTGTAGCAAATGTTGTTGTTCTTAGTTGCTATAGAGTTGATTCTAATGGATAGTGACCCCATGTGGCAGAATAAAACCACCCCAAAGGGTTTTCTTGGCTACAGCATTTATGAGAACAGAGCACCAGGTCTTTCTCCCACAGAGCTGTTCAGTAGATTCTAACCACCTACCTTTGGATTAGTAGCTGAACATTTAACCATTTTTACCAGCAGGGCTCCATGCATGGCAAAAACTCAGACTCACTGTCACTGAGAGACCTCCATATGGTTTCCAAGGCTGTAAATCTATATGGAAGCAGACTGCCTCATTTTTCTTCCATGGAGCAGCTTTTGGATTCAAGCCACCAATCTTTTGGTTAGCAGCCAAATGTCTTAATCATTACACCACCAGAGCTCATGAAGCTAAATATATTATTATTATTATTATCATTAATTGAGTGAATAAAAAACGTTTTTTGTTTTTCTGTTTTGTTTTGTTTTTGTTTTTTTAATACTTGAAACCAAGCCGCTTCAAGATTTCCCACAGAATGATGGCATGTTTGATGAAAAGGAGAAAGATATCTGGGAAACATGGCTTCAACTTCGACAGAAGTTCTTAAATACTTGTTCTTAAATACTTGTCTTCTAAGTATTTATTTTCTTCTGTATAAATTGGGGAATTGTATTTGTTCTATCTCCTCACTGGGCTAGTGGCAGGAAAAAACAAAATAATGCAAATTCAAATTCTTTGACCTCATTTGCACAACGCATTTCATGCTCTTATCACTTTCCACTGACAATCATTCCCATAGGTTAACAGAACTTTGTTTATGTCCTATCTTGTCAATATTCAGTTGACTGTTACAAAAGTTAGTGTGCACCCAGCTCCCATGGCTTGGTTTCTAGCACCATTCTGCAATAACAAGAGCCAAGGTCATTTGAAGAAACTGATTCTAGCTGTAGGGCAAGAAAAATACAAGATTAGTCCAAAGCATGTTGTAGATTGAGTAAGCAAGCAAGTCTTCAGAACACAAAAGAATGGGGCATCTTAAGAAGATGCAGGAGTGAATCTGAAAGTGCTCCCAACCCCAAAGTGGAAAAATTTGAGCAACAAAATCAATATTGTAGTATTGGATCATAAGAAGCCCTGGTGGTACAGTGTTATAAGCTCTGCAGCCAACCAAAAGGTCAGTGGTTTGAACCCACCAGCCACTCCTCTGTGAACTGATTGCAGCCTTGGAAACCTGAGGCAGTTCTACTCTGCCCTGTAGGGTTGCTGTGAGTTGGAATTGGCTCAATGGCAAGAGCTTGTTGGATTATAAACGAATTGTATAAAATAAATATACATGAGTCTATACTAATATAAATACATGATTGAATAAATTAGTAGAAGAGACACATCTTTCTTATAGAAATATTCCAGATAATATATGTAGATATTCCACCCTCCAGAAGATGGAGCTTGACATCATTACCATCTACCACCCTACCCCATCCCCACCACACCACACACACATACACTCACAATCCGCTTCAAATAGTAGAGTTTGGATGGGGGGATGGAAGTGACTTTACAGGAGAGAAACCATAAATCAACAATCTTGCCCAAACAATCCAGTGTGACATCAGTGGTGATAAATCACATGGATAGAATGTGTCCTTGATATAAGGTGATGAGAATGGTCCTTTATCTCCGTGGTCTTCCTCTTCTAAATCTGAAACCCAGTTTCATCATGAGAAAAAACCTCATACAAACATAAGCTGAGGGACATTCTACCAAACAGCAGACCAGTCTACCTCAAAACTCCAAAAGTCATCAAAAACCAGGAAAGAAGCAGAAACCTTCATGGCCCAGTGGAGATTAAGAACACATGGGATTACAGAGGAAATTATAGAACAGAGAAAGGACATTAGTGGAAAAACTGGTAAAACTGGAAGGAAGTCTGGAGTTTAGTTAATAATAACATCTTAATGTCAGTTTCTTAATTTTAACAAAGGAACCACAATCACAAGCAATGATAACATTGGGACACTGGACCCTCTATCATCCTTAAAGCTTTTCTGTTAATCTAAAATTCTTCTAAACTCAGAGCTTATTTTTTTTTAAGTGCGTGTTTTGAATAAATATGACTTTACTAGTAAAAGGATCTCTGGTGGCAAAGTGGTTAAAGCACTCAGCTGCTACCCAAAAGTTCAGCGGTTTGAGCCCACCATCCACTTCATGGGAGAAAAAGTTCAGTGGTTTGAGCCCACCATCCACTTCATGGGAGAGAGGCGAGGTAATCTGCTTCTGTAAAGATTTACAACCTTGAAAACCCTAGTTCTAATATGTCCTATAGGAGGAGCTCTGGTAGCATAGTGGCTAAGACACTTGCCTGCTAACCAGACGGCTGGCGGTTCAAACCCACCAGCCACTCCTCGGAAGGAAGGTTGGGCAATCCTACTTCCGTAGTGATACTGCCTCGGAAACCCAAGGAGGGGTCGCTATGAGTCAGGGCCGACTCGACAGCACATAACAACAACAACAACAAATATGTCCTATAAGACCACTTTGAGTCCAAATCAACTCAATGCCAAGAGCTTTTATTTATTTATGTATTTATTTATTTATTGGTTTTCTAAAAAAAGCCAAGCACTGGGCTAGGTAAGACTTCTAAAGACTGTTTAGAAGACTCTTTTAAAGAGACTGCTTTCATCATCAGTCTCAGATATACTGGGGACAGCGTTGTTCTTATTTAAAAGACTATATTCCACATTCTGCCATCTCTAATAATGCCTGGTCATGCAGTGAGACAAAGGAAGAATTATTTGGACAAACTTCCAGGAGGATCTTTAAATGAGAGGTGGATAGCTGAGCTTTAGACTTATTCTCACCCCAGCAGCCTGAGATATGAATGAAAGAGCTGGAGATCCAAGAGCTATCCTTGTCCGCATGGCCGTTCAGTAGATGGAAGGCAGTGCTGAGGATGAGACAGAAGGACAGAAGGAAACTACATCACACGTAACCATGTGCATCTGCTGCACCAGCCTTCAATCTCCGTGTTGCTTTCACTTGTGTTTTTAAGACTCTGATATTTCGGGTTTTGAATATATGCAGCCACTTCAGATCCTAAGGAACATACATATCAGCCACTTAACTGTAAGGAAAACCAACGAATAGGTAAGTACCTGTGGTGGATTCCATGATTTCATCCCTTGCAATCCCTCTCCCTGGCTAGGCTAAATCTGTAACTTGCTTTTAGCCAAAAGAATATGGCAAAGGTGAATGGATTTCACAGATGTAATGAATACCCCTAATCAATTGGCTTTAATTTAAACAAAGGGAAGGATATCAGGTGATTGTTTAAAAGACGCTCTAAAGGGTCAGGGAGTTCCCCTTTCTGGCTTTGAAGAGGTAAGCTACCATGTTGACAGATGGCCCATGAGAAGACCACATAGCAAGGAATTGGTGGGGTGGGGGGATAGGTCAAGGAGCTGAGAGCGACCCCAGCTGGGAGCTGTTACCATTGTCCTACAACAGTAAGTAAGTAACTGAATTTGGCCAACATGCACATGAACTTGGAAGAGGGCTGAAGCTCCAGAAAATAGCACAACTCAGCTGACACCTAGATTCCAGCTTCTAGAATGCAAGCAAGCAGTTTTAGTGGGTCCAGCAGTTGGGTCATGTGACTGCTAACCAAAGCGTTGGTGGTTCAAACCTACCAGCCACTCTGAAGGAGAAAGATGAGGCAGTCTGCTTCCATAAAGACTTACAGCCTTGGAAACCCTATGCTGCATTTCTACCCTTTCCTGTAGGGTTACTAAGAGAAGTAGATCAGCTCAATGACAGTGATCAGAGTACAAGAAGATGAGCAGAGGACCCAGTGAAGCTAGGCCCACACTGTGACCACTGACACTACCTGGGTAATAAACACACGTTGTTTTAAGCCACTACCTCCATGGTGATTTGTTCAATGCACCACAGAATACACATCCAACTCTATTACATTCCCACCTGAGAGTGGACAAAACTGGGAACTATTAGAGAGGCTTGTAACAGCCCCAAAGATGGTAAATAAAAGAGCTGAGACTTCAACCCAGGGGTATCTCCCCTCAGTGCCCATTCTTTTTATCACTATAGCATTCTACTTTTGTGATTTGCATAACAGTAGACTCTGAGACCTTCTTAAAAATAAATCAAATTTTATTCAACTTTGTATTGTTCATCGCACCTGTCCTATGTTAGATTCTCAATAGATGGTTGCCACATTCAATGCAATATTGACAGAACCAACAACCAGGCTAATTTCCAATGGCGCAATAGTTGAATCTTATTCGTCTTATCAGAATCTCACAGAAAAGTTTCAGATACAGATTTGCTAAGATTAAGCAATTTTTAATCTGTTCTTAGAGCGGGCGGATGTTTTATGTACAAAATTAGACAATGACATGAGATTTTTACAAAGCCTTTCATTTCTGCTTAGCTCTGTTGCCTGACTGCACAATCGGAAATTAGAATTCGTTCTCTTTGTGTGCTTCCCAGCTGTCATTTTCATGACAATTATTCACTGTTGCATTTGTTTAATGTCCATCCACTATGTATTATCAGGAGTCATTTCTATTTCCACTCTTACCCTTCTGAGAAATACCACTTGGAATAACCACAAATTTGAATACTCAAGGTAGAAGGAAAACACCATCCTACATGTCACCTCTTCTTATTAGATGAATAACATGCAGGTAGCACATATATATATTCAAAGAAAATTATGAGGCCATGATCTAAGGCACTTAGGTTGCTAATTCAGACCCTTACATCTCCCTGCCTTATGACTATCCCTCATAAAATAGCATCTGGGCCTTGCAATTCCCTCCTTCCTCCTAGGGTTCCATAGATATTCTCCTGCATCCTATTATTTACACTGTCACCATAAAATTATCAACAATGCAAGGTGACTGATTTCCTGAATCACTTAGGCACTCCATGAGACCAGTCTTGCTCACCATTATACCCTGAGCACTAGAACCATGACTGGTATGAAGTTGAGGATTAACTATTACATACGAAGTAAATAATGGAATGAATGTCTATCACTCCTATCCCTGTTAAAATCCCTCAGTAATTTCTATTTATGCTTCAATCTTGTTCAGATGTCATTTTCATTTTGGAATCTTCCTAGATGCCAAAGATTCTCTTTGCCACATGTATGTTACTTCATGTTATTTATTTGTTTGTGGATGGATGGATGGATGGGTGGATGGTTAGATGCATAGATGGAGGAGTGGATGGATGGCACAGCTATGTCTGTTCCTTGAATATAAACTCATTGAGAATATAGACTCTTTTTTCACTTCAGTAACACCTGGCACAGTACCTAACTCATAGCATGAGCTCATCAAACATCTATCAAATGGACTATAACTGTTTTATTTCAAAGTCTAAATATTGAGAACACTGATTCAAAATTTTGGGGGACTAAAGTATAAAAGGGAGCTCTGGTAGCGTAGTGGCTAAAGCACTTGACTGCTAACCAGAAGGCTGGCGGTTCAAACCCACAAGCCACTCCTCGGAAGGAAGGTTGAGCAATACTACTTCCGTAATGATACTGCCTCGGAAACCCAAGGAGGGGTCGCTATGAGTTGAGGCCGACTCGATGGCACATAACAACAACAACAACAAAGTATAAAAATAACCTCAGTAAATATACCAGTTCAATTCTCTACTTTACACTGCATTTAAAAATGCCCTCAGTGCTTATATAATGTCTCCCATTGTTGTTATTGTTGTTGTTATGTGCTGTCGAGTCAGACCCATCTCATAGCGACCCCTCCTTGGGTTTCCAAGGCAGTATCACTGCGGAAGTAGATTGTCCCATCTTCCTTCCAAGGAGTGGCTGATGGGTTTGAACCACCAGTCTTCTGGTTAGCAGTCAAGTGCCTTAGGCACTAAGAAACAGTCATATTTGTGCCACAAGCACACAACATCAATGCATTACCAAAGACTGACATGATGATAAGAGGACAATCATTTACCAAGAATTTAAGACCCTTTGCAAAACTCTTTGCAAATACTATCTCCTCAAAATCCTCACAATATTATAAGATGATGGTAATTTTGGAGATGTAAAAGCTGAAGATGAGACAGGCACTTCATTTGCTCAGGTTTACCTGGGTAAAACAGCAGAGGCGAGCTTTCACTCCATGCAGCCTATGGAAATTCCCAGTCATTGTAACATCCTGCTGTCTTGCCCAGATAAATGCACAGGAAAAATGAGGAACCACAGGATGAAACTTGGATGCTAACGGAATACACATTAGCCATCTTTCTCTTCTGCAGGTAGAAAGATTTCAGCTCTAGGACAAGATGAACTGACACCTCGACTCAGACCGGCAAACCTACTCCCCGCCTGGGTGGACATGGATGACCTTCCCATATCAGAAGCCAGCCACGTGTCTGCTCCATTCCATTCTCATGCCAGAAGGAAGAGTCAAGGTTTAGTATCTGCTATCAATAAGAAGCAGCATATTTGTCAGTCGCTTGGGTTCTGGAATCAGATTCCAGGGATAAAATCCCATTTCTGCTATTTTGGTTATCCTTTGTCCTCATTAGACTTATAGTTTCCCTCATCTGTGGAACAGGAATAGTGATCAGGTCTAAACAAATTTTTAAAAAGTTATTATGGAAATTAAATATGCTTATACACAAGAAGTGCTTAGAACAGTGCCTCATATAGAGAAGGACTCAATCAAGGTGTATTATTTATTTTAAAGACAGATGACCTCATGGATGCCATCTATTTCTATGGAGTTCCACTTCATTTTTCTTTTAAGCCATTTGCATAACGTAATACATTTGTCAACAATATCCATTTGAAATCTTCTTGGCTACAGATGAAAGAAGATGGAGTTAGAAAATTACCTGTGAGAGCGAGTTTCTTTGTTGACAGATCCACAGATTTATTGCTCATTGCAGGCCATGTGTGCCCTGGCAACCATCGCCTTCCTAATGCTGTGCACCCAGAATTAAAGCAATGAACATGATAAACGGAAGCTCAGTTTGTTTGTGTAATGACGGAAACATCCAAATGAGCCTTTGTCTCTTATTAAAACCAGATTTTGCCCCAGTGTATTAAAAGTTTTAATCCAACATTCTGTTTGCCTGCAGGCAAGGCATTCTGTTAGGTGAAATAAAAGCACAACATTTCAAGTTCTGCTCACAATGTGATAAATCAAGATTTTACACAAAATGACAAATGTTGTTCCTTTTCATAAAGTAATTTTGAAGCCCAACTCTGTAACTGCCTCTGGATATCTCATTTCTTTGTGTGTACTTCTTCAGAAAGTTCAACAGGTTTGCCCCTCCCTAATAAGTACTAAATGTGAGTATGGCTTTCCTTCGAAAGAGAGACTCGTCTATCTCAGCTGAGTGGGACCGGATGAGTTTAATGATTTCCTGCTTACTAGAAATCACAGTGGAGAAATTCACCTTATTTACTCTCACTTAAAATTAATAGGGTTCATCTTCAAAACCTTGACATCAAATTCTCTCCTGATAATTCAGAACCTCTCAGACGTTGGGATTTCTAAGAATGAGCATGCAGACTGAACCACTGGTACTCACACACCAACTGAGAAACCCCAAACACATGTTTCTCTTTGGAATATCTCAATGTTTCCTTTTAATGATGCAAATTTTTAAGACCCTGGGAAATGACTGAAAACAAAACAATGCAGCCACCTGGTAAATATATGATGAAAGAAAGGGGGAAAGTGGTAAGCTTTCTCATTTCAGTATCACTCTGGATATTTCCTTCCAGTTCTCCTGTCCCCAGAATGGCCATGTTGACTCTTTCCAAAAACATCCTGCCTGGGGGGGATAAGCAAGTCTTTGGATATAGCACTAGGCAGAGTTGTCCTTCTAGATATTTCGTTTAAAGCCGTCTCTGCAATGTGAAGAGCAACACTAAATCCAGCTACAGATTATTCAAGATAGTATTGTATTAGAAAACAGAATAGTAGCTACCTCTGAATATATCATGCCATTATTTGCAAAAGTCCTGATCCAATTTTCAATAAAACAGCTCACAAATTCACACAGACCCTTTTGCAAAAGTAGCCGGACCTTTCATGTGTGCCTCACTTTAGAATATAATTGCAGGAATCCCCTGATAGGTGTGTGAAGTGTTGATTTTTGAAACTGACTCGATGGTGAAATTCCAAGATGGTGAAACTCCAGCTGTAATTAACCAGAATATCAGAGGTGGTGTCTCCAATTCATGTAAAACAGGAGAACAGAAAATAAATTAAAAAGGACAGAATTGGACAACATAGATCAGAGAAGTTTTGGAGCAGTCTCATTCTCTGAGATGTTGAAGAAAGAAACACAATGATGGAAAAAAAACTGGTAAATACATAAAAAGAAAATAGAAACAACAACAACAAAAAAACAACCTTTGGAGAATTAAATAAGACTAATTAAGTATTTAAAAGGAGCTCTGGTAGTATCGTGGGTAAAGCTTTCGGCTGCTAACCAAAAGGTCTGGGGTTTGAATTCACCACCCACTCCACTGGATAAAGATGAGGTAGTCAGCTTCCATAAATGTTTATAGCCTTGGAAAACCTATGAGGGTCACTATGAGTTAGAACTGACTCTATGGCAGTGAGCGTGGTTTGGTTTGATTAGATATTTAAATCTAAAATATTGAGCTAGTTAAAACTACATAATTCTAGGTTTTATTCTAGAACTACTGAAACAAAATATACTTCAGGGAGGATCAAGATCTGGGATGTGTATGTATTCATGTGTGTGTGTTTATCAGCATGTATGCACATGATAACAGTTGGTTTTGTTTCCAACCTTAAGCACCGACTCAATGGTTCTAATGTGGTCAGCAGGACATTGGGATTCTTGGCCTTGAGAACCACTGGTGTTCTATGACCACATGCATCTTCACGGCCAAAAACAACCAGTGTGAGGAAAAATCAAAATGTATTTTGATTCCTAGATATTTCTCACAATATTGAAAAACAAATTACATTCCATCTTTTCAGAGGATACCACAGGCACTTTGGGGTGGCAGGAAGTGTTAGAACCCAGGGGTTAGGCTATGGTTTAAAACCAAAAACCAGCCATCACTACTTATATGTTCTTGATTTAGTTTGCTCATCTGGAAAATAGGAAATATATTACAAGAAAAAAGTAAGGTTGGTAAAATACCTGGCATTCAGGAAGTACTTGTGAAAAGTCAACTATTGTTATTTTCTCTTTACACATTCCACTCACACATATTCAAGGACTTTCCCCCCAGATAATGCTAAAGGGGTTGAGGATGTCTTTAAGCTTTAGACTAGAATTTTCATGTCAAAAGTATCTTGTTATAGTTCTTGCAATTTTCTATGAACAGTCTTCAAAATTCCATTTCATTTTTTGTCTACCTTTTACTGGAAAGTGAATTCTAAAGGGAAATTTCATGAAGGACTGAACAGTATTCCTCATGAGAAGTTGAGCTCACAACTTTGTCCCCAGTGCCAACACAACCTAGAACATAGAAGATGCTCAATAAATATTTGTTAAATGTACAAATAAACAAAATGATTTGCCAGAACATATGAAAAACAAGTCAATTAATACAAGGTATGAGCACACATAGAAGCTGAAAAATGGCAAAAGTTTTGTCAAGGATTTTGAGGAGGAAGGTCAGGTTATTAGAATATAAGGTAAGAAGGAAAATATCACAGAGTGTCTTAAGTCTTGTCTAATCACACTTGAGTTTATAAACTTTCTCATGTTTTGCTTCCTTTTACAAAAGAATGATGGCATAAAGTACAGGCGATTTAAAAGCTCAGTCACAAGATTTATCAGCAACCAAACTGAAGATAAAATTTCTTCTAAAATCATTGAGTGAATATGCCATAAATAATCAGGGCTCTCATTGCTGAATTAAATATTTAATAGTGTCTATTGTTTGCAAAATATACCTTTGCAAAGATCATAAAGTTAAGCAAATATATACAATTCTAGGTCAGTTAATCAGCAAGATGAACTTAATTATGTAAAACCATGATTCCAAAATTGGTTACTGTGCACTGAGAGGATGAAGCCACATCTGGCATTCTGCTTGTGTCACAAGCTCAGATTGCCTCCCACAAATTGTTGTTGTTGTGTGCCATTGAGTCCCACAAATATAGCTCAGCAAAGCTGTGTAAGAAATCCCTAAAAGGTAAGTTACCTCAGAAATGAGAGTAGAAAGATATATGTAAAACTCTTGGATTCGCTACCAGTCTCTTGGCATCTACCAGAAAGCAAGCATCTCAGGAAAGCAATTGGTAAATTCTTTTGCTAAGATGCCATTCAGTGTAGCTCCCCTCCACACACACACACTCTCACACATCATTACTGTTGCCCTTAGAAGCACATCCAGGAAGCCGGCCTCCACTGTCAGACTCATGTTCGAGTTGATTCGGTTAACACCCACGGATTAGGCTTTTCAAACTCCAGTAATAATGGAGAGAAAGGAGAAGACACAATCTTCGCTCTGTGGAACCCATACTCTAGTGGAGTGAAAAAAAGTGAACAAATAAACAATATAATATCACATATAAAAAATGCTCTGGAAACACACACACACACACACACACACACACACACATGACCAGGCAATATGGTAGAGAGCTGACAGCTAGAGAAGAGTAGGCTTAGAAGCTAATTAAAACTGGGTTGTCTGGAACAGGGAAAGCTTGCGGAGGTGACTTTTGAGTTCCATTCTGAATGACGATAGGAACCAGCAAGCTGAGCAAAGATTTAGAAGGACACAGTGGCAGGGAACAGAAAGACTTAAGGCTGTTGGATTGTAGGAAGCTTGAATTGTGATTTTAACAATTAACAAATTTCTCAATAAAGGGCCAGATAACAAATATTTTTAGCTATGTGTGCCATATAATCTGTGTTGCAATGACTCAATTCTGCCATTGCAACTCAAGAGTGGCCATGCCATAGGCAATATGTAAATGAATGACTATAGTTGTGCTTCAATAAAACTTTATTTACAAAAACAAGCAGCAGGGAAGATTTGGCCATTAGAGTTAGTTTGCCAATCCCTGCTCTATTGCTAATAATATTGTTCACACTTCCCTTCCCACAAAAGTTTGAATTATAAGTACTAGCTTTTCTAACAATTTATTAAGCACCAAATCTCCACCATTTTCCCAACTCTGTTGATATATTAATTTTGACTCAGTCTTATTTCAGTGTTTCCTTTTTGCAGACACCAGAAACTAAGATTTCATACCATGCATTAATAGTAAAAACTTTTATTTATATGCAAAATAACACCATCCATGGATAATTAATAGAACAATAATTTATAACCACAATACAACGTTATGCATTATAAACCAGGAATAAAATCATGTATAGTAATATTACAGCTCAGAAGGAAAAAAAAAGTTGCATGGCTACAGATTTCCAAATGATATTTTTGCCTTTTTCAGACAATTCAATTATTTATATTTTAATTGTTCTGTAAATCACTCTACTTCCATTCTCAGCTCTCTTTCATGTTTTCCCTTCAGAAGGTGATAAAAACCTGGTGCTTTGGTTTTCTAGTGGTGTTATAACAGGCATACCATAAATGTATAGCTTTAACAAACAGGGATTTATTCTCTTACAGTTTAGGAGACTAGAAGTCTGAGTTCAAAATGCCAGCTCTAAGAGCTGGGTGAAAGCCCCTCGACCTTGGGCTTCAGCTCTGCCTCTTGCTCCCAGCCCGCTGAAATTAGAGGCTTCTCTTAACTCAGGCAGCTGCTGGCTGCTGAGGCTGACAAAGCCAAGCTCAAGAAGTAAAATGGCATAGTCCCAGGATTATTAAGCAACACAGCAGGTCACTAGTTCAAGTCCAGAAATGACCCCAAGATCAGCAGGCAACATGGCAGCTGCTGAAAGAAGACTCAATTACATGCAGGGTCCAGGCATGCTAAAAATCTTTCTTAAACTATCTTCTTATATACTGGAAGCAGACCACATCCCTAAGGCAGCTACTCAGTTGCTCAGAATAGATACCACCATGGAGTTGATTATTGGTCTCATCATGGGGAATAACTATAACCAGTTGACCAGCCACTCAAAACTAAGCCCAGGCAAGTTGGCGTATAACCTGAACTCCAACACCTGGTAAAACCCAAACTTATTGCCATCAAGTCAATTCCAAGTCACAGCAATTCTATAGGACAAAGTAGAACTGCTCCCATCCGATTTCCAGGCTCTGAATCTTTACAGAAGCAAAGTGGCATATCTTTCTCCCATCAGCCTTCAGGTTAGCAGCCAAGTGCTTAACCATAATGCCACCAAAGCTTCTCTCAGAAGAAGACAGAGGTAGTCAAAAGAGAAAAAAATAGATACAGAGATATTTGTAGTTCAGCAAATGCACACCTATACACAAAAACAAGTTATAAGAGTCTGTCAAAAAGATAACCTGAAGTTGATCTGCATTTTTGAAATGTTGTGCCATGGTTACCATCATCTATCTTCAGTAGAACTGCCCAACTGAGCATCGTGATGGTTATTATATATTTTCTTTCCCATCTTAGATTATAAGCACCTTGAGAGCAGGGATTCTATCTTCTTTATTCCTGTGCCAAGCACAGAGCATATGAGAATACCTTGCTTATTAAACTTACGGCCATAAAGTCAATTCCAACCATAGCAACTCCCTTTGGGTTTCCATGGCAATAAATCTTTGCAGAAGTAGATTGCCCATTCCTCCTTCTGTGGAGTGGCTGGTGGGTTTGAACCGCCAACCTTCTGGTTAGCAGTCAGATGTCCTAGGCACTGTGGCACCAAAGCTCTTTACATTGCTTGCAGCTTCATATATATTTGCTCAAAATAGTTGTCTGCAATTAGGGAAACAGAGATTGATGTATTGTGCAATTCAATATAGATGGAGATACCAGAGAAATTTCACTGAAGCCTTGTGCTGAGCCATCCACAGATGAAGTACTTGTGGAATGAAAGGTCTTTATGGCCAACACACTTTTGAGAATGATGGGTCTTGCATCTTTGGGATTTCCATCCCTGTGTCAATTATTTCCTTCCAAATGCAGACTCGATACCTAACTGGAAGAGCCACAAAAGGAATTTCCTTTGAACCTCAAATGCTCTTGATGGCATCAATTATCATACCACTTATCATTTATAGAACTTTTTCATGTATATTAACTCATTTATCTTTCCAAGTAACCAATAAGGTAAATGTTTTCACAAAATATTATCATTGTTGCTATTTGTAATGATGCTGTCACTGCTGCAATTTTTATTAGTGTTGCTGTTAAGTGCTTTCCAGTTGGTTTCAACTGATAGTGACCCCATGTACAACAGAACAAAACAATGTCCAGGTGTGCATCATCCTCACAAGCATTGCCATTCTTGAAGCCAACATCACATCCACTGCATCCATCCATCTAATTGACGATGTTCCCCTTTTTCACTGACCCTCTACTTTTCCAACCATGATTTCTTTTCCAGGAACTAGTCTCTTCTGACACCATGACCAAAGTAGTACTAATCTCATTTTCAGTAATGTATACAAGATCACAGCTACTTAGTGAAGACACGATGACTAGAAAACAAAGAGAACAGAGAAGTGACTTGTAACATAGTAACATTCATGCAAATGACCAAATTTATTATTGAAAAAATTTTCCATGTCTTTTATTTATAATTTTACTCTTTCTATTTGTCTCTCTTTCCTCCATTCCTCCAGGATTGTTTTCAACTACATGTCCTTTGCTGTTGTTGTTGCTGTTATGTGCCATCGAGTCGTCTCCAACTCATAGCAACCTTATGTACAACAGAATGGTCCTGTGCCAGCCACAAGATCCCTACTATACCTGACCCCATCACTGCAGACACCATGTCAATCCATCTTGTGGAGATCCTTCCCTTCTTTCATTGACCCTCCACTTTACCAAGCATGACATCCTTCTCCAGAGAATGGTAGCTTCTGACAACATGACCAAAGTGCTTATTGGCCCTTTGCTACTTACTATAAAATAATATGTACATATTTAAGGAAAATAAAGATAGTAAACTTGGTATTTAAACTTCATGCAGAGGTTTCTAAATATTATTTGGATCAGGAATTTTAAAGGAATTGGACACTTTGATATATGACTTTTGTTGGAGAACACTGCTCCTTCAACATTCATTCTCTTTCTTGTATCTGAGCAACCCCCAGTTATGTGGGTAGGCACATGGCAGGCCATGATAAAGACTCTATTTTCATTCCTCCTTAGCAACTAGCTATGACCATGGGCTCTCATAGCGTAGTGCCTAAGGCACTTGACTGCTAACCAGAAGGCTGGCAGTTCAAAGCCATCAGCTACTTCTTAGAAGGAAGGTTGGGCAATCTACTTCCATAATGATACCACCTTGGATACCACCTTGGAAACCCAAGGTGGGGTTGCTATGAGTTGGGGCTGACTCTATGGCACATAACAACAACAACATGAGCATGGGAGCAAGTTCTGGGTCCATGGACTGTCAGAACAGATGTCATGCAGTATCTCCTGGGAACCTCTCTAAATGTTAGCTGATGATTAGACTTTGCCCCTCCTACTCTCTGTTTTTGGTTTTTCCTGCTGTGTGGACTGTAGATGCAATAGGTGGTGCTCTGGCCACCATTTTGTACCAATAAGACAAGGACCTTCCCCTAAAGATGATGCAAGTCTAAGCCTAGGTCCCTGAAGATTCAAGAAACAGACAAAACACAAGCCTTCAATTGACCACTTCTCAACTATTATGTGAAAAAGAAAAATTTCTATTTTGTATACTCCAACATTTTGGGATTGGTCATCCATGGCCAAAACTTATTCTAAGTGATATAAACACTCAACAGCTTTTTATTTACCACTTTTCTAACTCTGTGTGTATGTGTGTGTGTGTGTGTGTGTGTGTGTGTGTGTCAGAGAGAGAGAGAGAGAGAGAGAGAGTTTAGGAGAGATTAAGAAAAATATGTGAAAATCCCCATTCCCAGCAAATATATTATGTAGATATACACAAACACACAATGCTACAAGAAGTAAAAGTTTTAAAACAATAGCTATAGCTTCATGGTGAATCACTAAAGGTGTATAAACTTAATTAGAATGTGAAAAATTAATTAAGTATCCTAAATTAGTTTTTTCACTGATATTAGTTACACTTTATAACTGTAATCATAGAAATTCAAGGATGTTTGAGAAGACAAATTCATAGGAAAATATAAAACATTAGTCATTACAAAATGCTTTACTACCTTGCCAAAATAAGTCTAGAAGGAATAAATTATCACAAGACTTCAAATGAAAGCTCTTGTGGTTTCTAATTTAACGACAAACCATAGAGAGTAACTTGCGAGTTCAACAATATCCTTAAAGTGTTACCTAAGTTGGATACTTTTGTCCTTGTGTTTCTCTGGGAGTCACTGCTCAGTGCAGACATGGGAACTGACTGAGTGAAGAAATGAGGGGTGGGCAGAGAACCGTGAGAGGGATCGCAAGACTCTGGGGTTGTGGTTGCTCCCACAGCTCCCTGGGAGGACAGCACATGCCTGATGCCTCCTCCCTTTCTAACCTCATCTCCTGTCATTCTTTTCCTTTGCATTTATAGCCTGGCCTCAAGGATCACCTTCCCCAAACACGCCAGGCTTATTCGGGCTACAGATCTTTTGTGTTTGTGGTTTCTTTGGCCCAGGGCGTTCCTTCCCCAGATCTTTCCATGATTGTCTCTTTCATATATTTCAGGACTCCAACGTCAATTCCTCAAAATGGCCTTCCTTGACCTTTCTAACTAATATCACTCCCCTCACCAGTGGCTCTCTGTGCCATTGCCAAATCAAACCTGTTGTCACTGAGTGGATTCCAATCCTGTTTTCTTTCCTTGCTGTGCATATAACCTCAAAATATACCCTTTCCTTAGAACTTGTCCATTGTTTATCATCTGTGCCCCCCCTTCGTCTGATTCCTGCAGTATCCTCAGGCCTTAGCACAGATGGCAAATAACAACAACAACAACAAGCCACCAACTAATACTGAGGAGTTCTGGTGATGTAGTGCCTAAGGCATTTGACTGGTAACCAGCCACTCTGCCTTGGAAACCCAAGGAGGGGTCACTGTGAGTCCAATAGACTCAACTGCAAGGAGTTTGGCTTTTAACTAATATTGGTTGAATGGATAAATTAATCAGTAAACAAATGGATCATTTCACTTTAATTCCTGGAGTGTTTTGTCCCTTTAGTGTTTTGAATGTAATATGACTATTTTTATACTCCAGAAAAATCTGATAGGATGAAAAAATAGGAGGAAAATGATGAGGAATTTATCAATTACATCTCCAAGAAGAAACCCTCTTATCGTTTTACACATCAATGTTATCAATACTAGTTGAGAATGAATTAAAAAGCAAAGGCAAACTACACAGCTTTTCTTTTATCTCTTTGTTCTTGCAAAGGCTGTCTTCATTTTCCACTTATATCATCACTTAATTGACAAGGTTATTATAAACAACTTCATTCTTTTCTGTTGCTTGCACCTGGAAATCCTTGGGGACAGGTCCTCCAACAGAAGGTGACGAGGAGAAGGTGAGCAAGCAGCGGAATCTCCCGAGTCATGTCCCTTATAAAATACGTGGACCCCTCTCCATCTGGACAGGCCAGAGTTGACCTCTTGACAGCTACAAATTTCATGATTTCATCACAAACACATACCCATAGGATCCATAGCAACTTACAAGAAGAACTTTGGATCTAAGCCTGAAACTGCAAACACAACAAAGTGAAAGGTAGAACACTTACTCATTCATATTGAAATGCAGCTTTATCTTGCACATTTGCTCTAATTTATTTGGCCTGAAAGCTTTTAACTTTTAAACTGAATCCGAGTGTGAACACTTGCAATTTAGTGCCTCCTTTAAAATGTATCTGTTCAGAATGCATGAATATTCCTGCAGCGGAAGGGATAATAGGAAAGTAAATTAATTATATTTTAACTTTCCAATCTCATTCTCACTTTGCAAGAACTGTGCAGGATAACTATTAACCTTTCATTTTAAATGAAAAATTTAAAGAATTACCATGAGGTAATTTAAAACTACAACAAAAAGCTACTTCATGTCATGGATCCCTTCTTGCCAAAAATACCATCCTGAAATGTGGTCTATAAGCATCGTCCCACGCAGGAATCTTTTTTTTTTTTTTTTTTTAATTTATTTTATTTTTATTGTTGTTGTTGAGACTACACCCAGCAGAACATAGACAAACTCACCCATTTCTGCAGGCACGATTCAGGGACACGGATGACGTTGATTGGGTTGTGCAACCATTCTCATCCTCCTTTTCTGAGTTGGCCCCTAAAGTTCCTATCTAATCCTTTGACTTGCTAATGTCGGTTTCATTCCATATAGGTCTCAAGGTAGATATTCTTTACTCATTAAGCTAAACTACTGTTTGGTTTTCAAACCCACCAGCCACTCCTCGGAAGGAAGATAGCGCAATCTACTTCCATAGTGATACTGCCTCTGAAACCCAAGGAGGGGTCGCTATGAGTCGGGGCCAACTCGACAGCACATAACAACAACAACAACAACATTGTTTTGTTTTAAGAAGACTTCAGGGGATACTTTTGATTTAAAGTTAAAAATTATCCAGGGGTTTTATTCGTGCAGCCTCTATGACTCCAAACAGTCTGGATTCCATGAGAATTTGAAATTCTGTTCTGCATTTCATCCAGGAACACTTCTAATAGTCTTCTTTAAACTTTGTTCACAAAGATTCAAACAAGGGCATGCATAAAACTGGCAGGCATCAAAGTACTGGAGCTTTAAAATGAAAGCAAGTTTGAATCAACGTTCATTCCTCCGAGCTAAGGTTGAATAGAATTACAAGTATACATGTCTGATCTCAAAAGCCCTTCATTAGAAAATAAATATATATGTATTTCTTTTATTGGAAACTCTTTGCTGTCTCTGGATTCCAAAGGACTAAATGTTCTTACACAGGAAGGTTTAGAATCTGTGCATTTGAAATGCTCTGATTTATGAGCCAAGAGGATCAGGTCTTGTTGCTTTCTAGCTTAAAACCTGTCAAGAATCCCTTTGGTTTGGGGATAAAGCCCATCATCTTCAGCAGGTTTTGTAAGGCCCAGCCTGTTCACACAGCTGCTTCTCTCTCTCATTTCCTCTCTACCCCCCTCAGGGCTTCACGGTCTTTACTCCAGGCAGGACCCGGTGACGGATATTCAACGTGCTATATAATGCAGTAACTTAGCTGCTTTGTTCTTCTTCCCTTCATGCTATGTTGATGCCGAGTGAAGAAACCTCTTCTGCTCCCATGATAGGAAGTAGGCTGAGCTCAGTGACAGCAGAAAATAAGGACAGGATCAGTATCGCTGATTTTTCCTTTTGCCTCAGACTCCAGCTCAACACCAAATCCAAAACCAAACTCACGGCCCTGTGTCGATTCTGACTCTTAGTGACCCCCATTGGGTTTCCAAGGCTGTAAATCTTTACCAAAGCACACTGCCTCACCTTTCTTCCATGGGGTGGCTGTGGGTTCAAACCACCAGCCTTTTGCTTAGCTGCCAAGTGTCTTAAGCACTACACCACCAGCACCTATTGAAACTTTTGATAATTAGTTCATCATGGATTCTTTCAATTAACTTTGATTTTCCAAATCTCACTCTCACTGCCGTTGAGTCAGATCCAACTCATAGTGAACCCTCCTTGGGTTTCTGAGGTGAAAGTAGATTGCCCAATCTCCCTTCCCAGGACTGACTGGTGGATTTGAACCACCAGCCTTCTGGTTAGCAGTCAAATGCCTTAGGCACTAT
>NW_006921636.1:306978-308178 GCF_000298275.1 Orycteropus afer afer
ATTTTGGCCCTAAGTGAATAAGGCAGCCTAGACCCACCCTTGTGTGCTCCTCACATCAAGCCACACACCCAGGCTGGGTTAGAATCCAACAGTCTCTCACCCTCCAGGAGTGCTGGAATATTTAGAAGGCCCTCCCCTCTACAAAAGGAGAAGCAGAAGCGTAGTCAATGATAATGATAAAGACAAGTCATACAGTGCATTTACCAGAAATCAGGTTCTACTCTAAGAGCGCTGGCGATGCAAAGGCTAAGTGCTCCCTCATAACTGAGAGGTTGGAACCCATTTGGCAGCTCTATGGGAGACCTGCCTATTCACTTCTGTACATATTATAGCCTGGGAAATGGTATCAAGCAGTTACTCCATCACGTGGCATCACTCTGAGTCAGAAGCACCTCAATGACATCTAACAACAATAACTTTCTACCCTAAGGACATTGAAATCATTTTTCCTCTACCTCACTAAGGTAAATCTTCAAATGTAAAATCGTTAAGTTTTGAAGCACAGAGAGGGTAAATGATTTGCTCAGGATCACATAGTTTTCAGATCTGAATCTGGAGACTCAGGGGTCTCTCTGCAACGAGAACATGCCATCACCTGTACTCTGACTTGGCCTTGTTCATCTTGGTGTTAGCTCACCATGGACATGCTATCAGAAGCAGTCAGCCTGCCTTCAATCATCATCAGGTTGGCCACCCTGTGAGTGTTGCCTTACCATGGCTGAGGGCTCCTAAAAGCTCACAGTAGGGCATGCCTTGGACAGCTGGGGGTGAGTGGCAACCCCACTTATATTTTTGAGGAAATGACAAAGCTCTAGATCCCTGAGCTGGGGCCTCAGATCTTAACATCCTACTCACACGGACTATTCCAAGTCCTCAAAAGCATCGTTCTGTTTTACAAACACCCATCCCCTTCCCCCACTGTTCAATGCCTGCTGCCTCTCCTGGGGCATTCCATCCAAACTGAGATGACAGTTCAGGTGCCACTTCTTCCAAAAAGCTCTACCTACTCAATCTAAATGTCTGACTTTAATCCTTAATCAAATATAGGATTTAAAAATATTTTGTCCCATCCTGTGGGTTGCCTTTTTACTTTCTTAATAATGTCTTTTGAAACACAAAAGTTTTAAATTTTGATAAATTCTAATATTTTCGTTGATATTGTTCATACTTCATACTTTTGGTGTCCTATCTAAGACTCTG
>NW_006921636.1:308458-310025 GCF_000298275.1 Orycteropus afer afer
TAAAGTGTGTCCTCCTACTTTGTTCTTCTTTTTCAAAAGAGTTTTGGTTCTTCTGGCTTCCTTGCATTTCCATATGAATTTTCAAATCAGCTTGTCAATTTCTGCAAAACAGCCAGTTGAGTCTTTGATAAGGATTGTATTGAATCTGTGCATTATTTTGGAAAGCCATCATTTAACAACATTAAATCTTCTAATTATGAATACTTTTTTGAAATCTGTTATAGTAGCCAAAGCAAAGACTCGACAATCAGATGGATCTGTGTTCATATTGTGTGTTCTTAGGAAAATCAGTTTCTTTAACTAGGTTTCTTCATTCAAAAAACGGTGCATAGTATTATCTACCTTTCCAGATTGTTGTAAATATTAAAAGACATAACTTATACAATGTACTTGTATATAAATAATCCAGTGCTTTACATTGTCCTTAGTAAAAGTTGGAAGCTCTGGTGGCATACTCCCTAAGGCAATTAACTGCTAACCAGAGTCTAGTGGTTCAAACCCACCAGCCAGTGCTCAGAAGGAAAATTGTAATCTACTTCCTTAGTGATACTGCCTCGGAAACCCAAGGAATGTTTGCTATGAGTCAGATCTGACTATTGTGTTTGGTTTGGTTTTTGGTTTCAATAAAAGTTATCTCTGCCTCTACAAATTAATAAAAGAAAGAAAAAAATGCCATGCCTTCATTATTTTGACTAGAGTCATCTGAATTTGCATGCTGACTTGTAACAATGCTGACAGACCTATCCTCAGCATCTAATGTTTATTTAGGAGAGTTTTTGTCTCTGCTTCATCAGGCCAGACTTTCGCCACTGCTGACAAAATCAGCTCTCAGTTTGGGTTTACATATAAGTTGAAGACATCCCTTCTTGGTGGCTTATTTCCCTCAAAAACTTTAAAGTGTTCAGTTAAAGATTTTTTTTTTTTTCTCCCTATCATAAATACGAGCTCTGGTGGCATAGTGCCTAAGGCACTTGACTGCTAACTAGAAGGCTGGTGGTTCAAACCCACCAGCCACTCCTCGGAAGGAAGATGGGGCAATCTACTTCTGTAGTGAGACTGCCTCAGAAACCTAAGGAGGGGTCACTATGAGTCGGGTCCGACTCGATGGCACATAACAACAACAACAACATTATAAACACACTTCATCATTAATGCCTAAGACCGTGATCCTGAACATCAATGTGAAGAACCATTTAAGAGTGAGAACAGCCACCATGGTGAGTGGATGACACAGACAATGTGAAATTAAACACTTCATGTTCAAAATGTGGAGGAAGAGTTTTCATGGAATTGACACACGGAGTAAAACATAAAATGAAAGGTCTCTGTTTTTACGTGTTTATATAAAACTATGATTTAAATGGTAACTAGAAGCTAGTTTACATCAGTCTTCCCAGCAATTATCTGAAATGATCTGAAAACAACACTTTACATGTAAATTGCAAAATGTTTAGTTCCAACTCACTTGTAGGCAAGATGTTTCATATATAATTACATTTTTTGTTGTTGTTGTTATTTTATTAGCAAATTGAGTAAGTATTCATCACCATACACAATCCTATGGAAT
>NW_006921636.1:310850-312130 GCF_000298275.1 Orycteropus afer afer
AACACTTCTTGAGTGCTTACTCTGTGGTCAACATCATCACAAGGGTTTTCAATACATTGACTCATTTAATCCTCCTAAAATCCTAGGAGATAGTTAATTTTCTAGAGTGCTAGACTCATCATCATTTCCATTTTATAGCTAGAAAAACAGAAGCTGAGGAATTTTTAGTAGAATGACCAGAATCATATAGTCAGAGAAGCAGAGTCAAGTCTCAAACCAAGGAAGTTCAGAACACAATTCCAAAGCCTTAAAAGCAGCTTAATACTCCCTCTAAAACCTCAACTTATGACTCAAACAAGTGATCTCCTTTTCTTGTACTTGCTCCTTAAACTTTTGTGATTGATGAATAATGCCCATGGAAGTCAGCTGATCAACACAATGCACTTTCCAAGGCAGAGAAATCTTGCCTTCCTTCTCCTTTTGCCACAGGATTAGCTTTGGCATCTTTTGATCTCATGTAATCATTCCCTAACTTAAAGTTATACAAAGAATAAAGCCACAGGAGACTCAGTCAACCATGAGTTCAGCCCATGGCTCTTTATACACTTGAATGGCACCTTGTCACCCATAATTTCTCTAAGTTTCCTTTTTAAAAAAATAAATTCATAAATTGAGGCATTTGAACCACCATTCCCTATGAGGCCTGTTATTCAAAGGTTATTTATACCTAGCAAAGCATGTTTAACAGTCCCCAGTTTGAAAAGCAACTATTTGACATGCAAAGCTGCAGCAAATGAATGCCAGTAAACTCCCCAATCACATAATTTATGTACAGTATTTAGATGTAAAAAGTTTCAGATCAGCAGGCATGTTCTACCTGACAGGAACCTAGAAAGTGTGTTACTTTTGCAAAAACCCAAAGGGTGTTGTAGAAAAAAGTTTACTTCGCTTTTCATCTTTTCTCAAACATTCCAGCCTGTTTGTTAATGGGGAAAAAGGGGTCTATGCTTCCTGCCTTTTAGCTTCTTTGGGTAATATAGATCAATTTCATCCAGCAGCCTAATCGATGCAAATCAAGTGTGCAGCTATCCACATATGAAAGAAACACAAAACATCATGTAAAAAGAATGCATTGATTATCCATGAGCCCTCAGGAGATCACTACGTTTTTATCAGATTTTCAAGTGATGTCACCATAGCAATTTTTAGGGTAACTCAAACTCTTTAATAAAAGTATAAATTCAACTTGGATAGTGACCATCTGTGGCATTCCCAAGAAATTGACCAGATGAATGAACGTAATGAGATAGGAAAAAAACTTAACACACCACACCCTTCCA
>NW_006921636.1:313520-314055 GCF_000298275.1 Orycteropus afer afer
GGAAGTAGATTGCCCAACCTTCATTCCTAGGAGTGGCTGGTGGGTTTGAACCGCCAGCCTTCTGGTTAGCAGTCAGATGGGTAATATCCTTTTTTCTGTTGGAAGCTGATCTCGAGGGATAGTTTTGGTTCAAGGTTTAAACAATACCTCCTGGCTGTAGTTGCAGAGCATCCTCGGGTCTCAGGGGCCTGGCTAGTCTGACCACTTTTAAGAATTTGAGTTCTGTCCTGTGTTTCTTTCCCATTCTGGCCAGGATCACCCATTGTGCCCCTGGTCATATCAATCAACGGTAGCAGCTGGGCACCATCGAGGTCTTCTGGTCTCGGGAAAGTTGAGGTTGAAGCTCATATAGGAGATCAGCTTTGTGTACTTGTTTCTTCTCTGTGATTTTGGTTATCATCTTACTCTTTTGCTCACTGGCTCTCTACTTTACCAAGCATGATGCCATTCTCCAGGGACTAGTCCCTCCTGACAACATGACCAAAGTAACTTTATATGTAGTCACCCAATTAATGCTCTCTCACTCTTAGTAGGA